>NW_006289094.1:662749-663375 GCF_000327345.1 Myotis davidii
AAAAAAAATCAATCACATCATGCCACTTCGCTATTGACTGTAATGAAGGGCTATCCTTGCCAGGATGGTTTCCCCACTTTACCCCAATTGTGTGACCTTGAGCAAGAAAATGTCTGTGCCTGACCTCGTCTATGAAATAGGCAGTGACTGCGATGAGCCTGGGGGACTGTGTGGTTTGCGTGAACACAAAGGGGTTTGACGCATGTGTATACCCCCGAGGGCTCGCTGTTAGGCCGCTGCTGCGGGCTGGCCACCTGCCTGCCTCGGGACCCTTCTCCGTCCACCTTTGTCTCCGACCCCTCTGCCTGTCTCCGTCCACCTTCGTCTCCGACCCCTCTGCCTGGGGCAAGGCCGGCTCCTTCTCATCTTTCAGCTCAATGTCCCTGCTCATCCTTCAGGGTCTAGCTCGGCCAGGATTTCTCTGCGTGTGGTCGCAGTAGGACCCAAGTTTTGCGGAAGCTGGTTGGGTCTATTCCCTCCCAGGCCGCTGCAGGGTCCAACACGGAGCAGTGAGTGTGTGACACATGCTGATGTCCGCGTGCACACGGAGGTCAGAGTTGAGCCGACACAGGGCAGCGCAGAGGAGCAGCCACTGGGCCCCAGACGGCTCGGCTCCGTGACATCAG
>NW_006289094.1:663595-668640 GCF_000327345.1 Myotis davidii
AATTCTGATGTAATTTTTCTCAGAAGTGGCCAGGGCAAAGGCTTTGTTAAGGACTGATTCTAACAAGATTTAAAGGCTCATTCTTCAGGTAATTCTAATGCGGATCTAAGTTTGAGCCCCGCTGACCTAGGACATTTAACTGTATATATGTTACCCTTTTCTAACAAAGATGCATTCCATCCCCTATTAAATCGTATGGAAGCTCAACGCATTAAAAAAAATAAAAGTGGCCTTTCCCTGCCTGACGCAGCCACAGCCGAGGTCGCACACGCGAGGCCCCTCCGCCGCCTCCGAGATGCGCTACGTTGCCTCCTACCTGCTGGCCGCCCTCGGGGGCAATGCCTCCCCCAGCGCCAAGGACATCAAGAAGATCCTGGACAGTGTGGGCATCGAGGCGGACGATGACCGGCTCAACAAGGTAGCCGCCTGCCGGGCCCCGGCCGACGGTTCCTCTGCACAGAGGGGTCCCTCTCCTCCCCGATCCGAGGGCTTTTTGGGGAAAGTGTGGCCTGATACGGCCCCACGGGAACAAAAAGCCAGCGTGGTTTAGTAGAAGCACAATGCAAGTCTCGCGTAACTTAAAATTCTTCGGTAACTGCCATGTTCTAAGAAATGTAAAGGGGAAGGTATTTGAGAGCCATTCTTTTTCGCCCAAATTAATTAAGGTGTTGGTTTGACATATATTGGGTATAAATTAAGATACTTTGCATCTGTGAGCAGTAACTTACAGAGATGTATAAGCCCCCACTTGCAGCGGGTCTCGGTTCGGAGAACCCACGTGTGCGTGGTAATCAGCGGGGCCTGGCATTTCCTCCTGTCCTGCTCCCGCGGCCAGCCCCGCCTTGGCTCCAGAAGGGGGCGTGCATGTCGGATGCCTGGTAACTCCTGCTCATGGTTTTCCACTCCAGGTGATCAGCGAGCTGAACGGGAAGAACATCGAAGATGTCATCGCCCAGGGTGAGCTTGTGCGGGGGCTTTGGTTTCCAGGGTCCATCCTAATTCCTGTTGGTCGCCTGTGGCCTTCAGGTTTCGCTTGTGGACCAGAGCAACCTAGAATCCTGCCCCGAGGAGTGAGCACGGCTTCCCTGGGCTCATGCCAGGGGCACTTCTGGACACTCAGAGGACGCTAGGGGGCGCCTGTGCTCTCCCTGGGCCTGGTAAACAAGTCTCTCCACGTGCTCTCTGTAAGGGGGTTGGTGTCAGGGGTGACCACAGGCCCCTGCTCCCTTTTGCTGGGTGGATTGTTTTCTGGTGGCGTCAGGGTGGAGGTGATGGGACTTGTGGAAATTGAGCTGCTGGGGCAGCCATTCCTGTCCCTGGACATGTGACTGGCCAGGACAAGAGCCAGCTCAGCCAAAAGCCTCATCTGAGCTCACTGCTGGGAACCAATATCTGGACTCTGGGGCAGCAGACTAGGTCCCTGCCTGGCCATAAACATGTTTGTCCAACTTGACCCCAGGGTAGGGAGCTATGGCCCAGCTTCTTGTGGGCCAATTCCTGGAAGCCCAGTTTCCAGATGGGAAGTTTTGGGGCCGGGGCGTGGCGGAGCATCTTTCTGGGAGAGCAGGGCAGCCTGTTACACCGGCGCTTGGTGGCTGTCTTCCCTCTGAAGTAGCCTTTAGGCTGAGCGGCTGTTCTGCTCTCACTCCCTTCTCTGGTTCCTAGGTATTGGCAAGCTGGCCAGCGTTCCCGCTGGAGGGGCTGTGGCCGTCTCCGCCGCCCCCGGGTCTGCAGCTCCTGCTGCTGGTTCTGCCCCAGCTGCAGGTAAGTGGCGGCTCAGGCAGCTGGCGCTGTGGGTGCCCTGGAGTAACTGGGAGCCTGGCCTGCACTGCCTGCCTCGCTCACTGTGGTCTTTTCCCCACAGCTGAGGAGAAGAAAGATGAGAAGAAGGAGGAATCCGAGGAGTCGGATGACGACATGGGATTTGGCTTGTTTGATTAGTCTCGTTCCCCTGCAAATAAAGTCCTTTTTACATACACCTTGAACAGCCTGTGACCGTTTGTGAGCCTGGCCTCTGCACTCGCGCCTGGTGCAAGGCAGCTGTGGGACCCCCGGGGAGGAGGAGCTGTGGCCCACTAGCTGGTGTGGGGGCGGGGACACTTCCTGTGGGTCCTGGATGTTGGAGGGGACACCAGCCTCCTTGCATGGTCCTGGCTCCTGAGGACTCAGAGTGACGCCTGCAGGGGACACCCAGGAAACTTGAAAAGCCACAGTGGGCGCCCTGGCCGGGCAGCTCAGTTGGTTAGAGCATCATCCGGCCACACCAAGGTCACAGGTTTGGTCTCCTGGCGGGGCACACACAAGAATCGCCAGTGAACACATAAACATGCGGAACAGTGCATCCACGTTTCTCTCTCCTGCCCCCTTCGCGCTCAGATCCATAAATATGAACTTCCTAAAAGCAACAGTGGGTGGTCCAGTGCTCTGAGGTGGACAGAGGCCACCAGTTCCCCCAGACGCATGTGTATTATGCGAGCAGCCTGTGTGATCCCTGGGTGACTGCAGATTGGGGGATCAGTCCACCAGGGGCTCTGCTGGGCGAACGTGAAGTGCTTGTGGTACATAGCTCACCTGGGCCATGTGCTCACAGTCTTGGGTGGGCCTACCTCTGGCCCCTCAGGAGACACTGCTTCCCCCTCCCGAGGCCCTGGGTCAGCAGCTATTGGGGTGCGCACCTCCTGTGTGAAGAGCCTTCCCCTTGGGCTAGTTCTATGGGGAAAGGAATGAGCAGAACAAGGCCTCAGGCAGGGAGCCAAGACCTGGGGAGGCTCCAGGGCAGGAGTGAGCAAGGCGGGGAGGGAAGGAAGGCCAGGAGCAGGCCTCGGGCAGTGGGCCCCAGCTTCTGGGCACACTCCACCTAAGCATCTAAAATCCTGATGCCCTCCGTGAACCATTCACGTGGAGGGAGTCTAAAGGCCGTGAACTTGGTCTAAACAAGCTTCCAAAGAACATGGCATCCATGAAAGAAAAAAGAATGAAAGGACAGTGGAAGTCCTGGGGAAGAAATCACTAAGAAATTGTTAAAAAATAACATGTAGTGATACAAAAAAATAGCAAAGTTTCAAAACAGAGAACTGAAATGCATAAATGTGCCACAAAATATATATACTGTACATGAGGCCCCTAGAACCATAAGAAATCAAAAAACAATACCTCATTCTCGAATTGCCCCCCACGTTGGGAACCACTGGCTTAGGGCCTTACGGGAGGATGTAGAAGCCAAGTTCCTGGTGGGTGGGACACGGGGCCGAGAGAAGGGACCACTGCAGAGGTCCTAGCAGCAGGTGCTGTGAGGGCAAGTTGCATGTGGGGTGGGGTCCCTGTCCCAGGCTGGGGTAGGAGGCCCAGCAGAGAAGTGGGCCCAGGGTCCAGGGCGGAGCTCACAAGGCTACCCGCAGACCCCTGAGGAGAAGGGCCCTGTGTGGGCCAGAGGACACCGTGGGAGGGGGGGTGGACACCCGCTGGCATGGCCACCGCACACCAGACACCAGGGTTCCTCCCGCCCAGCCAGGATTCCAGGAAGGGCCGCCCTGTTCCTGGCTCCAGAGCTGACGTCCCAGAGGCCCGGAGGGAGGGATATGTACCCAAAACAGTTCAACCCTGGTGTGGAAATGGGGGCAGAGGTCTCTGCACTGGGGCAGTGCCATCGCCCAAGACCCCACGGTCCCAATGAAGCAGACAGGACTTCTTGGAGCAGGTTGGGGGAGGCTCAGCCTGCACTGCCCAGCTCCCCTTCCCCCCTCCCCTTTTTAAAAATTATATATATATATATATGGGCATGTGCCCTGACCAGGAATTGAACCGTGATCTCCTGGTTCACAGGTAGACAGTCAACCACTGAGCCACACCGGCTGGGCCCAGCTCCCCTCTTAACCACCCTGGTGACCCCCTGAACTTCCCAGGCTGGCCTTATCCCCACTGTGCCACACTCTTTGTCCCCTGCTGCCCCAGCAGCGTCCCCAAGGACTCCGTCACCAGAGGCCCTGGCCATCCTGATGGGGCCACACCCTTGGTCCTGTACCTGCATCCAAGGCATTGGGGGATGGGAGAGAGGGCAAGTCTTTCTAAGATTCATTCGGTGAGATCCCCTGCTTCTCCCTCCCAGTGCCCAGGCCGGGCTCCCCTTTCAGTCCCCTTCCCGCCCAGGACCTTTGCACACGCAGTCGGGTAGCCTGAGAGTAGCCCTGTGCCCTTTCTGAGTTAACTGCCCAGCACCCTGTCCCCTGTTCCCTCCTCGTGTTGAATTTATGTAAACAACTTCTGTCCCCTTCCTGCCCCAGAGGGCTGGGGCTGGGTTAACTGTTCACTGCTCTGCCCTGTGCTGGTCCCCCTGCCTGGCACCCTGTCGGTGCCAAGTATGGGTGCCTGGGAGCAGTGGCCGAGGACTGGACAGCATGACCCCAGATGGCCATGTCCTGGGGAGGCCCTACTCTGGCTTCTGGGCCTGACCCTGGCTGGCGGGGGTTGCACCCCGGCACCATCTGGGCACCCTGCCTCTCCACCGCCCCAGCGTAAACAGACCCGGGGTGAGGTGCAGGGCTGGCTTGGGATCCCACCAGGCTAGGTCTGTGGCACAAACAGTCCAGGAGAAAAATGCGGAACTGGAGGCAGGGTGACATCACCCGCTGCTCCACCTGCTGGGGCACTGAGCGGGGGCGGGGCAGGGGCCAGTCATACCCAGGGAGAGGCACAGCCTGAGGAGCTGGGGTCGGACGCAGGTAGAACCCAGGTGGGTGCCCAGGTGCGGAGGGGCCGCGGGGCGGGGGGCGGGCTGGGGTGTGGACGTCAGGGCGTCCGCCTCGATTGTGAGCTCTTTGTTTGTGAGTATCCGGCCCTGGATGTTATGGGTGGGTCTGGGGATGAGTCTGGGTCCTGGGGGTCACCCCTTGGGGAGTAGGTGTCGAAGACGGACCCTGAGGGAGGCGGAGACGCTGCCCAAACACCAGGGCCCTCCTTTCGCGAGTGTCCAGACTTCCACGAGGCTCCAGGCCCACAGACCCCGGGCGGCCTCACTCCTCCCCACCCTCCTCGGCCTC
Organism: Myotis davidii; assembly: GCF_000327345.1. Classification (NCBI taxonomy): domain Eukaryota; kingdom Metazoa; phylum Chordata; class Mammalia; order Chiroptera; family Vespertilionidae; genus Myotis; species Myotis davidii. The sequence goes on from NW_006289094.1 coordinate 668,632, forward strand.
CGGGTCCCC
>NW_006289094.1:669626-671304 GCF_000327345.1 Myotis davidii
TATTGGGAAGAGAAATTAACTCGGGGGCGGGGCCGTGAGAGCAGGGGGCGGGGCCTGCGCTGCCCCCTTGTCCCTGGCCGGGTGCCGGACCAGGTGCTAGCGGTCACCGCGTCCTGGGGCTCGGGCCTTGGCGCCCCTTCCACTTTGCATGCCGCCCACGGGGGCCGGGGGCCGGCTGTGGCCCTCCGCTTGGGCCCTTCCCTAGGGTGGCTGGCGGTCCTGGGCTCTCCGCCCCGCGCGGGGCGGGCAGAGGTGTGAGTGTGCCGGGAAGGAGGCCTCCACTCACACACACTTCCCGGTGTCTGGTGTTTACAGTCCAGGAGTCCTGGGAGTGCTGCCCAGCCCCCGCCACTCTGGGCAGCAAGGTGACCCAGGGGTCATCAGTGCCCCGCCCGGCAGGAGCCTGTGCGGGCTCTCCCCTGCCTCCTCCCCATAAACTTTGCCCTGAGGGGCCCCACGCTGGCCTCGGGAGACACCCAGGCCCTGGCCGGTTTGGCTCAGTGGGACGAGCGTCAGCCTGCGGACTGAAAGGTCCCCCGTTCCATTCCGGTCAAGGGCACAGGCCTGGGTTGCAGCCTCAATCCCCCGTCTGGGGCATGCGGGAGGCAGCCCATCCATGATTCTCTCTCATCGTTGATGTTTCTATCTCTCTCTCCTTCTCTCTTTCTCTCTGAAAAAAAAGAGAGAAAGAGAGACCCAGGTCCCTGGTACCCAATTGAGGACATGACTCCTCCCCCATCCCACACACCACTCTCAAAACACCTCTTCTTTTTTCTTTCCTTTTTTCTTTTTCTTTTGTTTTGTTAATCCTCACCCAAAAAATGGAGGATATTTTTCCATTGATTTTTAGAGAGAGTGGAAGAGAGAAGGAAAGACAGAGAGGAACATCGATGTGAGAGAGACACATCAATTGGTTGCCTTCCGCATGTGCCCCGCCAGGGCCCGGCCAGGGGGGAGCCTGCAACCGAGGCCTGTGCCTCTGACCAGAATTGAACCTGGGACCCTTCGGTCTGCAGTTCGAAGCTCTATTCGCTGAGCCAAACTGGCTAGGGCATCTTTTTCTTTTTTTATAGTGAGAGGTTATCAACCATAATCTTATCTTCTTTTGTAAACCCTTACTTAAGGATATGTTTTTATTCATTTTAGAGAGAAAGGGAGAGAGAGAAAGAGAGAAACATTGATGTGACAGAAACATCAATCAGTTGCCTCCTGTACGTGTCTCAACCAGGGACTGAGCCCGAAACCTAGGTTTGTGCCCTGACCAGGAATTGAACCAGCAGCCTTTTGGTGTGCAGGCCGACACTCCAACCAATTGAGCCACCCGGCCAGGGCAGCCCTGCCTGGGTGAGTGGGGCCGTTGGGGGGCTGGGCGGGCTGTCAGCGCCCAGCGCCCCGCTCCCTCCTCCACGCAGGGACGGGAGACCACAAGTGAACAGTGGTCTCGGGCAGCTGGAGCCCCCGGGGTGGCAGGTGCCGCCCACACCGCTCACTCTGCCCTGGGTGTGGCCTGGAGGAGGGCCTGGTCCTCAGCTCCTCACAGGTCCCTCTGCTCCTCACCACTCCTGGGCCCCTCCCACTCTAGCTGTATCCTAGGCTGGCCCCCACGGCCCCCAAGAGGAGTGTTAGGGGGCTGCTTGCGCCTGGCTGCAGTGGGACACATTGTGCTTTCCCGTGGTGG
>NW_006289094.1:671381-675141 GCF_000327345.1 Myotis davidii
TTTGGGGGTCTGGATCTGGCCAAGTGGGTAAAGGCTGAGGCTGGTCAGAGTTGAGCCTCTGCTGCCCGCGCCCCAGGCTGAGTGCCACATGCGGCCAGGCCGGGTGACTCATGGACCAGGGCAGGCTGTTGGGAAACAACCGGGCAGAGGGCAGAGGGCAGGTCCAGCCCCAGTTGGCAGCCCCACTGTCTGTCTTCCCAGGGGGGGTGGCCTGCCTCTCTCTTCAGGGGCAGGTGGCAAAAGTCCCAACTGTGGACCGGGCCCCCTGCTGGACACTGGGATTCCTCCAGGGTGGAGGGGATGCCACTAATCGGTGTGCCCAGAGACACTGGCATGGAGCCATGGGGAGGTGCTAAGTCCGGGAGTGCTGGCCCCTGACCCGTGGCCCTGTGCCCCAGGCGAGGCCGGTGCCAACATCATCGAGGTGTCTAAGGAGGCCCGGAAGCGGTTCCTGGGCCCGCTGCACCCCTCCTTCAACCTGGTGAAGACCATCCGCAGCTGCCTGATGAAGACCCTGCCCGCCGACAGCCACGAGCGCGCCAGCGGGCGCCTGGGCATCTCCCTGACCCGCGTCTCGGACGGCGAGAACGTCATCATCTACCACTTCAGCTCCAAGGAGGAACTCATCCAGGTGGGCCCTGCAGGGGTCACCCGGGCACCGCCGCCCCGAAGCCCCGCTCACCGCCCGCTCTGTCCTCCCGCAGGCCAACGTCTGCAGCACCTTCATCCCCGTGTACTGCGGCCTCATCCCGCCCACCCTCCAGGGCGTAGTAAGTGCATGTGGGTGCCTTTTCTGGGTGACGAGACCTGCCGGGCGCTGAGGGACGAGGGTGAGGAGGAAGCTGTCCCCCAGCCCCTCGCTCCTGCCAGTCCCTGTTGCCTCACTTCCCCGGAGTTACTCAAGAGCCAGGCCAGCCCGTGGCCACTTACACTTCCTGTAACTGCGCCCCGCCCCCCGCCCCAATGTCTGGCTATTTCTCAGCACCCAGGGCGGCCGTGGCCGGTGCCTAGTGTGTGAAAGGCTCAAATGAAACAGCCACTGGGAGGGGCCCGTGGGGCAGCCAGCCACTCTGCCGGCCCCTCACCGTGTGACCGTGTGTCCCTGCCCCTCAGCGCTATGTGGACGGTGGCATCTCAGACAACCTGCCGCTCTATGAGCTCAAGAACACCATCACCGTGTCCCCCTTCTCGGGCGAGAGTGACATCTGCCCGCAGGACAGCTCCACCAACATCCACGAGCTCCGGGTGACCAACACCAGCATCCAGTTCAACCTGCGCAACCTTTACCGCCTCTCCAAGGCCCTGTTCCCGCCCGAGCCCATGGTGAGCTGCCTGGTTTCGCCTCCTCCCCTAGTCCTGGTCCTGGGGAGAAAGCTGCCCCTCTGACCACTCCTGAGTGACAGGACGGGGGGCCGGGACAGCCCCTGCTGAGGGCTGGGAAAGAAGCCTGTGGTCTGCAGGACCTCTCCACGGGGGCGGCCTCTCCAGCCTGGATCTGTCCCGGGTCCTGGATCCCTTAGCTTGTGGTGGGGAGGGGTGGGGTTTGCAGGGACCCCAGGGACAGACGGGGTGTGTCTGACTTCCTGCTCCCACTTCCCTGCCCTCAGGTGCTGCGAGAGATGTGCAAGCAGGGCTACCGGGACGGCCTGCGCTTCCTGCGGAGGAATGGTGTGTGGGGCCGGGCCCTTGGGGCGGGGGGCTCTGCACCATGGCCCCCTCCGCTGAGCTGACCACATGTTTGGTCCTCCCCACCCAGGCCTCCTGGATAGGCCCAATCCCCTGCTGGCACTGCCCCCTGCCAAGCCCCCTGTCCACCAGGATGAGGACCAGGAGAAAGCTGTGATGGTAGTGGAGAGGGCTCTCGTGGAGGACCACATCCTGGAACATCTGCCTGCACGGCTCAATGAGGGTGCGTGGGGGGGCACGGCTCAGTGAGGGTGCGTGGGGGGGCACGGCTCAGTGAGGGTGCGTGGGGGGGCACGGCTCAGTGAGGGTGTGTGGGGGGCACGGCTCAGTGCGGGTGGAGGGCCATGCGGAGGGTGGTGGAGCAGAGCAGGGCTGTCCCCACCTCCCCCACTGGTGGTCAGCCTCCCTCTTGCTCCCCCCAAGCCCTGCTGGAGGCCTGCATGGAGCCCAAAGACCTGCTGACCACACTCTCCAACATGCTGCCCGTGCGCCTGGCCACAGCTATGATGATGCCCTACACTCTGCCCCTGGAGAGCGCTGTGTCCTTCACCATCCGGTACAGGAGGGGGGCGGGCAGGAGAGGAGCCTGGACCAAACTTGGGTACCATTCCTGGGGGTGGTCACCCTGGGGAAGAGGCAGCTGGTAGGGGGAGGATAGAGATGTCAGGGCCAAGGGTGGGGCGTGGGCAAGGGACAGGCCCTGACCCTGAGGCCGTGCCTCCCACCCGCCCAGCTTGCTGGAGTGGCTGCCCGACGTGCCCGAGGACATCCGGTGGATGAGGGAGCAGACGGGCAGCATCTGCCAGTACCTGGTGATGCGTGCCAAGAGGAAGCTGGGCAGCCGCCTGCCCTCCAGGTAAGCAGTGGCTGCTGTGCTCACGGGGGCCACAGCCTCACTGTAATGGCCAGCTGAGTGCCTGGCTCCCGCCTTCCCAGCCCCCCGGGTCCCAGTGCTGAGGGCCAGGCCCTCCAGCTTCCCTGCCCCATGAGGCGGGGCCCTGGGGTCATCTGAGACCCCCTCCCGCCTCCCTCCATGCCTGGGGGAGGGGGAGATGGGCCTCACAGCTGGGAGAAGGGACTTGGCTGTCAGCTCCTCCACAAACCACTCACTTGCTGCACTGAGGAGGCGGGGTGTGCAGCGCCCCTCCCCTCGCCACAGAGGGCCCCTCACCTGTGCCTTAACATCCACTCCCGGCCCGCCCTAGGGCAAGGCAGGGGCCTGGTGGTCTGGGCAGTATTACTCCCTAGAACTTTGCACCTGCTCCTCCCTCCGCGTTTTTCACTGGAGAATGCTGAAGACTGTGTGAAGAATTATTTATTTTCGCTGAAGCAGATGTAATAAAGGCCACAGCTCAGCCCCTGCGTCCTCCTTGTATGTGACCCCCTCTAGCTGACCAGTGTGGGTACAGCTTCCATCCCGGCTTCCAAGGGTCCCTTCTGCTGAGGCCAGCATTCCGGCCTGGGCCCCCCTGGGCTGCAGCCCACTCCTCACATCCATTTGCCCCCCTTTGCCCTGAGGCCTGCTGGCTGACCCCTGGGCGCAGCTTCCCAAGGGCCAGTGGAAATATTTGAGACCAAGATCCTCGCTGAATAAAAAACAAAGACGTGTTTACAAAAGGTGGTGTCTGCACCTCCACTCTGGTGACGGGGTGGGGGCCGCGGAGGGTGGGGTTCCCCCGGAGCAGGGCTTTGTGTGCGGGCTGGGCCTGCCTTGTCGTCGGAAGCCTTGCTGGCCACGTGCACACATGTTCCTGCTCCCCTGAACCCCTCCTCATCCTCAGGGGCCCAGGCTCCTGCCAGTACACAGGAGGGGCCTGGGATAGGGTGAGGTCTGAGCTGGAGGGGCCGGACCTGTTCTGGGAGAGACATGGTTTCCTGAAAGTCCCCTCGGCTCGGGGCAGTGGGGGAACTCCGCCAGCCCTCCCCGATGACCAGGAGCCCAGGGGGTGAGGGTGCGGGGACAGCCTGGTGTTTGGCTAACGTTCCAGTCGGTGGTGGGGCTGCAAGACTGGGCGAGCCGGCTGGGCAGGTCCCGGGCGCTCCGTGTGCCAGGGGCCGCCCCCCCTCTGTCTCA
>NW_006289094.1:675291-675805 GCF_000327345.1 Myotis davidii
AGGTGGGTGCGGGGCCAGCTGGGGCTGGGGAGGGGCCTGGGGAAGAGGGGGGACTCTCTCCCCCAGCAGGGAGGTCACACCAGGCTCCCGCCAGCTCCTCCGAGCCCCAGGCGAGCCACCCCATCCTCACCCTCACACCTCCCGGGCGTTTGTGCTGTTGATTTAAATGTCATTTTCTAGCATGTCACGTGTGTGTTGTTTAAAAACGGGGAGAAGCCAAGTGGGAAAGTATAGGGAAGAGAGGAAAGCCGCCCACACCACTGCGGGTGTCGGGTGTTTCCTGCGCGGTCTCCCATGCACTTTTTAGCGCCTTAAGTCGGGACCCTCAGGACATGCCCCCCTCACCTGGCCCCGCACGGGCAGGGTCCCCAGGAGCCTGGGTCACCTCGCCCCACCGTCCGCGGGGTCTCTGCCGGTATGGGGCCAGGTCGCGGGAGGGTGGGGAGCGAGGCGAGAGGAGGGGACAGGCGGCAGCAGCGGGGCGCCCCGCCCGCCCGGGGCCGGCCCACGCGGG
>NW_006289094.1:676764-677225 GCF_000327345.1 Myotis davidii
GCCCAGGGCAGGCTGAGCAGCGGGCAGGATTGGCCGAGTGCTCCTACTGGTCAGCCCCTGGCCCTGTCTCCGTGTCCCCAACGCCAGGACCCGTTCAGCTCCTCCCCGATGGCCACTCCCTCACCCAAGCCCAGTGCCCTCAGCTGCCATCACAAGGTCTTCCATGGACTCCCCGCCTCCCACCTGCCCCTCTCCCAGCCAGTCCTCTCCCCGGCTCCCTCCTGGGCCCGCAGCTCTAGCCCCTCACAGTCCTCACAGGCCCAGAGCCCGCAGCACCCCCCCCCCTCCACACACACACACGGCATCTCCCTGTGGCAGGGCAGACCCTCCCCGCTGCCCCTCCTCCCTGGACCTGGGCCAGGCCTCCCACCTTCTTCTGCCCAACCCTGTGTCCCAACGGTCCCAGCTCAGCCCTCAGCCACCCGGGCCTTTACCCTCTCTCTGCCCTCCCCCCCCCCCCC
>NW_006289094.1:677252-678682 GCF_000327345.1 Myotis davidii
CAGCCCCCGACTCTTTGGCTTTACAGCACCCGACGGCCAAGACCCCCCTTTCATGGCCAGCCCTGGGGAGGCCCAGGAGGAGGAGGGGGAGCAGGAGGGAGGCTCCGCGGGGCCCTGGGCCGCCATGCTGGCGCAGGCCCAGGAGCTGTTCCTGCTGTGTGACAAGGAGGCCAAGGGCTTCATCACCCGGCACGACTTGCAGGTGAGTCCCCCGTCCCGAGGGGTGGCCCCGTGGGGCTGGCCTGCCCGCTCAGCCTGTGTCTGTCCGCCAGCTCTGGGCTGGGGAAGGACGTCAGACCTGGGGTTGGCGCCGGAAAACCCGGACGGGGCGTCGGGGGAAGAAGGTGGCTCCGGTTAGGGGATCCAGGGCGAGGCGCCCTGCGGGGGAGACCGGGAGGTTCTGAGCCCGGGTGGCCCCGTGGGGCTGGCCTGGCCGCTCAGCCCTGTGTCTGTCGCCAGGGCCTGCAGAGCGACCTGCTCCTCACGCCCGAGCAGCTCGAGGCCGTGTTCGAGAGCCTGGACCAGGCCCGCACGGGCTTCCTCACTGCCCGGGAGTTCTGCCTCGGCCTGGGTGAGCCTTTCCTGACCCCACCCTGACCCCCACCCAGGGACCCTCCCCTGGTGCATGTGGGGGCCCTGGGGGCCCACTTGTGCCTGTCCAGTGTCTGCACACACAGGCAGTGCTGGAAGGCCCCACAGAAAGCCCCCTTGCCCCCCCCCGCCCTGCTGCTGAGGCCTGGGTGCCACTGTCTCTCCTGCACCCCACCTCGCCGCTGTGCCAAATCCAGGTGGGCTGGGAGCCAGCTGTCCATTCTGGCCTGAGTTCGGCCGCCACCTCCCATTCCCAGGCTAAGAATCAGCCCAGAATAAGGAAGAAAAACAGGAAACTGGGCTCATGGACAGGGCAGGATATGTTTGTGTGTGTGTGTAGGGCGGGGGTGGGGGGGCTGGGGGGCAGTGGCGGCTGGGCCAGGGTGGTAACCCACAGTCCGGTACTCTCTTTCCCATGCCCACAGGGAAGTTTGTGGGGGCAGAGTCGGTCCAGGGCACACAGCCCTCGGGGGCTCTTGAGGAAACCTTTGAGTCGGGCTGGTCCGAGGGGCCAGGCACGGGGGGCTCCCTGGAGGAGGAGGAGGAAGAGGAGGAGAGGTTCCTCTCCGCGCTGGAGCAGCTGGGGGTGGCCCGGGTCCTGATCGAGTGAGTCTGCGCTGGTCCTGCCCCAGCTCCCTGGTCTGCATGCTGCCTGCTAACGTCCCCGCATGCCTGCTCTGGGCATGGTCCCAGGCGGGGTCTGGCCCTGCGGTTCCCTCTCAGCTGCCACCACCTGGGCGGGCGGGTGTGATTTCCCGCAGAATTTGCATTTTGGGAGGCAGCAGTCCAGGCTGCTGGGAGGGGTGACGCGCGTCACAGGGCCTCGGCCTCCGACACTT
>NW_006289094.1:679719-681961 GCF_000327345.1 Myotis davidii
AGCGGGGGGGGCGCTGGGGGCTCAGGTCTGGGCCGCTTCCATCCGCATCCCAAGTCTCAGCCTCGCCGCCAGGGCCTGCGTGGGTCCGGGTCCCCTAGGGGGGTCGTGGGGCGCCGCCAGCGTCTCCCTCCACCCAGGCCACCCTCCCGCCCGCAGGGACGTGGTTGCTGTCTCGCGGAACATGCAGAAGGAGAAGCTCAGCCTCGCGCGGCAGCTGGCGCTCCTCAGGTTCGGTCTGGCTTAGCCCTGGAGGGCAGGGGCTCAGCCCAAACATCCCTGACCACTGCCCGGCTTCCTGCCGGGAAGGCCTTCCTTGTACCTGCCCTCTCTCCCTCACGCTGCAGCCCCTGCCTGGTCTGGGGGAGAGCCCGGGCCCACGCTCCCCGCCCTAAAATTCTGCCTCCTGAGACCTCTCAGAGTCCCTGGACTCCCTTCCCCAGGGAGCTGAACACGCGGCTACGCGACGAGAGGGACGCCTGTGAGACCAAGCAGCTGGGCAGTGGCCCCAGGAAGGCTCTGTCCGCGGCCTGCCTACCGGGGCCCACCTGCTGCTGTTGCTGCTGCTGCTGCAGCAACTGGGCTCGACCCCCCAGATGTGGCTCAGGCCACCTTCCCAGTGCCCGGTGACCAGCAGCCCTAGTGACTCACGGGGCGTTCCCTGAAGAAACTGCCCTTTGAAAGTGACTCATCGTGGCTGGGGCTGCTGGTCCAGGACCTGGGCTCGACCCAGTGGGCTGCGTGGCCTGCCTGCCTGCGGACATGAAGGAACTAACGGGGAGAGGGGTGTCAGGCTCCCCTGGGCCCCCCTCTGGTCCTCATCCTGTCCCCACCCCCCCATCAAACCCATCCCTGTCCAGCACTCCAAATAAACTTGACCAACCTCACTGCGGCCTCCTGGACCTCCTGTGTGTGTGGGGCCACAGGCATCGCGCGTCCGGGCCCAAGTGCGGCACAGGCCACCACCCTCCGAGTCGGGGCTGTGGGTCCTTGTTTGTGTCTGTAGGCGTCCCTGCGTCTCTTGTCAGACCCCAAGCCCTCTCAGCCCATAAAAGCTTGAAGTCCCATGGGCCTCTCTGTAGGAACAAGGAGACCAGGGCCCACAGGCTCACAGGGAGCCCTGGGTGGGGTTTCCTCCAATCCAGACCAGCTGACCATCTCTTGGCCATGCCACCCTCACGCAGCTCCGGGTAACCCCCTGGGGTCAGGCCAGTCCTGCATGGAGCCTCCTGGGGTAGGCCTGGAGCCACCTCCCATGCCCAAGGTCCTGCCAGGGGAGCTGGGAGCTGCCCGCTGAGCCCAGGGCAGGTGGGGGAGTGCTGTCCACTGTCCCTGGAGAGCTTCCCTCCTTACGCTCCCCCTGCTCCCACTCAGCCTCCCAGTCTAGTGGGTCCGCAGGATTTTCTCAAGCCCTCCCACCACTGGCAGTGGAGGGCCAGAGCCCTCCAGACTGGAGTATCTCGCACAGGGACCCTAGGCCTCCGAACGCCAGGCCAGCATCTGTCCTGCTGAGCCCTGTAGCCTCTGGATGGAACCTGGATCAGGAGGAGGGAAAGAAGAATTGGGCCTGGAGGACAGCGGGGTCTTGGACAGAGTCAGGGCCTTGGCTGGGCTGGCGGCCTCCCCCACCTCCCCCGCCCCTAGCTCAGTGCCTCCATCTCCTGAGGGTCTGGGCCCTGGCCAGGCTGTGGAGGCCTCCGGGCTGCAGCTCGCCCGGCCTCCACAGCCCCGTTAGAGACCCTCTCTAGGCGCCGGCACCGGCTGGTATCCCGCCCGCCCGCGCAGAGCGCGCGTTCAGACTTGTGGGCCGTAGGTCGGGTTGTTGGCCATGGGCGGGGCCTGTGGACAGGGGCGGAGCTTGCAAACAGTGGGCGGGGTCTGTGATGGCGTTTGTTGGCCGTGGGCGGGGGCCTGCGGGCCGGGGCGGGGCTTGCTGGTCGTGGGCGGGGTTTGTAGGAATGGGCGGGGCCTGTGGGCCGGGGCGGGGCCGTAGGCGACCGGTGCACCGCCCTCGCAGGCCGCCGGCGGGCCGTGCATTCTCATGGACAGGGGCGGAGCTTGCAAACAGTGGGCGGGGTCTGTGATGGCGTTTGTTGGCCGTGGGCGGGGGCCTGCGGGCCGGGGCGGGGCTTGCTGGTCGTGGGCGGGGTTTGTAGGAATGGGCGGGGCCTGTGGGCCGGGGCGGGGCCGTAGGCGACCGGTGCACCGCCCTCGCAGGCCGCCGGCGGGCCGTGCATTCTCATCG
>NW_006289094.1:682218-688212 GCF_000327345.1 Myotis davidii
CTGCTGTGCTTCCCAGGCAGAGGCACCGCTGCTGGTGGGGGAGGGGGCAGGGGCAGGTTGGCGCCAAGGCCCGGGGTGGGGTGCTGGGAGGAGGCGTGAGGCTCCTAGCAGGATCGCACTGTCCAGAAATGTCCTCTGCCCTGCCCCTCCCTGGCTCAGACCAAAATACTGGCCGCTCCCCTGGCTGCTGCTGGGAGTGAGTTGTGCCTCCTCTGGAAGCCGGCGCCTGGGGCAGCCAGCCGCAGGAGCTGGGGCAGCCCTCTGACCTGTCGCTGCCCTTCTAGTGGGTCCTTCTGGGGAGCTGTCCACCTGTCTTACGGGAGCCATTCCTGCCAGCCAGGTGAGTGCTGGGTGGGGCGGTGAGTCTGGCTGTGGGAGTTGCTGTGTCTGGAAAAGTGGCCCCGGGCACCGCCGTCTGTCCCACAGCCTCCCTGCGCCCCCAGTGTAGTCACCGCCCTACAGAGCGGCTGCAGTTCCTGGCCGGGGTGCCTCTGAGGACGGCCTGTGGCTGCTCTTCTCACTGGGGTTAGTGTGCCTGTCTGTCCCCTTTCCAGTAATGAGGAAACCGAGGTCTGGGGTGGGGGGGTCTGCCTGCTCTGCCTGCCTGGATCCTCCACAGTGCCCACTCTTTTTTTCTTTTTTAAAATCCTCACCCGAAGACATTTTCCCCAATGATTTCTAGAGAGAATGGAAGGGAGGGAGGAGGGGGAGAGAGAGAGAAGCATCGATGTGAGACCAACACATGGATTGGTTGCCTCCGGCACAGGCCCCTACTGAGCTGGGGAACCCACAACAGAGGTACGTGCCCTTGACTGGGAATCAAACCCGAGACCCTTTGGTCCCTGGGCTGACGGTCTAACCACTGAGCAACCGGCCAGGGCCACAGTGCCCACTCTTTCTGGAGGAAGGAGGGAAGGTCTGGCCTTTAACAGAAGCCTGAGGGGCTTTCCCTAGGCCACATGGCTAGTAAGGGTAGGCCAGTCTGTCTCTGAGTGGCCTCCCCCCCTCTGGCAGCTGTGGGTAGGCCCCAGCCAGCCTGTGACATGGGGCCTGGGGAATGCTGGGGTGGGGTGGGGGGGGCGGGGCCTGCATGAGCTCACCACAAGGTGCCCCCTGGGGCTTCCTACCCTGGCTGCCAGTGGGGGTGAGTCAGCCGCTGGTGGTTGGGGGTCCTCTGTGCCCAGGGGTCTGGTCAGGGAAGCCAGGCCCTCCCGCCCTCTAGGGCTGGGGGCAGCAGGCATTTTCCCTGGTTGCAATGGGGTCCCCTGACCCACCTCCTGCGAAGTGTCTTGGTTCCCAGGGTCAGTGGTTGCTTGGGCATCGGATCCCTCCCTTTGTCCCCTCTGGTGTCTGGCTGTCCTCCCAGTCAGGCCCAGTGGTGAGGGCTCTCTGACCCCCTGCCTCCCAGCACCAGGATGGGCGAGTTCAGCGAGAAGAAGACCACGTGCGGCACCGTCTGCCTCAAGTACCTGCTGTTCACCTTCAACTGCTGCTTCTGGGTGAGGCCCGGCACTGCCTCCCCGACCCTTCAGGGAGGTTATGGCACCTCGGGGCCTCCCTCTGCCCGTGCTTAGTTGGAGGGGCTGGTTGGGGCTGGTCCTCAAAAGGGGTCCTGGTCTTGGGCTCACGTGGGGACCGACCGGTGTGCCCGCAGCTGGCTGGTCTGGCCGTCATGGCCGTGGGCATCTGGACGCTGGCCCTGAAGAGTGACTACATCAGCCTGCTGGCCTCGAATACCTACCTGGCCACAGCCTACATCCTGGTGGTGGCTGGCGTTGTTGTCATGGTGACCGGTCTCCTGGGCTGCTGTGCCACCTTCAAGGAGCGGCGGAATCTGCTGCGCCCGGTCAGCAGGGCGCCGCTGGCACTGGGGGCGGGGGTCCCTGTGTGGGGCCTCCCCCCGCTGTCTGGGGGAGAAGGGACTGAGGGGAGTCGAGTGTGACACCGCAGGATCGCCTCTGCTGTGTTCGCCGGGGGTGTCCCTCCCACCTGCCCAGCCCCCCTGTGAGCCCCCAGTGGGGGACGACACCCGCTCTGAGGGGAGCCTTCACTCTGTGACCACTGGGAGCTGAGGGTGGCAACTCGTGGATGGGGTGTCTGTGCCCCTGCTCACTGCGCCCTTCCCTGCCCAGTACTTCATCCTGCTCCTCATCATCTTCCTGCTGGAGATTGTTGCCGGCATCCTGGCCTACGTCTACTACCAGCAGGTGAGGGGATGGACAGGCCACACAGGGATGCACACACACAGGGACACGCACACGCACACACAGACCCCCGAGCTCCAGAGCTGACCATTGTGCGTCAGGCCCTGGAGGTGAGGGCTGGGTCGCAGGGGGTAGGGTACACTGCAGGGGCTCGTGGGGGAAAGCAGGTGATCCTAGGATCTGGAGCTCCGTCCCTGCCCCACCCCCTCCCCAGGCTCCCCTGGGGGATTCTCCCAGCCCACCTGACCCCCTCCTCAGCCAGCACCTGAGCCTGCCCCCGCCAGTCCTCCACATACCTCTCCGCGTCTGCCCCCCTCGGAGGGTCTTAGTCAGTGGCTGAGGTTATCACCACCTTGCCCCCAGCTGAACGCGGAGCTCAAGGAGAACCTGAAGGACACCATGACCAAGCGGTACCACCAGCCAGGCCACGAGGGCGTGACCAGTGCCGTGGACAAGCTGCAGCAGGAGGTTGGTGGGTGGGTCGGGGGGCCTCTCTGGAACCTTGAGGGAGCCCGCGGGGTGGGTGGGGCGGGCGCTCAGCCCTGCCGCCTTCTCCATGCAGTTCCACTGCTGTGGCAGCAACAACTCCCAGGACTGGCAGGACAGCGAGTGGATCCGCTCTGGGGAGGCCGGTGGCCGCCTGGTCCCCGACAGCTGCTGCAAGACGGTGGTGACCCACTGTGGTCAGCGGGTCCACGCCTCCAACATCTACAAGGTGGAGGTAGGTGGGTGGGGCCTGGGCACCAGGTGAGGGGTGCTGGGTGTGGGGGACCTGCCCATCTTCAGTGCCCCCCCCTCCTACCCCCTCAGGGCGGCTGCATCACCAAGCTGGAGACCTTCATCCAGGAGCATCTGAGGATCATCGGGGCCGTGGGCCTTGGCATCGCCTGTGTGCAGGTGCGGGCCTGGGCAGGGAGGGCCCAAGCGGGTGCGGGGACACTGGGTGGCGGGCGGGGCCCACTCATGCCGGCTCCACACCACAGGTGTTCGGCATGATCTTCACCTGCTGCCTGTACAAGAGCCTGAAGCTGGAGCACTACTGACCCGCCCACGGCCGCCCGCTGGGCACTGTGCACAGCTCCCCGGAGTGACTACTGAGCGGATACTACTGACGGCCAGGGAGCTGGGGTCCCCGGGTGCCTCTCCCTCCCCGCTGCCCCTTTGCCAGGGAGTTTGTGTTCTCATGCCCGTGCCCCCACCAACGTGCCATCACCGTGACCTCTGGGGACCCCCATCCCCAGAGCGAGCTTCAAGTGCCTTTTGCTGCATGCCAATCCTGAGGCAGGGACCCCCCCTGCAGTTGAGGGGACCCAGCATTTCTGCTTATGTGGGGGCCTGGGTTCTGTCATAAAGTCTCCCCCCTGCAGGCCACTTCCCTTGGAGGGGAGGTTATGGCACCTCACGGGACTCCCTGGTGCCTGTGCTTAGTTGGAGGGGCTGGGTTGGCCCACCCTATGGTGCTCCCAGACCCTTGGACACACCCCACATAGTGGTGGGGGCAGGCCTGGGAGGGGTGACGCTGGGGTAGGTGCAGGGGGGTGTGGATTGGCGGCAGGTGAGGAGCTCCGTGTGCTTGCCACCAGGTCGCAGTGCCACCTCCAGGTCCTGTGCTTCTGCTGACCTCCGGTCCCAGCCACCCTCTGCTGAGCCCCCCGCTGTCTTCCTGCTGCTCTCCCCATCACCAAAAAGGCCGCGACGTTCACTGCTGTCTCCCTCCCCCGGGGCAGGGGCTGGGGGTATGTACTCACTGCTGTATGACTAGACCTGCCCTGCACACAGCAGGTGCTCAATAAACGTGTGGATACACAGGTGCTTACGGTACTGATGGTTCTGGTCCTGAGCCCTCACGTCCAGCAGGGAGGACGGATCCGCCACCCATGGCCACAAAGAGGGCAGATCTGGGGCCCAGGGCAGCCGGTGCGAGCTGAGTCTGACCGGACTCGAGGGGACCAATGGCAGGGACAGCTGAGCACAGGCCCAGTAGAACCTCACACCTCTGGGAAGATGGTGGTGCAGCTGTGACCCGGGCTGGAGAGCTGTGAGGCCTGGGGTCTGGCAGGATGTGCACCCCTCTGCCCAATGGCCGTCCCCAAGGCTTGGGCTGTCCGCCCCTGGGCAGACCTTCTCAGATGCCTGGGCAACGGGGCTGGAGAAGGCTGCCTCCCTGGCTCTGAAGCTGGCTTCTGCGTTCTGCTGGCCAGGGCATCAGGGCCCATCTGCCCCTCCCCGGGGAACGGCTCTTCTGGCTGGCACCCGGGAGTCCAGGCTAATGCCCAGGGCTCGGGCAGCCCCGACAGCCAGCAGAGCCTCATCAGGGCCACCTGTGACCTGCTGGGGTGGGGGGGGTCTCAGGCCTGGTTGAGGCGACCAGGTGCTGACCTCCCTCTGCAGGAACTTGGGCAGGGGGCGGGGAGGGGGGCTACTGAGCTTGGGTGCAGCCTGGGAGCTTTTGGCAGCAGGACCTCAGGATGTGACCGCAGCAGGCACTCTGTTCCCGATCCTTTAAATCCTGGGAGAGAGGATGCAGGGAGCTCTGCCCTCAACCTGACCAGCACCCAGAACATAGGGGTGGGGTGCCAGTGTCCGCGCCTTTGTGGGGCTGTGAGAGCACCCCCTTCCTGAGAGAGACACCCCAGGCCAAGTGGCTGCCATGGGGATGGCTCTCCCCCCTCCCAGGCAGTGAGGGCCCACATTCACCCCCACGAGGCCTCGGCACAGAGGCAGAACACAGGTACGCGGGTGGCGGTGGGTCCCACAAAGCCAGACACAGTGAGGACCTCCACGTGGTTCTGCAAAGACCTTTATTGGGCGGTTCCTTCCGGAGCAGGAGACAAACATCTGCACGGCTGCGGGCAGCACTGCTTCCGGCTGCCCACGCCTCAGCGGAAGGGTCTCAGGCCAGACATGCCGGGGTCCCCACCGCGGGTGGCGCGGTCACTTCTCCAGGGGCGCGTAGTTGAGCAGCTTCTCGATGAGGTCCACGTGGGCCAGCAGCATGCGGCGGCAGCAGTAACGCTTCAGGCCCAGCGCGTCCAGGGCGTCCCTGTGGGCAGGAGAGGACGGTCTCTCTAGAGAGCCACCGCGGCCATGTCCCAAGCCAGTAAGAGCCCCCAATGTCCCTGGGACCCAGACCATTCACCCTCGAGGCCTCCAGAAAACTCTCACTCCGTTGGCCTCAATGTGCGGGGATGGGAAACGGGAGCCCAGGCTGGAGGTCCTCGCCGGTGCTCAGCTCGCAGGGAGGGGTCCTGGGCACCCCAGCATCCTCCTCGGGGTCTAGTGCAAACACCTCCCATCCATGGCTCCCCCGTTCTCCTCACACCGCACTGAGAGCCTGCGCGGGCTGGCACACCCCAGGCCCCCAGATGTGACCAGGACCTGGCGTCCGCACAGTGGCCAACGGCGAGGTGAGTGGGGAACAGGGGCGGGCGGACGGGCACGGGTAACTGTGCTGCGGGGCCTCGCGATGGCAGCTCCGTCTCAGGAAGCTGTCCTACTCCCAGAAGACAAGGGGGCTTGCGGGGCCTGGGGGGCCCACAGCGGAGAGGTCAGGGAGCAGGTGGACAGGGAGGAGGCGCGCCCTGACTGGTCAGAGGGCACCTAGAAGCCCCCACCGCCAGTGGCTTGATGCCCGACTCCCTCCGTCCCCCAAACTGCAGCGGGAGGGGGAATGACGCTTTCCCGAGAGCGGGGCTGGGCTCTGGGGCTGACAGTCCACGCAGGTCACCTGGGGTCGGTGTGCGCCGCCTGCCCGGCAGCCCTAGGCCACTGCCCCACCTCCTCGGCCCCG
>NW_006289094.1:688899-690508 GCF_000327345.1 Myotis davidii
TGCCCGGAGCCCCTGCCCGATGCCTGGGGGTCTCTGTGGCAGAGTTCTGGGGTCTCCTCGGGGTGCCGCCCGGGCCGCTCGCCCGCACGATACCGGCCCCGGCCAGGTAGTTACCAGGAGCCGACGGGGGAGGGGAGCGCGGGGGGGCGATCGGTCCGTGCGCGCTCGGTCGCGGCTCCTCCCCGTCTGCTCCGGATCCATCGCTTGGCCCGCGCCCCTCCTCCCTTCTTCCCGGGAAGGGGCTGCGGGAGAGCGGCCGGGATGGGTCTGCACCCGCCCCGGGACAGGCTGTGCTGGGTCCTGCGGTCTGAGGGCATCGGACCTCGCGTGTGAGGACGGGAGCGGGGCGGAGAGGATGGTTGGGAGGGCGTCGCGGAGGAGGCGCCCTTTGAGTTGAACTTTGAAGAACCCGGGTTTCGCTAGGGGCGAGCCTGAGTGTGTGCGCGGACAGAGGCTGGCACAGGGCGCCCCTGGGCAGAGGCCTGGAGGTTACGTGCAGGGCAGCTCCAGGAGACAGGCTTGGGCCAGGGCCAGGGTAGGTGGTGAAGCCGGAGGTGATGGGCAGGAGCCACGGAGGGTTTACAGGAAGGAGAGGCTGGGTGTCTGGAAATGGAGTGGGGTGAGCCCCGAGATCCGGGGCCGCGGGTAGGCTTTGTGCAGGAGGTGAGCACTGGGCTGCGAGGCTGGTTGTGTTGCCAAGTGGCACCTGTGACAGGGTGTGTGCAGGCTCCGTCCGGGCAGGCTCGCTGGCCTGGCACAGTCATCTGCATCTCTGTTGGGTCCCAGGCATCAGCTAACTGTCCTCTCAGACCTTAGTTGGGGCGCAGGGAGACGGAGGGTCCTCTGGGTCCTGGGTAGAGCTGGCCAGAGCTGCTGGCCGCCTGGAGTGTGCGCCTCCACCTTTGCCCTGGACCCTGGACCGCGTCCCCAATGGCATTTGCCATCCCCCACCCTGCCACGTGCAGAGCCACAAGCCAAAGCAACTTCCCTTCCCTGACACCCCTCAACCCCCCTCCCACTGACTGGACGCACATCCTGTCCCTGGCCAGATGGGCAGGCTCGGGGCCTTGAGTCACCGTGGCCTGGGGTCAGACCCAGGCTCAGCCACAGAGGCTGCGGAGGTGGTGGAGGTGAGCGCGAGCCCAGGAGGGCAGGGGGTGTCCGCGGGTGGACCTTTGGGCCGGGGTGGGGGCAGAAGGCCTCCTGGAGGAGGGGCCAGGCCTGCCCACCAGTGCTCCCCGGAGGGAGCCTTTGTTTACGGGGAGTGAGGGGAGGAGTCCCGCCCTGATCCGCACGGAGCCAAGTGGACATTCCTGGGATTCTGAGCGCCGGATGTAGATTTGGGGGCGGTGGCAGCATCCTCTTCCCAAACTTCCTCCCTCCAGCGCCCCGATTTACCAGCAGAGGCCATGGGGAGCAGAGTGGCTGCCCGTCCCAGCCCGTGCGCAGGGCCCCAGCTCGGGTGCGCAGAGGCCCCTTGGGGCACTTGGGGTTCTGAGTCCTCCCAGCTCAACTCTGCCCAGGCTGGACCACAGGAGCCGGGGAGCCTCCGAGGTCAGCCCTGCCCGCCCCACCCCCCCGGGCCCTGAGTGGCGGGCTCTGAGTGAGG
>NW_006289094.1:690640-692090 GCF_000327345.1 Myotis davidii
TGGGCGTGTCCTGGGGGAGAGCCAGGCTCTCTGCAGGAGGGAGCCATGGGGGCACGGGCACTGGTGGGGGTGGGGGGGACTCTGCCCGCCTGCCGGGGTACGTGCGGCCCTTGCTGACCCCTCTGGAGTGTCAGCACAGGCATGGCCCGGGCTTCTGGGGCGGACCAGAGGGAGAGGTGCAGGTTCCAAGAACGGGTGTCCTGTCCCAGGAGTGGGGGGCGGGAGTGGGGCTGTGCTCACATGTGGTTTGGAACCCATGAGCTCGCTCTGCTTCCTGCCAGAGGGTCACTTGAGGGCAGGCGGGGGAGACGGGGAAACCCAAGATTGAAGTTTTAGCTGCTGAGACTTGGTCTTGAGCGTTGTCCTGGTAACAGGCCCCGCCCACTGGCCCTGGGCCACAGCCTCAGTTTCCCCTTGGGGAGCCAGCAGCTGTGGGCTGGAGGGTCCTGAGCCCGCTGTGCAGACGTGGCCCAGCTTGGCCAGTGGCTCCGCGCTGTGGGGTCGTGTGTGCTCACCCCGGATGCGCGGGCGGGGTGGGGCCATGAACATTCCGGCTTGGACTCCTCCCCAGAGTCTCCGGTCGCCCCCTACGGCCCCCGCATGAACCCCGGGCCCTGGGGCTGGGGCGTCCGGAGTGGCAGGCGGGGCTGCAGGTGTGCTGGGGCCTGGCGTGGCCCTAACCTAATGACCTACTGGGCACCCCTGGGCTCATGGCATTTGAGAACGGCACTGCCAGCCCAGCCCGGCCGCCTGGGCCTGATGTGGTCCCGGTGGCATAGGCCTTCACTGAGGTGGGGTGGGCACACACTGGGCATCTGATGCCGGGTGCTCCCAGGGCCTTGGTCGATGGGCAGGCACCCCTCCCTCCGGGTCCTCATTGAGTCCCCCTCCACCTCTAGTGCCCAGTGGCCTCCAGCTGAGGAATACCTGAGGGGGAGGGGGAGGGGGAGGAGGCCCCGAGCTCGCGCTGGCCTGGGTGGGCCCCGGAGGAGAACAGAGGCCCTTGGTGGCCCCTTCCAGCGGGACCCCTCCTTGGAGCAGGTGTCTCCCAGCCCCTGAGCCCGGGGGCCTGGGGCCTGCGTGCACAGGGGGTGCCAGCCTGGTGCCTGCGGGCCCCTCCCCCAGTTGGGGCTGGGTGGGCGCTGGGCCCTCGGGCTGCAGCAGCAGCAGGAAGGGGACACCGCAGGCCTGTTTGTGTTGGCCGGGCCTCCCAGCTCCTAATCTGAGTAGCTCACACTGCCCGGGCTCTCCCTCCCCCCCAGGGCGGGGCCCAGCCCAGGCTGGCAGGGCGCTCACTCAGCCGGTGCCTGTTGCCTGCTGTGTGTGCTGCTCTGGGGACACAGACCTGTTGGCCCTGCACTCCGAGGCCCGGAGTTGGGAGTGGGGCAGGGAGGCTTCCTGGAGGAGGAGGCGGGGCCTGGGGGAGGGAGGGAGCTGCACCCATGCCTGA
>NW_006289094.1:702767-704577 GCF_000327345.1 Myotis davidii
TAAAAATTATAAATATATACAAACTTTTATTTTAAAAAATGGCATCATATGCTACATACTTTCTGCATTTTTCACTCAACAGCCGCCCCAGGCCTCCGAGTCCGAGGTGGGCGCGCTGTTTCCTAGACAGGTCCTTTGTGAGTGAGCCTTGGCATAGCCAGGTAGGTGCCCATGGCCTCTGAGTAGCTCACACTGCCCGGGCTCTCCCTACCCCCCATGGCGGGGCCCAGCAGTCCGAGGTGGGCGCGCTGTTTCCTAGACAGGTCCTTTGTGAGTGAGCCTTGGCATAGCCAGGTAGGTGCCCATGGCCTCTGAGTAGCTCACACTGCCCGGGCTCTCCCTACCCCCCATGGCGGGGCCCAGCCCAGGCTGGCAGGGCACTCACAGGGGGTTCAGGGCCTGCCCAGGGTTGGGGCTGGGGGTCCTCCATTCTGGTGTTGGCCTCCATCCCAAGATGTGGGTCTAGGAGGGTGGTGGGGCCATGAGGGTGCCGGAGGGGCCACCCTTTAGGGCCTGTCCAGGTCTGGGGCGGGGGACACGCAGGCCCAGCTGGGGCCTGTGCCGGTGGGAGGTGTGGCGCGTGCTGTCAGCTTCTGGATGTTGCTGTGGGCTTTGGTCAAAGACAGCGGGGAGGGTGGGGCCCGTTGCCTTGATGCTTTCCTGGGCCTGCAACCCCTCCGCAGGCAGGTCAGCCCCAGCCCAGCGTTGGGGGGGGGTGTTGGGGGGGCGGCGCGGATGGGTGTCCAGGGTCCTCTCCTCTCTGGTGGGTGCTGTTCCTCCCCGAGGTTGGGGTTGGGCTCAGGGTGCTTGCAGAGGTCTGTCCACCCCAGATGTGACCGGACCAGTGGGCACCTGCCAGGGGGCTTGTCCAGCCTTCCCATCCCTGTGCCCTTGGGCTGCTGGGAAGACGCCTGCCCCAGCCCCCGGCTGACCGGCTCCTGGTCCGAGGGGAGGGTGGAGGCGTGGCTGGGATGCCCTCTCCCCGCACTCCTGGCTGGTGGGGAGGACAGGCCCCTGGAAGTGCTGAGGGCAGAGGCAGGGCCTGGGCAGTCATCCCCATGGCTCTGGGGGGAGCAGGAGGTTGCAGCCCAGGAGGGGTGGGGTGCAGGGCACCTGGAGGAGGGGGACACAGCCTGGTCTCGGGGCTCTAGGACCTCAGTGGGTGACGCATGGCTGGCTAGCAGCCAAGTCTGTGTGAGTCCAGGCATCTGAGCACACGTGTGCTCTGCCGGTGTGTCCCTGCATGCGCACTGCCTGTCGCTGCGTGTGCAAACCTGCCTCCCTGCCTGGGCGTTCAGAGGCCCAGTGACCAGAGTTTGGGGATGCAGCTCCCCTGTTTGGGGCCGCTGGTCAGTGTTGCCCCCATGCCCCACCGCCCAGCTGCTACCCGCTGCCCCCGGAGGGACCTAATGCCCAGGGGAGGGCTGTCCCGCATTCCTGGGGGCTGCCTGGTCTCTGGGGATGGAGTCCACACATGGGCCTGTGCCCTTGACCGGGAATGGAATCGTTATCTTCTGGTTCACAGGTCGATGCTCAACCACAGCGAGGTGGGCCGGGCGTTTGTATTTATTTTCACTTTATTTGTTAATCCTCACTGGAGGATAGTTTTCCACTGATTTTTAGAGAGAGTGAAAGGGGGGGGTGGTGGAGAGAGAGAAACATCGATGTGGGACACATCGACTGGTTGCCGCCCACTTGTGCCCCAACCCAGAGGGGGACTGGACCCTGATGCCCAGTGACTCGCACGGGGTGCGGCCTCATCCTGCTGTCTTCCCACAGAGCTCCCGCCCGCCTGCCTTGGGCCTGCTGA
>NW_006289094.1:704681-707153 GCF_000327345.1 Myotis davidii
CCCCGCCCGGCCCAGGGCCACCGCACACCGCCTGACTTCCCGTGGCAAGCCCAGGTACGTCACCGCTGGCCGGGCAGTGGGGACAGGTCTGGCTGCCTCCTGGCTTCGCCGGGGCCTGGGCCTGGGGCCGTGCCAGCCGATGCTGCCTCCCCAGTGTGCTCTGCTGGAGCCCCTGCTGCTGCAGGAAGGGGCTGTGGTGGGGGAGGGGCTGGGCTTTGGGGACAGGATCACGGGGAAGCCCCCACCGGTGTCCACACCCCAACGGACCCTGGTGCCGGACTGGGTCTTGCAGTTTCATCTCAGACTCACCCGCTCACCTGGGGTGATGGGCACAGGGTTTGGTAGGTGGGAGTGGGGGTGGCGGGACTTTTGGGGGATGCTGGGACAGCACTGGCTGAGGAGATGGAACTGAGGGCATCGGGGTGCCGATCCCCCACCGTCCTCTCCCTGCCTGAGCCCCAGCGTGATGAAGCCGTGGCGGGGAGCCCGTGGAAGTCCTGCCCATCACTGCACCACCCAGCCCTGGTCCTTGGAGGCCCTGCCCTGGGAGCCGGGCCCCTGTCCCCACCCACCTCTGGCCCAGCATCTTCGGTACAAGGGGCGTAGGTGCATGTTCTGGGGGTGCGGGTCACTGGGTGTCTGAGACCCTGGCTCGGGTCCAGACCCTGGCTCGGGTCCCATGGATCGGCTGCCGGACAGTCCCGGGCTCGGACCTCCAGCCTGGGCTTGTGCAAAGGAAAGTTGGGGCCCTTGGTTCAAAAATTACCACGAGTTTCACAAAGGAGGTAGTGGAGCTTCAAACCAGTGAGGGCTCCGTGTGGCCAGCTGTCCCTGCCACAGAGGCAGGCCTGGGAGGGCTGCCAGCCACCCTGGCTGGGGAGGAGCAGGGTGCTGCGGGCGGGCTGGTCTCTGGGCCTGGACGGGGCTGCCCCACGTCCCTGGGCCTGCCTTTGGGTCCCCAGTCATCCCCCTGAGCCCCAGCGCTCAGGCCCTTCTCTCTCTCTTTCTTTTTACTGATCTCAGAGAGGAAGGGAGGGCGGAGAGATGGAAACATCAGTGATGAGAGAGAATCATGGATCGGCTGCCTCCTGCCCCCACAGTGGGGACGGAGCCCACAGCCCGAGCCTGTGCCCTTGACCGGGAATGGAATCGGTGATCTTCTGGTTCACAGGTCGATGCTCAGCCACAGCCAGGTGGGCCGGGCGTTTGTATTTATTTTTCACTTTATTTGTTAATCCTCACTGGAGGATAGTTTTCCACTGATTTTTAGAGAGTGAAAGGGAGGGGGGTGGAGAGAGAGAAACATCGATGTGGGACACATCAGTTGCCTCCCACATGTGCCCCAACCTGCGGGGGACTGAACCTGCAACCGAGGTACATGCCCCGACTGGGAATTGAACGGTGACCATGGGCTGACGCTCTAACCATTGAGCAACACAGCCAGGGCTCCGGCCCTCTCTTTCAGCCTGAAACTTCCCAGACCTGCCTGGTAGAGCCCACCCTGCCCTCCCCGCACCCAGGACACCCTCCCCGCTTGCCCTCTCTCACCTGACTCCTCAGGGGTTGGCTTTTAATCAAAGCTCTGCCTCCCCCCAGCCTCCTCAAGCACGGTCCCCCGCGTTGGGCCCCCCAGGTTGGGTCCCCCATGCCGACCCCTGCCTCCCCAGCCCTCCCCACTCAAGCTGTGAGCTGCAGGAGCTTTGGGGTCCCAGCGCGGCCCTCGCCCAGCCCGGGGGGGCGGTGTGGGTGGGTGGTAGAGGAGGCTGCTCGAGAGTGGGAACCCCAAGACGTGTTGGGCTACACTCCCTGGCGCTACGTGTTACCTTGCTCCGGTCCGGAGCCGCCCCAGGCCCCACCGGACAGCAGGGGGTTTTGTTTCTTTGTATTTCAAATCTTTGACTTGATTCTTGGGATCCTCTTGTCTGCTGTTGGATCTCTGTAAATTATTCTTTATTTCAGTCAGTGTATGCTTAATTTCTAGTTGGTCCTTTTTCATGTCCTCCATGGTCTCACTATACTTATTGAGGACTCATTAAATTTATCGGCGGTTTCCATAAAATTCTTGAAAAACCTTATAAAGGTGGCCTTGAACTCTATATCCAATCATTTGCTTTCCTCCATTTCTGCCATTCGTGACCTGTTTCTCTGTCTCCACATTTTGGCTGCTTCCCTGTGTTGATAGAGAGGCTTTGTGTGATAGGTGTCCTGTAGGGCCCAGTGGCTCAGCCTCCCCAGTTACCTGAGGTGGACACTCTTGGTGCACCCCCTTGTGGGCTTTGTGCACAATCTTGGTGTAGCTATGCCTTGGTTGCTGTAGGATCACTGGGAGGAATTGACCTCCCAGCCAATTGGCATTGAGAATCAGCTGTGTCTGCAGTGGAAGAACTTCTGTCCTCTAGGGAGGTGCTAATCTAGCCTTTGCCTGAGGCTATCCAGCAAATGCCTCTGTGCAGGGCTTGGGCGGGGCGGGTC
>NW_006289094.1:707229-713345 GCF_000327345.1 Myotis davidii
ATGGCGCGCGGCTGCCTCCAGGGCGTCAAGTACCTCATGTTCGCCTTCAACCTGCTCTTCTGGGTGAGTGGCCGCGGCCGGGGGGACCAGGGTCGCCTTCGCTCGTGGAGGGACCCAGGGAGAACCGAGAGCCGCGGCTCCGGCTGGAACGGGGTGGGACGTGCGGGTCGCAGGGGCGGGGTCCCAGGGGCGCTGCTCTGGCTGGGGGCCAGGGCTGGACCGGCCAATGGGGCGGGTGCGCGTGGGGGGAGGGGAGTCCAGGCGGCCTCTACCCTGGGCAGCAGCGCCGTGTCCTCCTGCCGAGGCGGACGTGTCCCGCACGTGCGTGCCCGGTCGGGCCGCCCGGGGCGCTGAGCGGCACCTGCCAGGGATCCGTCCTGGTCTGTGTGCTGGGCTGGTGCTTCCCTCCATCCCCGCAGCCTGAGCTCTTTGTCACCCCCCCATCGAGTGGACCCACCTACCAGGTCCCAGGGACCCCGGCTTATGAGGGGCTGTAGGGGTGAAGTACTCCAGTCTCTGGAGGAGCCGTGGGAAGGGAGAGAGGGGGTGTGCACTGTGGGTGCTCTGGCCGGGGGGACACTGAGTGGGCTGTGGGCACGGCGGGCCACCGTGAGTGTCTGGGGCACCTCGCCTGCTGCCTTTTCCTCCAACAGGCTGGGGCGGCTTCCATAACTTTGCTGAGAGGGGAGATGCCTGTGTCGAGTCAGGTGGCCCTTCCCCCAGGATGGGGACAGAGCTGCCTCCCAGACCCAGGCTGCAGGGAGGGTGGTGGCTGTGGGGAGGCAGGTGTCACACCTGCCCAGGTCGGAGCCAGCCTGGCCAGGCCTCGGACCGCACAGGCTGGGCAGGGGGGGTGCTGCTGGAGAGAGGATGTCAAGGTCACTCTGGTTCCTTCATTAATTCCTGGGCAACCCTCCTTCCACACCTGGGAGTGAGGGGTGTGGCTCTCGCTCGCCTGGGCTGTGGACCAGAAGGAGGCTGCATTTGCATGCTCATTTGCATGCTCATTTGCATGTGGTCCAGCTGAGGACAGATGCCTAGAAACCCAGGTCTACCTTTCTGCACCTCCCTTCCACCCTGCGCCCTGGCTTTTCTCCCTCCCACTCTGGGGGGCATTAGGGGTCACTGGGAGGGCAGCTAGCCTGGGGTCACATGTGGGGTGTGACCCAAGACGGCTCTTGCCCAAGATGCCTGCTTTTTGGAGGGTCACCCTAAGAGTTTGTTCTCTGCCAGGGGCCAGGCCCGGAGCCCACAGAGAGGTGGTGCAGCTGGAGCTCCGAGCAGGCGTGGGAAGGGGTGGGGACGCTGACAGCTGCAGGGGGCACCGGCCTGGGTAGCACTGATGGCTGAGATGGGGACCAGAGCTGGCAGCCATAGGCGTCGCCAGGGTGGGCATGTGGGTTGTGGATTGACGGGGGGTTGGGGGCAGTGGGTGTGGGGCATGGCCAGGTCCCTGCTTCTCCCCTCATCTGCGCTCCTCAGCCGCCGGGACACCTGCCTGCATGGAGAAGAGGTCCCTCCCGCGGGCCTTGCGCAGAAAGCAGGGGGCCCCAGGCGGGGCCGTAGCCTGAAAATCCCACAGGAGCTTCCCCAGCAGCTCGGGGCCGGCAGCCTCCGCCCGCCGGTAATGGCCGAGGTGGGGAACCCCTGACCCACCGCGGGCAGCTGCAGACCCAATTGGCGGCCGCTGGGCAGCGGCTGCCATTCTTGAACTGCATGTAGATGGTGCCCTCCACCGTGCCCAGCCCCCATACCGAGGCTGTGCCGGCTGCCAGGTGAGGGGCTTCTGGGCACAGGCTTGGCCCCTGTGGGCACCCAGCCCTCCACCCCATTCCAAGGACATGGCCTGCTGCCCGGCCATCTGCCACCCTGAGCCGTGTGGCCATAGGGCCGACAGCAGAGGGCCTGCTGGCACCCACCCTGCATGGGCCTGGAGGTGATGGCATCACCAACCGTGCCCGAGGCCACCTGGAAAAGATGCAGACCAGGAAAGCCACAGCAGGAAGGAGGGTGGCAGCCAGGGACAGGCGAGGGCAGGGTGCGTGCTCGGGGTGTGAGAGGCAGGGACGGCTCAGGGGGGCAAGGCTGGGTGGGGACCTTGACGGTGGACCCTCCCCTCCGAGGCTGTTGTGGGTCAGGGTCTGCTTCTGGCCCAGCTGGGTTTCTGTTTGGCTGGGGAGCGGGTCCGGCCATGCCCCAGGCAGTCAGCAAGCGGCTGGGGAGGTGCAGGTGGACACTGGTAAGCTTGGGGTGGCGTCCTGGGTCCCAGCTTCGCCGTCTGGCCAGCCTGCCCTGGGAGGGCCAGGGCGCTGGCCTCGGGGAGCCAGCCGGTTTATCCTCCTGCCGGTGATGTTCTGTGTCTGGATGTAATGGGACCCATTTTTCTCCTGCACTTGGAGGCTGTAATTTTCCTGCCAAAATGTTTTAAAAGCTGCAAACGCAGAAACATTTTAAAATTACAGGTAATTTTATTAAGCACAGGCATGCAGTGTTAGTGCGCGTGTCTGGGAGCGTTTTGGGTGGCTGTTCTGTGAAAATGTGCTTGAATGTGGAGGGGCCTGGGTGCCTGTGGGGGTCCCGGGGCAGCATGTCTGAGCTGTGAGGGTGTGTGCATCGTCTGTGACCACGTGGGCCGTGTGTCTGTCCCAGGTGTGGATGACTTGTGTCTGGGTCTCTCCTCCGTCTCAGGCTGGAGGCCAGGACGTTTGTGGGGTGTTACTTAAGGAAACGCCCACCAGGGCTGGCAGTGGCCCCCCACCTCCTGGGCCCCCGGCCCCTGGACGGCCCCTTCCTGCTGTCCCTTTCCTTGTCCCCGGCAGCTTCCCCACCAAGCAGTGTGGTCCCGTCCTTCCTGCCGACAGGCGCCAGGCACCAGCCACCACCCTTGAAGGCAGAGAGCAGCAGTTTGGCTTTTAAGTAGCAGCTCAGCACCTCCCCTCTGTCAGGGACCTGCCCCAAGAGGTAGCCGCACCCACCGTGGCTCAGCCCGAGGCCCAGCCCCGAATTGTGACCCTCTGATGCCGGAGCGGTGAGCTGGTGAGGGGCCGGGGCCAGCGCATCCAGCGGGTCACTGTCCTCCGTCCAGAGGCCTGGCTTACGATTTCCTCCCCAGAGTGGTGGCCCCTCCCTGCCCAGGTCCCTCCCCTGCCCCGGTGTGGGTCTGCGTGGCCTTATTCCTGCACACAGTGCCCCAGTGGGTGGCCCCAGCCACAGCCTTCCCCCTCCTCCCACCGGGGTCCTTGGAGATCCCACGAGACCGAGAGGCCATGGGGACGGGTGCTTGATGTCCCGACGGGCATGGGGACAAGTTGGGGCACAGCCAGGCAGGCAGGGGGGAGAATGAAATGAGTCAGTGCTCACCCCTGCCTTCTCTGTGCCCCATGAGGCCTTGAGTAGCGTCTCCCGAAGACAGGCTCAGGGTGCCCAGGGGCGCTGGTGCCCAGTCCTGCTCCCTCTCCGAGGCCTCGCCTGCAGTCAGCACCATGGACAGCGCCTTCCCTGGTTGCTGGGGGGGCCTGCCTCTAGCCCACCTACACGTGGGGGCACACACACCTCCCTACAGTCAGCACACCTGCCCCCTGGGCTGTGCCCACGCCTGGCTCTGCGGTGAGGATGGTCCAGGGGAGTGGTGTGTGTGTGCGGAGTATGAGGAACCAGCTACTGAGTGTGTGTGGGGGGCAGACACCGGGTGGTGTGTCCCGTGAGAGGGCCCCCCCCATCCCCCGGCCCCTGTAGCCGGGTCACAACCCCGTTTCATCAGGGGACACGCTGAGCGGGACGCCGGGCTGACGCCTCGCAGGCTCTGATCCCAGCCGCAGCGGAGGCGCTGTCACACAGGGTGGCCCTTCTGGTAACCCCCAAGGCCGGTGGGTCAGTGCTGGGGCTGCTCAGCCTCTGCACCAGGGTCCCCCAACCCGGAACCTAGAAGCACGGGCCCTGGCACTTCCTGCCCCTGGTGGGTTCTCCTGTCGCCGCTGCAGCCCCCACCTGCTCTGGGAGGGGCGCAGCCGGGCGCTGCCCAGAGGGACCCCAGACGCCATAGGACAGTGATGGCGAACCTTTTGAGCTCGGCGTGTCAGCATTTTGAAAAACCCTAACTTAACTCTGGTGCCATGTCACATATAGAAATTTTTTGATATTTGCAACCATAGTAAAACAAAGACTTATATTTTTAATATTTATTTTATATATTTAAATGCCATTTAACAAAGAAAAATCAACCAAGAAAATTAGTTCGCGTGTCACCCCTGACACGCGTGTCAAGTTCGCTGTCACTGCCATAGGAGGCCTGGGCTGAGCTCACCCCGTCCCCCGGTGATTGTGGTCTGCCAGCCGGCAGGCTTAATGCACCATGTGCTCCCAAGTGAGTGATGGAGACAGCGATGGAGACGAGAGCGGAAGCTGCCCCCCCCCACCCCCGGCCCTGCAGCCAGGCTGACTGTGGGGGAGGGGCTGAGCCCACAGGGCCTGCCTGCGCTGAGGGGTCCTTGTGGCGGTTGAGGCCCAGGCCTGGGGAGTGGGTGGGTGCTCATCTCCCAGCCTCGGTTCACTTGCCTGGGAAATGGGTACGAGTCTGGCTGTAGAGCTCGGGAAGCTTTTGTGGGTGATGCGGGCTCTTGGTGGCCTGGGCAAGTAACACTGTCCCCGGAGTCGGTGGCCCAGCTGTCCTGGGTGGGCAGGGTGAGCACTCTGAGGTGTAGTTGTGCCCGGGGCTGCCCTGTGGCCAAGCCCAGGGGGGCCGAGGCCAGACGGGCAGGACGCTCCTGGGCCCTGGTGGGGGTGCAGGGTCCCACGACTGTCCAGTCCTAGAGTGGGGCAGGGCCCCCAGGGCTGCCTGGCCTTCCCCAGAGCCATCAGCCGTCGGTCCCCAAGTGCAGGCCAGCGTTTATGGGGCTGCCTGCACCCCAGAACACATCCTGAGCCGACCCAGACCCCAAGGCCTCACTGTCTGAGGGAGGGAGCCGGAGCCCTGGACCCCTCGGCCAGCCCTGGGCGCCCCGCCACCAGGCGAGGCCGAGAGCCCTCTCCGGTTCATCGCCGCCTTGCCTCTCCCCCTTCTTCCTGATTTTAATTGGTTTTTGTAATAACGGGCAATTATGAAATCCGGTAAGAGCTGTCGTGGTTGAGGGGAGGCAGCGAGCGGGGAGCAGGCTCTGCCCAAGCCTGCCCGCACCCCTGGGGGACCTGAGGGTGCTTTGGGCGCCCACCTGGGGTCTGGTGTTTGGTCTCCGGGCCACCCACCAGGAGGAAGCCGGGTTTTAGGAAGAGCGAGCTCGTAGGGTCCTGCTGGGGCCTCTAAGGTGGAGCTCCCTGGGCTGGACCTGGTGTGGATGGGTGAGGTGCAGGCTGTGTTCTGGGGGCGGTGGGGGGGATGCTTCTTGGAGGGGGGGTTGGGGGGGTGCTCTGGGGCCCCCTGCCCAGGCTGCCTCAACAGGCGCCCCATTCATGAAAGCGAGTGTCCGCAGAATAGCGCCTCCCACCAACCACCGTGTGACCAAGCCCTCGGGGTGGGGCCCTGCTGTCCGTCACGGTGGCCGTGGGTCGGGGTGTCAGGACAAGACCGGGAGGGTGCCCTCGAGGTGCACGCGGGCTTGCTGGGACGCCCCTGGCTGCTGCCTCACCATCTCTCTCCCCTGCCCCAGCTGGGAGGATGCGGCATCCTGGGGGTGGGCATCTGGCTGGCCGCCACGCAGGGGAACTTCGCCACCCTGTCCTCCTCCTTCCCGTCCCTGTCGGCCGCCAACCTGCTCATCGTCACCGGCACCTTCATCATGGCCATCGGCTTCGTGGGCTGCATTGGGGCCATCAAGGAGAACAAGTGCCTCCTGCTCACCGTGAGTGCGGGGCGGGGCCGGTGCAGGCGCGGGGTGGGACCTGTGTGGGCATGGGGCGGGGGCACAGGCTCCCACTCACGGCTCCACCTCCAGGGCTGTGGGCTGCTCTGAGACAGGGTCCTCCTGAGTCAGGACACGTGCCCACCGTCACACACGCGTGACAGGCCTGTTTCCCGAGACCGCCCCCTGGGGACCCCTCCCAGCTCCTGCCCCCTCCCCTCCCCCGTCCTGGGGCGCTTTGTTGAGATGCTCCCGGGCTGGCCGTGGCCTTGGAGGTGGACT
>NW_006289094.1:713573-715163 GCF_000327345.1 Myotis davidii
CCCACTTGTTCCCGTGGTCGTCTGTTCATGTCAGTCCGGCTCTCACACGTGTCTGTTCCCGGGGTGGTGGCCAGGCTGGGCCGGAGGGCCGGGGTGCTGAGCCTGTGTCCCCCCACCCCCTGCAGTTCTTCGTGTTGCTGCTGCTGGTGTTCCTGCTGGAGGTCACTGTCACCGTCCTCTTCTTCGCCTACACCGACAAGGTCAGCCCCTCGGCCACCAGCTCCTGGGGCTCCGTATGCGTGGGCGCTCAGCTGGCTCCGGCTCTTTGGGGACCACGTCCTTTTTCCTGGCACCACAGACGCCCTCCTTTCCTGGAGGGTCTTAGGGACGGAGCCTGGTGTGCTCCTTGCTCGGGGTGTTGGAGCCGCAAGGCCCCTCAGCCGATGGCATGGTGTGTGTGCTGACCGCTGGGCACCCAGCTCGGAGTCTGTGTACCTGTCTGTATGTCCAGCTGAGCTCGGGCTGCTGTGTCCGACTCTAATCCAGTGCTCAGCACCCAGGGGCCGGACACGGCAGAACAAAGGCCTGTGCTGCACAGGGAGGCCCCGCTGACCACACGGCCCCTGCAGATCGACAGGTATGCGCAGCGCGATCTGAAGAAGGGCCTGCACCTGTACGGCACCCCGGGCAATGTGGGGCTCACCAACGCCTGGAGCATCATCCAGACCGACGTGAGGGGGCCCGGCTGTGGGGCAGGAGGCCTGGCGGGTGGGGCGTGGCTGGACCTGTGGGCGGGATGTGCGGTGTGGGCCCCTCAGCGAGATCCCGCCTGGTGCCTCCTGCAGTTCCGCTGCTGCGGTGTCTCCAACTACACGGACTGGTTCGAGGTGTACAATGCCACGCGCGTGCCCGACTCCTGCTGCCTGGAGTTCAGTGAGAGCTGCGGGCTGCATGCCCCCGGCACCTGGTGGAAGGCGGTGAGCCCGCGCCCGTCCCGTCTGTCTGCTGGTTTGGCCCCAGGACCTGTGGGTAGAGGGCCAGCCTCGCAGCAGTGCGCACGGTGACACCTCCCCCCCTTTCTCCAGCCGTGCTACGAGACGGTGAAGATGTGGCTCCAGGAGAACCTGCTGGCCGTGGGCGTCTTTGGGCTGTGCACGGCGCTGGTGCAGGTATGGAGGGCGCCCCAGGGAACAAAGCCGCAGATGCCCTGCCCCCGTGGAGCCCCGTCCCCAGGAGGAGGTGGGTCCGTGCGGGTGGACAGGGAGCCTCCATGAGCGAAGTGGAGGAGGTGCAGCCTGGACGCCTGTGTGAGGACCCTGGGCACTCCCAGCCCTGTTCCTGCAGCCCCTGCCCAGCGGGTGGTGCTCACAGGGCTGCCCAGGCCCTGACGGCAGGTCCAGCTGGGGCTCTACCCCTGGTTCCGTGGAATCCTGAGTGTCTGCATCTGGGGGCTAAGCCGTGTCAGTAACCTTGGTCATCAGGGCAGCCACCGTTCCTGGGTCGAAGCCAGAGCCGATGAACATGCGGAAGTGACGATCACAGTTGGATGAATGGGCAAGGGGCAGGGTGCTGGGGCCGGCAGGTGGGCGCTGGCCCTGAGGCCGCCTGCAGAGCCCAGGCTGGCCATGCCAGGGAGAGGCGGGCCTGGGC
>NW_006289094.1:715327-717152 GCF_000327345.1 Myotis davidii
GAGTCCAAGGAGGCCCGAGGTGCCCACTACGCCTGCAGGGCTGAGGGGGTGGTTGTGATGGACCTGAATTGCCAAGGGTGGGGGGCCCTCCTCAGAGGGGCCGGGCGCCCGCACGCAGGACATGGCTCTGGCTCCAGCCCAGCCCCGTGTCCCCGCAGATCTTGGGCCTGACGTTCGCGATGACCATGTACTGCCAGGTGGTGAAGGCCGACACCTACTGCGCGTAGGCTGCCCTGCCTGCCGCCTGCTTCGCTGCCAAAGGATGTCCCCCACCGGGGAGATGACCTCGTGCCCGAGGGGCAGCTGGCGCCTTCTGTGTCCACCCACACAGTCTCCAGAGCAGCTTTCCCGGACCCGACACAGGGCTGGGTGGGGAGGGCCTCCTGCGCCCGGTGCTTGGGCGGGCGGAGCCCGTCATCACATTCCATGTGGGGCAGGGCAGGCTCCTGGTGCAGCTAATAAAGTGCGTGGGCAGCAGCCCCCCGTTTGTCACTGCCGGCTCCCCACGGGGCACCACGCCTAGGCAAGCCCGTGGCTGTGGGCCCCCCTACCCACGTGGGGTTCCACGACACACAGGCTCAGGTGAGCTGCCCAGCCAACAGATGGGGGCTTGTGTGTCTGAGGACAAGCCCCCAAACCTCCACTAGATTAGCTCCAGGAAGTGGTGCAGAGGCCCCAGGAACTGCGAGGAGTCCCCCTGACCTGTTCAGTGTCTCCATCCCCCTGCATTTCTGTCCCCCCGCCCCGCCTGGGTGTCCTCAGCTAGGAGAGTTCAGTTCCTTGCTGCCTGTTGGGGGTTCCTGTCCTGTCCTGGGAACATGGCCCTGAAGTGTTTCTTTGTACGACTTTGCAAATAAAAGGGCCGCGGGGAGCGAGCAGCTGCCAGGCCCAGCACCAGCCAAACGCCTTGGTGGCGTCCTGTGACCTGGGCTGATGGGCAGTGAGGGCTGGGGCTGGGTCCAGTGGGGATGGGCCTCTCAGGAGCCTCAAGCTGTGGGGCATCTGACCCCCTCAAGCCCCACCCACAACCCCCATTCCTGCCTGCTCCATGGTCCTGCTTTGGTCAACCCACCTAGTGACTGCAGGGTGCCTGGGCCTCAGTTTCTGGCGTGCCCCCACATCCTCCCAAACGAACACAGGCTGCGATCTTGGACAGTTAACACGAACTTTCTTACACACCAGCAGCAGATGCCCGGAAGTGAGGTGAGAACAGTCACACAGCAAAGCTATCTCCCTCTAACCTGCAGCGCCCGCCCCGTGCCCAGCTCCCGAGGGCACAGCTATCCTCCAGCGCCTCAATCGAGGGCCCCCCCAGTGTTCAATCCCGGGAGAGCGGTTGTCCTGCAGGTGCTGGGACTGGCCAGGGCGCTGTCCTTCCAGTGAACAGAGCTGCCGGCACCAGCAGGTTCTGGGGTCCTGGCATCTCCGAGCGGGTTTCGGCAGTGGCCTGACACCCTTGGCGCGGGGGACTTGGTGGCTTGTTGGCAGGGTGAGGCGCAGGGTGACGTGTGGGGCCGCCCCTGCCAGGAGTCCGGGTCTGGGAGCTGGGTCATTCTGAGGCCTCCAGACCCATTGGAACCACTGGCCGCATGGAGCAGCCGGAGCCCTGCACCTTGGGGTGGCGACTGCCCTCACGGTGCCTGGCCAGGGCTGTCTCTCTTCACGGCACTGTGAGGAGGGGGCCCCCCCAAGGACTGCAGAGACACGGCCAGGCAGGCAGCGAACAGTCTGTATTTCCCACGTCCGCGAGCCCGTTGCTGCGAGGCTGGCCCGGAGCGGGGCTAGAGCAGGTCGTAGAAGTAGTCCAGGCCCTGGCCCAGCTCCC
>NW_006289094.1:717265-717730 GCF_000327345.1 Myotis davidii
ACGCCCAGCTCCCTGGCCAGCCCCAGCCGCATCTGCACGGACTGCAGACGGAAGCGTCAGCCGCCTCGTCCCCAGCGCAGCCCCGGCGGCCCAGGCACCCCAGAACAGGCCCAGGTCCGAGCTCCTCGTCCCCAGAGGGAAGGTCTGCCCCGCCCCCCCAGGCAGCCCACGAACCTTCAGAGTCGGGTAGAAGATGATGTGCCTGCCTCCTCGGCTTCTGCAAAGGACAGTGGGACCAAATGCCTCCCGCTTCTCCCGGCCCCGCCCCCTGGGGCCCAGGTCTGAGGTCACGTGGAAAGCCCCCAGGGCAGCGGTGGGCTTGGGGCCAGGGCTCACGCTGGACACTCACCTCTTGTACTCGAAGAAGTGCTCCGCGGCCTGGCTGTCCCACTCGATGCGGGGCCTGTGCTCTTTCAGGGTCTGGATGTACCTGGGGAGGCGGGGGGGGGGGGGAGTGGTGGTGGT
>NW_006289094.1:717740-718544 GCF_000327345.1 Myotis davidii
GGGAGGGGGGGGGTGTGAGCTCCAGCACCGGGGGAGGGAGGGACCAAGGCAGAGGGGGAGGGGGAGGCAGGTGGTGTGGGGCCAGGGGCAGGAGGCACGAACAAGGGCCTGGCCCTGCTCAGAATTCCACGAAGGCCTGGCATCCTGCCAGAGGCTCACGGGGGCCTCATGCCACATGGCGGGCAGCTCACTCGGGCTGTGGCCATGCCTATCACCCCACTCTGTGCAGCGAATCACTGTCAATCAACAACGTCCCTGACCACAGGCTGCCCTTAGCTTGGGATGGTCCTGTGGGGGGGCACAACGGCCTTTCGGGTGGAGGGAGGGGACATCCCTCCTGACCCCCCCACAGCCCTGCACTCAGTCCACGCCGACCTCATTCCGGTCACAGACGCGGACCCCAGGGAAGGCGCTGTGGCACCGCCCAAACCACAGCGCTCCCTCGAGGCAGACGTGACCCTGGCCTGACCTGAAGCCTCCAGCTGACCTGCCCCTGCCTGTCACAGGCCTGCCCTCTTCACCCACGTCCCCCTCAGCCGCCTCCTGCAGGACCAAAGTGGGCGCTGACCTCCACTTGCCCTCGAGGCCCGAGCCGCAGCCGCTTGTCAGCGCCGGCGCTCTGCACAGTTATTTGGCCCCTGGGGAGGCCCTGCAGGTGAGGCCGGGGTGCAGCAGGGGCGAGACAGCCAGCCACACCCTGGGCCCCGGCCCCCTCTCCACCGCCTGCTTCCCTCAGACCCCCTGAAGCTGGGCCCCTGGCCTCTGTCAGGGAGGGGAGGTCGGCAGGGACTGCCGCCCGGATGG
>NW_006289094.1:737619-752460 GCF_000327345.1 Myotis davidii
CGAACCTTCAGAGTCGGGTAGAAGATGATGTGCCTGCCTCCTCGGCTTCTGCAAAGGACAGTGGGACCGAATGCCTCCCGCTTCTCCCGGCCCCGCCCCCTGGGGCCCAGGTCTGAGGTCACGTGGAAAGCCCCCAGGGCAGCGGTGGGCTTGGGGCCAGGGCTCACGCTGGACACTCACCTCTTGTACTCGAAGAAGTGCTCCGCGGCCTGGCTGTCCCACTCGATGCGGGGCCTGTGCTCTTTCAGGGTCTGGATGTACCTGGGGAGGCGGGGGGAGGTGGTGTGGGGCCAGGGGCAGGAGGCACGAACAAGGGCCTGGCCCTGCTCAGAATTCCACGAAGGCTTGGCATCCTGCCAGAGGCTCACGGGGGCCTCATGCCACATGGCGGGCAGCTCACTCGGGCTGTGGCCATGCCTATCACCCCACTCTGTGCAGCGAATCACTGTCAATCAACAACGTCCCTGACCACAGGCTGCCCTTAGCTTGGGATGGTCCTGTGGGGGGGCACAACGGCCTTTCGGGTGGAGGGAGGGGACATCCCTCCTGACCCCCCCACAGCCCTGCACTCAGTCCACGCCGACCTCATTCCGGTCACAGACGCGGACCCCAGGGAAGGCGCTGTGGCACCGCCCAAACCACAGCGCTCCCTCGAGGCAGACGTGACCCTGGCCTGACCTGAAGCCTCCAGCTGACCTGCCCCTGCCTGTCACAGGCCTGCCCTCTTCACCCACGTCCCCCTCAGCCGCCTCCTGCAGGACCAAAGTGGGCGCTGACCTCCACTTGCCCTCGAGGCCCGAGCCGCAGCCGCTTGTCAGCGCCGGCGCTCTGCACAGTTATTTGGCCCCTGGGGAGGCCCTGCAGGTGAGGCCGGGGTGCAGCAGGGGCGAGACAGCCAGCCACACCCTGGGCCCCGGCCCCCTCTCCACCGCCTGCTTCCCTCAGACCCCCTGAAGCTGGGCCCCTGGCCTCTGTCAGGGAGGGGAGGTCGGCAGGGACTGCCGCCCGGATGGGATACAGCCTTCCACCTCTGGCTGGGAGCAGCCGGTGTGCGTGTGCGAACAGGTGCACACCCTCCACGTGCACACACACACACACACACACACACACACAGATACCATCACATCAGAATGCCTTTTGGCAGCTCCTGGCCCCTCCTCAGAACAGTTGGAGCTGTGGCCACTGGGGACCGCGTGGAGCCCTCTGTCATCTGACCCACAAGCTGGGTTAGGGCTCCAACAACTCCACTGAGCGAGCTACTGCTGGGCCCCCGTCCGTGAGGAAATGATGACCCCTCCCCCCAGGTGGGTTGGAGATGAACTGTGCTCAGGTCCCTGTGTTAGGGTCTGAGCCCAGGACCTCAGACTGTGACTGGGGTGACTCAGGTTAAGTGAGGGCACTGGGGTCCTCATGAGAAGAGGGGATCAGGACACAGACATGCACAGGGAACACGCGGGGACACGGGGAGGAGACGGCGTCCACACGCCCAGGAGGGAGGCCTCGGGCTCCAGCCTCCAGGACGGGCAGTGAGTGGTGTGTGCCGTCTGCGGTGTCTGTGCAGTGGCCTGAGCTAGGACGGTGGTCTCTCAAGGCCAACACCCCTGCAGGCCAGGGATGTGGGGGGATAGAGCAGGAGGGCGGGGGGACCTTCCAAGGAGGAGGTTCCGTCCAGGAACGAGGGTTCTGACCACAGAGACCCCTGTGAAGGGCAACGGCTGCAGCAGCGCGCCCAGACCGTGGTCCCTGGACACGCTCTCCACTGAAAGGACCAGGACTCGAGAAGAGCAGTGGCTCACGTGGTTTCCAGGGAACAAATGGGCACCTGGCGCCCCACCCAGAGCACAGGCCAGACGAGGGCGGGAACAGGACCGAGAGCTGACCCACGCAGGTGCAGAGCTTACATGCGACAGGGAAGACGAGAAAAGACCCAGAACCAGCCACTGGGCCAACGGTGCCCGGAAAAGGCCGAGTGGGTCAAGAGCAGATGAGACAGGCAGGCGGCGGCCATGGAATGTGAAGACGGAAATAAAACCCCAGAGACAGAAGGAAAGAAGAGGCCCTGGGGACCCTGGGCCAGGGGGCAGGGCCAAGCCATGGACCTGACAACATGCACTCGAGGCCCAGAGAGAAAGGGAGGGGGAGGCAAATATTGGAAGAAACTGCCCAAATCTTTCTAAATCTGATAAAAAGAGCCACAGATCCAAAAATCCCAGGCAAACCATGTGCGGGAAGGAAGGTCCATGCAGGCCCCGCCTGGTCACCATGGCAGCTGCTGGGGAGCCGCACGCAGGGACAACCGCATGGGGGGGACAGCCGTAAGGGCGGGGGGCAGCCACACAGGGGAACTGCACGTGGGGAAAGCCTCACAGGGGGACAGCACAGCACCGCCACATGTGGCCCACTGGACACACAGCAGGAAGGTGACAAAGTGACAGCCCAGGAAAAAAGCTGACAACCTAGAATTCTATGCCCAGCAAAAATATCTTCCCAAAAAAGGAAGCAAATGAAGCTGAACAGAGTCCAACACCAGCAGAGCTGCACAGCATAAAGGAAAGGCCGTCCTCCAGGCAGCAGGAAGTAAGGGTGCATGTGACAAGGGCCTCTAGAGTGGAGCTTTGTGGGCCCATCCCCTCCCCGCCAGCACTCGCACCACTTGCATCGCGAAGGCTGTCCACCCGCCCGACAGAGGAGGAAACTCTAGAGGTGTCCCAGATCGGGTGGTGCAACATGGCCCCCAACTCCGAGGCTCAGAGAGGCTCTGTCTGCAGACCCTGCCAGGGCCTCCCCCTGCTCACCCATCGCCTCTGGGAACCTGCAGACCCACAGAGCAAGGGCCTCGGGGAGGGGCCGCACCAGAGGCTGCCCTGCTGACGGAGCCCCAGCTCACCGGGCCCCGATGACCGGCTCGCGGGAATCCCTGGCGGCCGAGTAGTCCATGCCGTAGAAGTTGAGCCCCAGGAGGATCTTGCTCCGCCACTTGGACTTGGGGTCCAGGACCTGGACACAGGCTCGCACCCAGGACAGCGGAGCATTGGGGCCAGGCCTGCCGGGCAAGGGGGGGAGGGGTTCAGCGTCAGGCAGCAGCCTCCCAAGCTGGGGCGAGGGTCCGTGCACAGTGGGAAGGAGCAGCAGCCAGCGAGCCTCCCCTGGTGCCTTCTGCTGGACACTCCTGTCTATCTGCTTTCCCTGGGCCAACCATGGGGGCAGGACACCGGGAGAGTATGCCCCTGGGGGTGGTCTAACACCATCTGTCACTGCCCCCAAAGTGAAAAAGCTGCCAGGCCAATCCTGCGCTTTGGAACAGGCCGGGCCCTCTGCGCCCTGGAATAGCTGGCAGCTGTGGTCCTGAGCTGGCCAGCGGGGAGCCAGGCCTGGCCTTCCCGAGTCAGCCCTGCTGGTGGGGAGCACGCGTGCACCCAGCAGGGCTCACAGGGCCCAGAATCCACTCACTGCTGCGGGGAGGGGTAGTCGTAGGTCATGAGGCTGAAGCCGTCCAGCACAGGGCCCAGCTGCTCCAACTCCTTGTTTGTAAACATGCCCAGCTGGTCGGTCCTGCACGAGACAAGCACGGCCCCCAGGCCCATCGCACACCTGCTGGCCCCCTGCCGGCCCCCGAGCTGAGGCAGAGCAGCTGGCGGTGGGGGTTTGCAGCCCATTGCCCTCTCCTTGCCACTCCAGGACCTCAGGTCACTCCTGGAAATAACTCAGCACTCGGCTACAGGGGACAGCCTGCAGCACGGTCAGGGCCACATGGCCCACGGGGTCGCCTCTGGGGCCTTGTTCCCCCACCAAGACCCGCAACCCTCTGCCCCTAAATGGTGACAGGCGAAGGCCGGCCCACCTCTAGGAGGCCCACATCTGCTCCCCACATTCCCAGCCATTCCCACCGGTTCTCAACTGCCCCACCCTGCTGGTCCACTCAGCATGAACCCACCTATCCCACAAGGGTCAGAGGGGACCACTGGCCTGCAGGCTCCTCAGCCTCCCAGCCTGGACCCTTGCCTTCCGCCTCAACACCACCCTCCATGCCTGTCCCACACCCACATGTGGCCTGTGCCCGCTGTCCTGAGCCACCGCACTCTGGTGCAGGCTGTCCTCCGCCCCAGGTGAGTGGGATGGGCTTCTGTGCAGAGGAAGACCCATCAGGGTCTTCTGACCATGGCGTGACTGCCTGCCAGAAGCCATGGGGAACCCAGGTGTGGCTAGCGGGGATGGGGGAGGGGAACAGCCCACATCAAGGTGGACATCTGCCCACCAGGCTGAGTGGGCAGTGGTGGCAGGGCCAGCGCGTGGGGGCTGGGCTCAGCAGGTCCGTGTCCG
Source organism: Myotis davidii (assembly GCF_000327345.1). Classification (NCBI taxonomy): domain Eukaryota; kingdom Metazoa; phylum Chordata; class Mammalia; order Chiroptera; family Vespertilionidae; genus Myotis; species Myotis davidii. The sequence goes on from NW_006289094.1 coordinate 741,940, forward strand.
AGGAGAGCTCCCTGAGGCTGAGCGGGAGGACATGCCGGGGCCAGGCCGGGAGGGCGCCGGCTCCGATCAGGCCAGTGCACTGCGCTGCGCACTCGCATGCCCATGAGAGCGTGAAGCGGAGCACAACCTCCACGCCCACCAGAGCAGTGGCGGGCTGTGACCTTGGGAGCAGAGCGCAAGGTCAGCGCTGCTGGGAGGCCCAGACGCAGCACAGCAGACAGGCGCCCGCCCTGCCCTGCACAGGCCCCTCCCAGAGCACAGGCTGTGCAGCGAGAGCCGCTGTGGAGGTGCCGGGAGCAGCGCCGCGGAGGAGGGTAAGCGACAAGGAGACGGCTCCCAGGGCCCCGCAGTCAGCCCGCCCTGAACGCAAACCTGTCAGCACACAGCTGGCTGCTGGGAGGCACCAGGGGACGTGCCTGAAGCCCCAGGCCCAGTGGCCCCGTCCCGCCCTCCAGCACCCCAAGCCCCCATGCCCACAGAGCTTCCTCCTGCGGTGGCTGCGGGGGAGGGGCCGGTCACCCCAGCTCACACATCTACTTCCTGCCTAGGTGCCAGGAGCTGGGCTTGAAGGTTCCAGGGCAGAAGGGGTCCCAGCTGTCGGCCCTCCAGGGGTGTCCACCTCTGCCCCTTAGCACAGCCACTGCGAGTCTGCTTTCTGCCCCGGCCGAAAGCTGTGAGGCTCCGTGCCAGTGGACGGCCTGGGCCGGGGAGGGGGCTGCAGGCAGGGCTCCGGCTCCAGCCACAGCACTAGTGGGTGAGCTGCCCCAAATCACCCAGAAACCAGGAGACCCACGGAATGGGCGCTGTGTGTCTGCAACCAAGCCCTCTCGGGTGCTCGAGTCTGCCAGCCCCGTCACGTGTGTCCCGCACACATGAATGCACATGTGTGGGGGAGGAGGGGCACGGGCTCCGGCTGGCTCGCTCCTGGGGGAGCACCACCAGCCCCGCTCTGGGACGGGTGCCGGCTGTGGACACAGGTCTGAAATCCAGCGTGCTGCAGCCCACTGACCAGAGGGGGACCCTGGAAGTGTGGGCACCATGGGGCATAAGGGCCGAGTGCGGGCGGGCAGGCAGCCAGGCACACTCTCCCCAGAGAACAGTGCCTGCTTTTAGGGGCACCTGTCCCAGATGGCCGAGAGTCTGCAGGCTCCCTGTGAGCCTTGCTGGGTCGTTTCTGTGAGTCTATCGACCTGCGAACGTCCTCAGTGGACATCGCCGGCCGAAGTGCATCTAACCTGGTCCCCTTCGGGCCTCTGTGGCCCTCCCCACCACTGCCCTGCCCCTTTACCGGGTCTGCCCTGGCCCTGACCTGCGCCTTGGGCAGGGCAGACATGACAGCCATAGCGCCGGGACCCCTCCACCTCCCCGTCCACCAGGAAGGAGCCCCAACTGCCGCCTGAGCTCCCCGGGGCCAGGGCCTCGCCTGAGGGCGAGCGAAAGTGTGTCTGAAAGACTCCATCCCTCAGACTGAGGGACTTTCAACACGTCTTCCCGGGTGTGGGTTCAGGGACGCGGCCTGGGACCAGCCCGCCGACTCGGGCCAGCCCGTTTCCATCTCCCAGCCTGAGCGAGTGTGGCACTCACCCAGGGGTGACAGCCGGAGGGATGACCAGGATGATCAGCAGCCGGGCCTGGTGCAGTGCCTCGGCTATGTGGGTGAGCAGGTGGATGAGGCCCCTGGGAAGAAACGCGAGGTCAGCCCAAGAGACCGGACCGAGCCCGGGGTCGGGCAGGCGCCCCTTACGGCACTTCCTGCCCTGGAAGATGCCCCAGCCCTCGGGCACCGGCTTGGGGTCCACACGCTGCCCGTGGCACCCCTCCTGTGTGCCCCAGGACCTCCCATGCGATCCGAGTGCACGTGGAGTGCGAGGCCCGACTGGGTGGCAGCATGCTCTCCCAGCTCCGTCCACCCTCGGCCCAGCACAGGCGGACGGACAGGGAGCCTTCAGAAGCACCGGCTGGTGCAGGGGCCTGAGCGTGGGGAGCAGGGACCCCTGCCGCTGCGCCACCCCCCAGGGCAGAGGGCCCCTGGCGCCGGCTCCTGGCACGACTGTCTTGGAGCCCGGCGGGGGGTTCCCATTCCCCTTGCACCTGACAGTGTGTCTCCCACCTGCCCTGGAAGACAGGTCCTTGTGGGGACTCTGCTTCCACGTGGGCCGAGGCCGCCTGCAGCTTTACAACAGAAGGGGGACACCCGGATTCGCCAAGGTTGCGGGTTTGATCCCCGTCAGGGCACATAAAGGAAGCAACCGAGGCAGCTGGTCGATGTTTCTCTCTCATCAATGTTTTTAACTCTCTATCTCTCTCCTTTCCTCTCTGTAAAAACTCAATAAAATATATTAAAAAAAACAAAAAAAAAGGAAGCAACCGAGGAATGCATCAGTAAGTGGAACAACAAACTAATATTTCTCTAAAAGAAATAAATTAAAAGAAAAGAGTAAGTAAACAAAAGGGCTGAAGGCGTCCACTGCCCTGTGTGGGCCTGTGGCTGCACCCGCCTCTGGAGCCGTGGCCACAATGCCCGGCAGGAGAGCTTGGTCCCTGCCCTCGGCGGGGTGGCCCCCTGTCCCTGACAGGCCAGGGTGGTGGCTGCTGCCTGTGACTCTCCACCACTTCGCCCGCTGGTCTCTCTGGCCCAGGGGAGTGTGGCCTGGGCGGCTGTTCTTTCCCGGAGCCCCATGGCCGTCAATGGGAGGGCCTGGCTGTGCTCGCCAGCCTCTCGGGCCCTGGGCAGGCTCCTCGTGCTCAGCAGCACCCCCTGCTGGTGTGCGAGCCTGACTGTGGGACTGCCTGGGCGCCCTGCGGGGAGGCTCCTGCTCCCCCCCGCCCCCCGCCCGCCACCTGCAGGGCAGGCCAGCAGAGCCGCGCCTGTGGGACCAAGGCCTCCACCCAAGTGGACTCCCTGTCCCTCCTCCGGCCTCCACGGGACCCCTGGGGCTCTGCCTCCACCACTTACACGTGCTTCTGGCTCAGCAGCTGGCTCCACACCTCCACCACGAAGCCATCGAAATGCTGGGTCTGAAAGGACCCGGGACGGTGAGGATGGCCCGTGAGCAGGAGGAAAGCATGGGAGGCAGCCCCCGCGCCCACCACAAAGGTCACAGCCTGAGGCTCAAGCCACAGGCACCGAAGTGGGGGTCCCCACAGACCACAGGCAGAGCGGCGAGGGCTCTCCTATGTGCTGTCCACTCATGTCCCTCCCCATCCAACCCAAGCCCTGGGGCCTGAGGGCAGCTGTGCGTCGCCCGAGGCAGGGCCCCGCCTGGGGAGCGCCAGGCCTCACCTTGGCGACCAGGAGCAGGGTCCTGCTGAGCTCCTCGATCTCGTCCTCGCTGTCCCACACGCTCTGGAAGTCCTTGTGCGTCCAGTCCTCAAACAGGAGCCGAGGCACTGGGGGCACAGGCCCGCACAGGCAGCGTGACCCTCCTGTGCTCGGCCCCACCCAGAGTGACCATGGGCACCCAGCGTGGTCATCCCAGCAGCTCATGGCCTGGTGAGGGCGGGCCCGGGGGTAGAAGGGTGGAGATGCCAACCCGTGTGCCCATGCTCGCTGGTTCCGGCTGCCCAGACCCCACACTCTGCTCTTCGCTCCTGGCTCCCGCCGGACCATATCCCACCAGACCTGACCCTGCCCACGGCTCCCCACACCGCCAACCACATGTCTCCTCCAGCGCCTCCTCCTGGCTCCCGCTCCCAGCCTGCCCCAAACTCGCCAGACCCCACGGATCCCACTGCACTTTGGGACACGCCCTCGCTAGCCAGCTGCGTTCTCCGGGACGGGGTGGGCTTGGCCCCAGACTCTCGCTCGTGAGTGAAGAAACTGGTGAAGGAGGGCTGGCCGTGCTGGGCTGAGGCCGGGGGGCACAGGACCGCAGGACCCCGGCTGGACCAGGGCCACGAAAGCTGGCCGGCCACGTTTCTGAGCGGTTGGGGGAGTGACCAATGCGCTGGATCTCCCTGGGGCCCACTCATCCACTCACAGGAGGTCACCCCAACCAGACCTCCATCCCGTGGCCTGTGGTCTGAGGGCTGCTGCCCTGACCACCTCCACGCCCTGCACTCACCTATACGGAGGCCCTTGGCCTGCTTCCGGACCGCACGCATCCACCCTATGGGGCAGGGAGAGGATAGTCACTTTGGGGACACAGCCCCACACCTACCCCCACGGAGGAAAACGCTGCACGACGGGAGAACAGCAGGGAGCTGATGGAGGGGTCTGGGGGCCGCCTCCCCGCAGAGCAGCCTGGGCTGGCAGCGCAGACACCGGACTGTTGCTTGGAGCTGAGGGGGTCCGGCAGTCACACTCTGACGCTGCCCTCCTGGCATCAGGGAGCTGCTCTGGGTCTCGAGGCTCTACAACTGGCTGACGTGTGTCCTCTCTGGACCGGAAGGGGGACAGCCATGTAAGCTCAGGCTCAGGCCCACAAACGCGCTCCTCACCGGACCCGCCTCGAGTTCTGTGATGGCCCCGTGGTGAGTGAGTCAGACAGGGCGCCCGGGAGAGAGCACATCTGCAGCGATGGCAGCTCCGCGGGGAGGGCCTCCCCTGCCATCTCCGGTCAGCGGCACGGGGCGACCAGCGCAGCCCTGGCTGAGCCAGAGGCCACGGACACTGACGCTTCTCTTCTTCTCTTTGCTCCAGACTCAGCTTTCAGAGAAGCTGAACAGCACCCCCAGACGCCCCTCCTGGACATCATGCACCACCCGCCAAGAGGACGGGGGTGCAGGCCGACCCCGGGCAGTCACCACACGCATGCTCTCACACACGGACACACGCATGCTCTCACACACAGGCTCACACTCACACCCCCACTGGGCCGGGAGACGAACAGGTGAGAACCTTGATCCACGTCGTGGAGGCCCGTGACCTCGAACAACTCGCGGCCATGCCTCTTCAGCTGCAGCCACACGGGCGAGATTAGCGTGAACTTGGCCCCAAAGACCTTGGTGACGTCGTAGCCATGGCTGTTCCACTGGCAGAGGACAGAGGCCGGTGAGTCCCTGCAGCTGGCCAGGCAGACGAGCCCCCCGAGGACCCTGCGCCGTTCCCGCTGCACCCCACGGCAGCCGGGCCTGGGGAGGTGAGCATGCAGACCCCAGTGCCGCCGTGCCCTGGGGACAGCCCCGTCCGCCGGGGCCAGCTCACCGGAGTGACGTAGCCCAGGACGTCCCCAGCGAAGTGCCTCTCCCGGGCCTTGGCCGAGCAGTAGCTGCGATGCTCCAGAACCACGTCCTCGGCTCTGGGGTCCGTCACCACCAGCCCCCGGTCCTGGACAGGCTTCTCTGCAAACTGAGTCTGGAGCAAAGGGAATGGGGAAGCGTCAGCCCGCAGGCAGAGGCGGGACCGGCAGAGCGGCCTCTCGGTGCAGCCAGGGGCTGTGCTGGTCGCCCCATGCCGCTGACTGGGAGGGGCAGGGGAGGCCCGCCCCGCGGAGCGGACAGTGCCTGCAGACACGCTCTGCCTCCCTGAGTGGACTTCACAGATGATCCAGGGCGAGCGCTGGTGCTGAAAGCAGCGGAAAGCGGGTGGGCCCGAAATTTGGACATCGTCACAGGAGACAGGGCCAGGGCAGGGAGCTGCTCCCTGCGGCCGCCCTGTCAGCACACCGCCACGCCCCCAGCCTCCCGCTCCCAGGCCACGTGGACACGGGGCCCCGTGGGGAGAGAGCAGGTGCAAAGGGGCAGCCCTGCAGCCAGGCTCCCACCACCTTACCTTCTCCTGCAGGGTCTTGGAGGCGGCCTTTTTGGCATCTGACTTTGACAGGGTGGTGTGAGCAGAGCCGCAGGCCAGAGCGAGCCAGAGCACGCGGAGGAGTGCCTTCATGGTGGGCAGTCGCAGGGGGTGCAAGCTCGGAGTCCAGGGGGCTGCAGAGAGAGCAGAGTGCCTGGGACCTCACAGCGGGGCCTGGATCCTCAGGGCACTGGGCTGGGCATTGTTGGCCCCAGGACACAGCTCTGCCCTGGACCAGCCCCAAGTGCCTGAGTCCAGCTTCCAGCACCGCTGGGCCCATTTCCCTCACAGCCAGCCAGAGCGGCTTCCTTGCCTCCTTGCCTCGGGGCCCTGCTGACCACTGCCGGCCACTAGGAGATGCTGGCTCCCCCTCCCCATCGAACCCAAAGAAGCCCGGCCAGCATGGCTCAGTGGTTGAGCACTGACCTATGAATCAGGAGGTCATGGTTCAATTCCTGGTCAGGGCACATGCCCGGGTTTCGGGCTCGATCTCCAGTGTGGAGTGTGCAGGAGGCAGCCAGTCAATGATTCTCTTTCATCATTAAGGTTTCTATCCCTCCCTTTCTCTCTCTCAAAAAAAAAATTATTAAAAACAAAACAAAGAGGTCCGGCCAGAGGGCTTCACGGCGACTAACAGAGCCACGGAACCTGGAGAAGAAGCGGGCGCCTGTTCACGTCACCTCGGAGTAGGGAGGCTGTTCCAGCTCTGTGAGCGCCGCGACGCTAGAGGTCATAGAAAAAACACTAGTAGAGCTTACCGTGTGAGAACACAAAACTTCCATTTAGAAGACAAAATAACGGGTGTCCCAAAACTCACACAAGAAGTAATTTTGATAGAAAACACAGGTTTATAATTAAAAATTGTAAATTTTTTATTGATTCATAAAGTATACAGTATAGCGTTATGCATGGAATAGCATATTGGGTAAATGGCCTCCACGGCTTTGCTGGCAAATACGCACTCTTTTGTTGAAATTTTCCATGACCGTTTTGCATAAATGTGGCTGAATTTCATTGATATAGTGTTCAATTTCCTCCTTCAAGGCGTGGGTGGTCGTGGGCTTGTTGGCATAAACCTAGACTTCAAAAACCCCAAAGAAAAATGTCCAATGGCATTAAATCGCATGATCTGGGCAGCATCACTCGTGGATTTTCTGAACCCCAAATGTGACAATTTTGTCGATTGACCAAGCCATCGAGATGAAAATGAGCCTCATCGCCGAAGATGGTTTTTTCATTATTTGTAAAATATTGCTCAACAATGAAAACGCGTTGTTCTTTCGTGTAGCGCTCCATTTTTAATAACCCTGAACTGTCAGCTGTCAACACTTTCCGGCACAAATGGCGCAAAATTCAAATCTTGCGTGAATTTTGGGACACTCTTTACACATGCATCTACAGTAATAAAAGTACAATATGCAAATCGACCGAAAGAATGAACAGCAGAACGACTGTCCGGACGACCTTCCAGACGACCACCCTGTGACACCCACTGGTGCCAGGCCAGCCAAGGCAGGTGCTATGCGATTGGCCGGGGGCCTGGCCATCGCCCTATGATCACCCTGTAGGGGGAGGCCCAGGCTACCCAGTGGCAGCGCTGCAGCGGGTGGGCAGGGCCTCGCTCTGTAGGGGCAATGGATCACAGGGCTCCCGGACTGTGAGAGGGCACAGGCCAGGCTGAGGGATTCCCCCCTCCCCCAAGTGCAAAAATTTTGTGCACGGGCCACTAGTGTGCACTGGGCCTCTAGGACACATACACATATGTATATGCATACACATAAGGAATCTATAAAGAAGCAATGAGGAAAGCAAGTACTCAGAACACACTTGCCAGCAAATTCCTACCCATTATCTATGCATAACACCTAAAGGGCTCTCTCTTACAAATCAGAGAGATAAGACGCCCACCCCAGTCCCAGAGGCTTCCCGGACAGAGGAAAGGACGCCGAGTAAGGCAGCGTGTCCACCCGGCATGTGTGAGCTCGAGGCTGGGGCAACGGAGGCGCCAGGGCAGCCCCTCCCGGCTGTTTCTGGGAGGTCAGGCTGGAGAAACCTTCCTGGGGACAATCTGCCTGTGAACATTATGCTTTCCAACGCGTTTCCTCTCATGACAGACCCCGCTTTGGAAACGCCCCCGCCCTCGTGGGAGACACGGAGGATGTCTGTGGCAGAGAGCAGCCTGCAGCTCCTCCCGCTGGGACAGGGCAGGCGCTCAGCGGTGTAGAGGCACTGGCTCCACCAACAGCAGGAAGCGCATGCACACGCACACACGCTCGCACGCAGCGCGTCCCCGGTTTATTTAAAAGTCCTGTGCTCCTCCACCGAGGACAGTGAGGAGGGGGACGCTGACAGGCGGGCCGTGCTGGGCCCTCCTGGGTATCACCTGCGTTTTCTCCTTCCCGCACGGACTGGCACTAGCTGTGCAGTCATGCCAGCCCTCGCTCCCCGCCCCTCCCAGATCCCACCTCGTCTTTCCCTCGGGGCAGCGGAGTGACAAGCAGCCCGCCTGGCTGCCGTCCTCGATGGGGCTGTAAGAGGTGCAGGTGTGGCCCTGGCCAGTGTGGCTCTGTGGGCTGGACCAGTGTCTCTACGCCAAAAGGCTGTGGGCTTGATCCCGTCAGGTCGCACACCCAGGCTGTGGGTTCGGGCCTCGTTTGGGGTGTGTGTGGGAGGCAACTGATCTGTTCCACCCTCATATTGAGCGTCTCTCACTCTCCCTCCCCCGAAATCAATAAAAACCATGTCCTCGGGTCAAGATAAAAACAAAAAGATGTACAGGTGTAAACAACTGGTCCTGGCAAGTGCTACCTCCAGCCCAGCCCAGGGGCCGCCCCCATACCAGCGGGCTGGCATCGCCTTCCTGGCCAGGCAGGGTGCCCTGTCAGGATGGACAGAGCCAGGCGCCCCGACTATCCTCTCAACCTGCTCCCCCTCCCATGGCTGCACAGGCTGCGCTATTCTGGGCTGTCACTCCCCTGGGTGAGACCGGTGCCCCGGTGAGACTGGGGGGCGCAGGCAGCGTCAGAATCAAGGACTGTGGTCTCTGCCGTACCACCCGCCCCAGGCCAGCATCCAGCCACCACAGCAGGGAGACTGGACTCCTTGGGCACAGCCCTAGGTCTGGAAGGGCCCTGAGGGAGGGGGCGCTGGCCATGGCAGGGGCAGGCTGCCCAGAATTACCCATCACCCCCCTGGACAGACTGAGACTGCAGCTGCTAAGCTGTGAGGGGTCAGCTCCTGACAGCTGGGCCACGGTGGGGCTGGACAGGCCTGAATGTGCTTCCACACGTTACAGAACGGAAGTGAGGGACATGCGCGGGAGGGACCTGCTGGCAGGAGCTACATGCAGCGGCGGGAGGGGGCCCACTCTGTGAGGCACCACTTTGGCCCCAGGCCCCCTTCACAACCGCAGGCGTCTCCTCAGCTCCAGGGTAGGGGCTTGGGTCACCGAGGACGGAAAGGAATGGAAACGAAGCAGGAAGTGCTCCCACAGCAGTAACCTGCAGGCTCGATGGTGCCCTACCACCCTCCCGCCGCGGCCTGCCGCCCCTCCTGCTGTCCTGCTCATGGTGGACCGAGACCCCCTGCCTGACCCCTGACCTGTGCTCTCACACCACGGGAAAGGATGACAGAGGAAAGGGTGGAGATGGGGCCCACTTAAGCCAGGAGCAGGGGCAACGGAAGGAGGACCAGGCTGAGCACAAGGCCCGCGGGCACCACGGCAGACCGCCCGCCCCCGGGGCCAGCGTGGGGGTGAGGAGGCGCGCGCCAGGGAGAAGCACCTGGTGTGTGGGGCCGCTCCCAGACCAGCAGGGAACTTTGCAGACTGCCTGCCTGGCCCTGGTGGTGGGGACTAACGTGTGAGCTGTGTGGTATGTGGGGTGCTCCTGCCTGGTGAGGCCCTGCCGGGCACCTCCCACCGCTCCCCACTGGGCACTGCACGGCGATGTCCTCCGGGGCTCTGTGCCCAAGGCGCGTGCTCCTGCCAGGCAGAGCGTGTTTCGCCCCACGTGCCCATGATCTCTTCTGTGTGGGAGGGGTAGTGTGGCGTGTAGTGACCAGAGAGGCTGCTACACACCCAAACCAGGGGCCGCAGGCCTGCCTGGAGCCACCATCTGAGGCTCCAGGCTCCGGGGACTGTGTCAGCCTGTGCCCAGAGGACGGCCGGTCCCCGTGGAGACGGTCCAGTGCTTTCCATGGAGACCCACAGTAAGAGCTGTTCCAGCTGTGTGACCCAAGGACTGAGACCCTGCGATGCCGTTAAGTGCTTTCCATCGAAGACCAGTGAGTGTCGCCACAGCCCGCTCACCGGCGCCACCAAGTGCCTACACGTGTTGTACGTGTGCCGACCGGAGCTCCTGTCCTGCGATGCCCTCCGGTCCTTTCTCTTCGTTTCGAGACGCTGGTTGTTGCGGACGGACTGCTCTCGCTACGCAGGGACGGGCCATTTTGAGGAGCGCTGAATGGTGGGTCCAGAGTCCATCACGGACACCGGGCTGGACCCTGAGCCGCCTTTGTCTTCAACTGAATGGCAGGTGTGGCGGTCACTCATGCCCGCTGTCGCCTCTGAGTGCAAATTCTGGAGCCAACGGGGGTCCCGCGGGAGCGGTGGGCGCTCTGGGAAGTGAGGGCCCCGCGGAAGCAGGACCGCAGCCCCGGGGCCATGAATGGACCACGTGCCGCTCAGGCCGGGAGTCCACCACCAGGTGTCCACACCGCAGGCGCCTTCCGTGGTGTGGAGGACGCGGCCACCGGGGTCCGCTGACCCCTCTGGGCTCAGCAACGTCTAC
>NW_006289094.1:753314-755791 GCF_000327345.1 Myotis davidii
GCGCGTGGCCGAGGGGACCGCGCGGGACCGGCCTCACCGGCTCCCACGGTCTTCTCTCCTGGACACGCAATCTCCTCTCCAGGCTTTCCTCCTGTCGCCCTGGTGGCCTCCCCGCAGCCTCGCCTTCCTCCGCCGCCCCCACATCTCCCTGGGGGAGTGCATCTCAGCCCTCGCCTTCGGTCATCATCCATGGGCGGGTGGTGCCCACGCGCTGTCTGGAGCAGGGACATGAAAACCTCTGGTACCCGAGACCCGGCGCTGTCTCTGTGCTTGCGAACAGTGGCCCCACCTTGCACATGCAAACAGAACCTCTCTGTCTCAGCTCCCAGCAAGAGGTGTCCGCCCTGGGATGGCCCGGACGCAGACCAGGCCAGCAGTTTCACTCACTTGATACCAGCGAACAGATGCCCCCACCCATCCCCAGCGTCCCCGCTGTTTCCTGCAGAAAACCACACAGCTGGTCCCCACCCCGGCCCTGCCCGGCAACGCCAGGACCACTGCTCAGCTGTTTCCCCATTTCTGCTGCGTGAGAGGCTTCTCCTTGAACTGAACGTGTTTTCTTCTCTCTCTTCCCCATATTTCCTGCCCGTCCTCCAGAGGGTGGCTGGGGCTGGGTGTGCTGATGCATGTCATGTACCAACTGTCACGCGTCACGGGGCCGCTGTGTTCCTGGCACCCGGCTCAGCCCTGAGGCCTGACCTCTGGGGTACTGATCCCAAGCCAGGCAGAGCTCTGGAGGGGCCCCCACGAGCTGTGCCGATGTCCTGTCCGTTGTGCCGTCCCCGGAATGCAGAGCAGGGACACAGGGCTCTCGCTGAGAAAGGCATGTAACCATGGGCGCCACTGGCTTCAGGGGTCTTCGGGGCTAAAGCCCTGTACAGTCCACTCAGGGCTCCCTCGGGGCCAGCCCTGCAGAGCCCCCACTGGCAGCATCCCGGGGGTCCTGACAAAGCTGTCGGCCTCCCAGCTGCCCCGGCTGGTGCCCAGGGGCCCCCGGTTGAAACCCTGAGGTGGGTGCACATCTTTCAGCCACGGGAAGGCTGAGACGAGGCCTGGAAAGGCTGCAGGGAGTTGGAGTCAGAGCGTCCGCTTTTACATACTTGAGTGAAAGCTGAGCGCGTTGGGAGTTGGTGCTCCTGGGACCCTGGGGACAGCTGGGGACTCAGCGCCCGTGCACCGTCAGTCTCACGAGTGAGCTCTTCGGGCGCCGGGAGTCTGTGCTCCGTCCGGACAAGCTGAAGCCGTTGAGGAGGAAGTAAAAGAGACCTAATCTGTAAATTCACTTCTGAACGTCGGAAATGCTGACTTGACTGGGTTTGTGGATGGGACCGAATATGATGCAGAGGCCCCTCAACAATGACTTTAAAGCCCTGGCCAGTTTGGCTCAGTGGGTAGAGCGCTGGCCTGTGGACTGAAGGGTCCCGGGTTTGATTCTGACCAACGGCACATGCCCAGGTTTCCGGCTCGATCCCCAGTAGGGGGCGTGCGGGAGGCAGTCGATCAATGATTCTCTCTCATCATTGATGTTTCTATCTCTCTCTCCCTCTCCCTTCCTCTCTGAAATCAATAAAGAAATATATATATTTATAAAAACAAAAATGACTTTAAAGTCTGCGAGGCTTTCAAAGGGAGTAACCGGGCTTGTAAAATGGAACTTAACAGGTTAAGAAATGAGGTTTTGGATGTACAGCACCCACGAGGCCTAATGATTTAAGTTGAAGTGAAACCTGAGTGTAAGCCCCTGTCCAGGCCGAGGTCCTGGCTCTGACCTGGGAGCCTGCTGGCCCCCTCACACGGGTGAGGGCAGAGGGCACTAGAGGACAGAGAGGGCAGGCAGGCCTCGGGGAGCGAGCGAGCGGCCTGCAGAGACAAGCCCCCCTGCTGCAACTGGACCCTTTACAGTCGGGGTGCTGGCCGGCCGAGGGTCGCAGCCGGAGGCAGCCTCCCCAGGACGGCCCCTATGGCGCCCCTGAGTTACTACGGGGAGCCCAGAGGCGGCTGTGGGGCCTCAGGGGGCTGGACTTGTGCCCTTCCCCGCGCCGGCCAGGGCTCCTGTGGGCCCTTCCTCACAGGCCCTGCCCAGCGGGGACAACCGTGACTTGTCCAGTGTTAACGGAGGCCTTGGCCAGGGGTGGCCCCAAGGGCAGGGCCCAGGCCACTATCACTGGCCGTGTCCTGTCACCCCTGGACCCTGACACAGTCCTGCTTGGAGGCCGGAAGCCCAGGAAGAGAACACACACATCAGGATTTCCTGCTGCCAGCGCCCCCGCCCCCTGCCCGCCGCCTGCCGCCCGCTGCCCGCTGCGAGGGGAGACATCCTCCCTGGGCGCCGGGAGAAGCTGAGCCCAGCGAGGAGGGCGCGGGCGCGGCACGTTCCCACGCGGCCAGGCTTCCGGATGGAGCTGCAGAGCCAGCGCAGCAGATTTTCTGTCCGTGTCCCACGTGTGGCCCCCGGCAGCCCCCCTGGCTTCGGCGGG
>NW_006289094.1:756022-760591 GCF_000327345.1 Myotis davidii
GGGTGACTGTGATGGGCGTCGTGTGCTGTGGGTGTTGGTCAGCAGCCGGCAGGCGCTGGGTGGAGGTGGACGTCTGCGGGGGGCGGGCTGTGCGTGTCGTGGTCAGTCGCGGGCTCATCTTATGCTTCTCATCTCCGCCCCCCGCCCCCAATCTTAAGTGCTGTCACCGGGGGAGGGACCCAAGGGACAGCATTTCTTGGTGGTTGCAGTGGGGTGAATGGCAGACCCCAAAAGGTTGTCCCTGTCCCCAACCCCAGCTCCTGTGAGGCCACTTTGCCGGGCTAGGGGGTCTCTGCAGCTGCCGCTGGGGCCTGGGATGAGGTCGCCTTGCCTTTAGGACCAGCCCCGACTCCAGCGACTGGATCCTCAGAGGAGAAGACATGGAGAGCCTCCGCCCACAGACTTGATGGGGGCACCCGAGCTGGGGGGGGGGCGCAGAACTGGGGTCACGCAGCCCCCAGGAGCTAGAAGAGGGGCGGGAACAGTCTCCCCAGAGCCTCGGGAGCTGGCCCTGCACGCTGTGATCTCGGACTTCTGGCCCCCAGAACGGGGAGAACCAATTCTGTGGCCGTTAAGCCACCGGTTTGCGGTCACTGTTACAGCAGCCCCAGGACGCAGCCCCAGCAGTGCTGAGGCCTGACCCGTTTCCACCTTGTCTTCTCTCCCAAAGGGTCTTCTCAGGCTAACCTTTGTGTGGTTGTTGTCAATCTTCACCTGAGAATATTTTTCCATTGATTTTTTTTTATTTCTTATTTTTTTTAGTGAGCGTGGAAGGGAGGGAGGAAGGGACGGGGGAGCGAGAGAAACATCGACGTGAAAGAGGCACATTGATTGGTTGCCTCCTGCATGTGCTCCCATGGGCCGGGAACGGGACCTGCAACCCACGTATGTGCCCTTGAACGGGAATTGAACCCACAACCCTTTGGAGGCCTTGGCCAGGGGGTTGCAGGTTCCATTCCCTGCCTGCACTAACCACTGGATGACACTGGACGGGGCAGGCTAATCTTAAAATGGCATAGGTTCTGCCCTGGCCGGGTGCTCAGTTGGTTGGAGCATCGACCCCTACACCAGAAGGTTGTGGGTTTGATCCCCAGTTAGGACAGTGTGGGAGGCAACCAACTGATGTTTCTCTCACGTTTCTCTCCCTCTCCCTCTCTCTCTCTCTCAAAAATCAATAAAAATACCTGGCTGGTGTGGCTCAGAGGTTGAGCATCCACCTATGAACCAGGAGGTCATGATTTGATTCCTGGTCAGGGCACCTGCCTGGGTTGCAGGCTCGATCCCCAGTGGGAGGCGTGCAGGAGGCAGCCAATCCAGCCAATCCATGATTCTCTCTAATCATTGACTAGACGCCCGGTGCACGAATTCGTGCACGGGCGAGGGTGGGGGTGGGGCCAGGGGCAGGGCTGGCAGGGTGAGGGGCCGCAGGTGCTTGGCCAGCTGTCCTGCCCCCTGGTCAAACTCCCAGTCAAGGGGACAATTTGCATATTGGCCTTTTATCATATAGGATGTTTCTCTCTCCCTTCCTCTCTGAAATAAAAAAAAAATACATGAAAAAAAAGACTGTGCCCTTCCTGGGAAACGGGATCGTTGCAGGTTGGATGGAGATGTGTCCACAGGGCGGGCCCAGTCTAAAGTGACTCGAGTCGTTAGAAAAAGGGGAAATTGGGGCTGAGGGCCGAGCACAGAGGAAGACGCCCGCCTCTGAGGCGAGCCGGGCCTGCCCCTCACGCAGCCCAGAGGGGCAGCCCTGGGACCCTCCAGCGCAGACACCCAGTCTCTGGCGGACACTAACATCCAAGCCCCTCTCTGCATTAGATGCAGGAGTTTCTGGCATCCCAACCCTGTTTTGTTTCGTTTTAAAACGTGTTTTTATTGATGTCAGAGAGGAAGGGAGAGGGAGAGAGAGAAACATCCATGGTGAGAGAGAATCATGGATTGGCTGTCTCCTACACGCCCCACACTGGGGATCGAGCCCACAACCTGGGCACGTGCCCTGGAGGGGAATTGAACCGTGACCTTCTGGTTCATAGGTGGATACTCCACCACCGAGCCACACCGGCCACCCTGACTCCAGCCCCCAGGCAGTTGGCGTGGATGCTGGGCCAGCTCAGCTGATGCAGGTGCGGCTCCCTGGGAGCCCGCCCCACACACACTCTGCAGGACTAAACCCCGCCTCCCACAGTGAGGGGCTCTGCCTTCCCCTTCTGGGTGCGACTTTGTGTTGGGACCTGACTCCCCCAGGTGTCAAAGGATGGGCCGGCCAGGGGGCTTTGAGGGCGACTGAGTTTTCTCTTACAAAGTAACCCCTTCATTGGGTGTCATGGCCGGGTCTTCAGCTACGGAGACAGCTTCATCCAATGAGGGGGGGCTGGAGAGGGGGTGGCGTTAGGGAAGCAGGGCGTGGGGTCCTGCCCGGGGATCCTCAGCTCCCCATTTACGGCCTTGCAGCTCCCTGGGCCCCACGTGTGCCCTCCCGGCACGCCAGCTTTCCTGTAAGATGTGGGGAGGCCGCAGGCTCAATGTCTGTGGCTGTTTTGCAACCACCCGAATCCAGCTGTGTGTGGCGCTGGGTGAGCAGTTAGGGACCTGAGCTCCTCACTGTCCTTCCTCAGGTCCAGCTCTGCTTGAAGCCCCCTCCGCCCTCCCAGGATTCTTGAATTCCTCCTGCTGCACTGGGGCCGTGGCCTGGAGGCTCTGGGCCCAGGAGGCTGGCCTTCCCCAACATGTCATTCCTGGTGACCACAGGGAGCCACCAGGCGCCCAGGACTGCCACCTCCCCGTCCCTGAATAGGCTGGGTGCTCAGGGCCTCTCGCCATCCCTGAACCAGGCCATCAACTCCGATTTTCTGGAAGGACCGCAGTCTGAAACCCACTTCCGAGATTATGGGAGGGAAGCCGCGTCACTCACAGACCCCACGGGAGGCCTGCGGCGGCTCAGGTGTTGGCCCAGCTAACGCCGCGGGACACCCTCAGACCCGTTGGCCACGCTGCAGGCTTGGGGCTCCCTGGCCTTCCTTTCTTCCTTCTCCATGCAGTTGTTGGGCAGGCCCTTACCTCCCAGTAGAAAGAGATTTTGGCTCCACCCTTGCCCTTGGGAGCCGGGCAGTGACTACCAGGGGCTAAAATGTAACAGATGTCCAGTTGACACACTTAAAGAAATGCAACTGTTTCCAAACACAGTCCCAGGGGGCCCTGAGCCTGGCTGAGCAGAGACAGTGGCCTGGGAGGCCCCCCGGACTCAGGCCCGCAGCTGGATGGTAGTAAGTGATCTGAAGGGCTTGCCTGGGCCGACAGGTGTGGGGCTTCCTTATGGCCACCTGTGTGTCTCCTCAGGCCCTGAGATCCCCCATGCGTGCGCGCACACACACACACACACACACACTTCCTAGGAGGTTTGGGAAGCCCAGAATCACCCCTGAGTGGAGGTTGCTACCTGCCCAGCCCTAAGCCTCTCCTCCGAGGAGCCCTTCACCTCAGCTGGGGCTGGCGCTCTGTCCCTGCCCCTTGTGAGCCTCTGGCTGTGGGGGTGGGTGGGGGTCTGCTTGCTGAGTCCCCTGGCCTCCTACTGTGGGCATGCAGGGCTGGGGGTCTCCCTGAAGCCCTCTGCTGGCCCAGCTCTTTTTAAAAAATTTTTTAAAAATATGCTTTTATTGATTTCAGAGAGGAAGCGAGAGGGAGAGAGAGAAACATCAATGATGAGAATCACTTATCAGCTGCCTCCTGCACACCCCACACTGGGGATTGAGTCTGAAACCCGGGCATGTGACCAGGAATAGAACCGTGACCTCCTCGTTCATAGGTCGATGCTCAACTCTGCACTGGGCCACGCTGGCTGGGCAGGCCCAGCTCTTTGGGAGGCCTCGGGAGATGGTGAAATTGCTGTTACATAAGGATTTGGGTCCCTACAGCCTGGGTGGGGTGCCTGGTCTGTGGGAGGGGCCTGCCCCTTCCTCCTCCTGACCTCTCACCGGGAACTGAGGAAGTGAGCCAGGGTGGGACAGGGGTCTCCTGGTGGGTTGGGGCCACTTCCAGGTGCAGGGCCCAGATAAGTCCTGATGAAGAGGAGCTTCCTCTTCAAAGCCATCGGCTTCACACAAAAGGAGGGCTGGGCAGGGCCACCTGCTCTCCAAACAGACTCCCTGGGTGTCCGTGCCAGCCAAGGCCCCTGCCTCGCTGCGGTGTGGGCCACAGGGGCTGTCCCCTGCCTCCACCTCCCTGGGGTGCAGAGGCCATTGGCCCTGATTGGGCATTGAGGGATGGGACTGTAGCCCCGGCCCTGCGGTCACCTGCTGCTGTCATGGGGTCGGGGCGAGCAGACCTTTCATTGCAGGACGGGCTGGCTCTGCAGGGCTAGGCCGATGTGCATCAGGATCTCAAAGCTCTGCACACGGGCCAGGCCGGGCCAGTGTGGCTCAGTGGTTGAGTGTGGGCCCATGCACCTGGAGGTCGGTGGTTCCATTCCCGGTCAGGGGGCGTGCAGGAGGCAGCCGACCCATGTTTCTCTATCTAAAATCAATATATTAAGTGAAAAAAGCTCTGCACACACACCAGACCCCCATGCGGCCA
>NW_006289094.1:761637-766179 GCF_000327345.1 Myotis davidii
CTGTGCCGGGCCGGGCAGGCGTCCCAGCCTGGATTTGGGGTGCCTGCCGGTGGACCCCCTCCGCTCCATCGCTCCATCGGCTGCTGCGCCGCCCTGGGGGCAGCATCCCCGCCTCCGCCCCGGGCGCCCCCGTTGTCACCCCCAAAGGCCTCCGCACTTGCCTGCGGGCCAGGTTGCCCTGGTGAGGGCCTTAGGGTAGAGGCTGGGAAGACTTCCATAAGAAGGGGTGCCTCACCCCTCGTGGGGGCCAGGCCCAGCTCTCGGTCCCTGAAGGACCTGCCCGACCACGCTGCCCGGGCCCCTCCTGCCCCTTGCGCTGCGCTTCCGGAGCAGGGCCCTCCAGCTGCTGGCGCTGGGCCCACCCACGCAGCTCGCCCGCAGGTGGGCCCACGTCTGTCTGGCCCCTCACTCTCCCCTGGTCGCTCGGCTCCGGCATGAGACCTGTGCCGGGTGGGCGAACGGGTGAACCGACGAGCGAGCCAGAGGTGTCACCGAGGAGGTGACTCTCAGGCCGATGGGGTCTGAGGGCGGCGGGGGCCAGGATGTGCGTGCACAGCCGGGAGTGGGCGGGTGGCTGGAGGGGGGGCGGCAAGAACCCCGGTCAGAGCTGGCCACAGCTGGTCCCCGGTGGCAGGGAGAGGGTCTCGGTTCTGTGAGCTCACTGCGCTCTGGGGAGGGGGTCGGAGTGCCAGGCTCTGGAGGGAGGGCACCCAGCTGCCGGCGGGGGCTGGGCTCCGACTGCCTCTCCCCCGCCCTGACTGCAGCCACGGCCACTGAGCCTCAGTTTCCTCAGCAGACGGGGTGGATGCTGAACAGGCATCACTAAGGTCTGTTCCAGCTCTACAGTCACAACTCCCTTCTCCCTCTCTCTCTCTCTCTCTCTCTCTCTCTCCCTCTCTCTCTCTCTCTCTCTCTCTCTCTCTCTCTCTCTCTTTTTAAAGGAGCTCATGTGTTGGCATCATTTAAAAAAATGTTTTAATTGATTTTTAGAGAGAGAGGAGGGGAGAGGGATAGAAACAAGGGCGAGAGAGAAACACAGTTGGCTGTCCCCTGCATTCCCCCTCCTGGGGATGGAGCCCCCAGCCCTGGGGATTGGACGGGTGACCTCTTGGCTCCTGGGTGGATGCACAACCTCTAGGCCACACCATGGGCCCTTCTGAGCCGCTCTCCTCAGTTACCCCCCTGGAGACCTTTCAGAGCCGCCCTCACGTTCGTCTGCTTCTGGCCGACTGGCTGGGGACAGGGCACCCCAAGCGTGGGCAGCGCTGAGTGGCGCCAGCGTTTGTGAAACGCACAGGGAGTGAGCCAGTCCAGCGCCTCCATTCGCCGACCCTTCCTGACAGGCCCCGGGGCCACTGGATCAGCTCATGGGCTCAGCGTGCGGGAGCTAGTGAGCTGTTCTCCTTTAATTGGTGTTAAAAAAACACTGTTTTTATTTAGTCCCACTTTTAAAATAATTATTTTTTTTATTTATTAAAAATATTTTTATTGATTTCAGAGAGGAAGGGAGAGGGAGAGGGAGAGAGAGAATCATTGATTGGCTGCCTCCTGCAGCCCCCTACGGGGATCAAGCCTACAACCAGGTCACGTGCCCCTGACCGGAAGTGGACACCCTTCAGTCGCCGCTCTAGCCACTGAGCCAAACCGCCTAGGCTTATAATTATTTACTTTGAAACAAATACAGATTCATAGGCTGTTGCACAGAAATGGACGGCGTTGCCTTCACTCGGCCTCCCTAAGGTAGAAGCCTCCCTAACAGTACCGTTTCAACACCGGGACGCTGACGCTGACGCTGACACGGGCATATTCACACTTCAGCAGTATTAGTGCACTGACGTGCATGTGTGTGTGTGTGTGGCGGGGCCCATGCACTTCATCACGTGTAGCTTTGCGTGTGTTGCATAACCCCCGCTCCATCAAGATACAGAGCTGTTTGCATGGCAGAGCTCCTGTGCTCCCCGTGTGGCCAGACCTCCCCCAGCCACCGTCTGTGCTCCATCCCTGCATCCCACCCCAGGGGGCTGTGCGAGGCCCTCGGTGGTGTGTCCTGTGCGATGGGCTGTTCTCACTCAGCACTGTGCCCTGAGGCCCATCCAGGCCAGCGCCCTGACTGGCATTCCCTTCCATCGCGAGGAAGAAAGCACTGCTGAGATCGGGAGGTGACAGTTACGGCTCTTCACTCGGTTACTGGGGCTGCTGTTGGCTCTGACACGTGTGATGTGTGGCGAAGGAGAGCCATAGGCAGGTGACCCTTGAACAATGGTGGGCTAGAGGCGCCGACCCCTGCGGTTGAACGTCCGCGTCTAACTTTTGATTCCCCAGAAACTGCACCGCAGCCGTCCCTCAGTACCCCAGGGGCATTGGCTCCCGGACCCATGGGGACCCAAAGGCGCGATGCTCAAGCCCCTCACGTACAGCGGTGTAGATCCGGGTCTAGTCGGCCTCCACATCCGCCGATTCCCAGCTGTGGATGTGGAGCCCAGGGACACGGGGGCGACTGTGGCCGTGTTGAAAGAAGTCCGTGTTCAGTGGCTCTGCGCTTGTGTTGTTCAAGGGGCGCCCGCATAACAATTAACGCGCGCCTCTGCACCGCCAGGCCCGCAGGGAAGGGAGAAGTGACGGTCTTCATTCCTGGGAGACCAGTCCCCGTGCCAGGGGCAGACCTGCCGCTCATCCCCGCTCTGGGTGGTGTGGCCGCGGTGCGGGGTCGCGCTCTGAGGCGGTTTACTTCATGCCTGCCGGCGCTCCCGCGGATGAAGGGAACAAGGGGAGGTGTAATTAGCCATTTGGCAAAACCCTGACCTCCCAGTTCCTGGAGAAAGCGTGCGGTTTCGCTGCCGGCGCTGCTGACCTGGCGGAGGATCCTCAGCGCTCCGTCCCTGCGTGTCGGCTGGAACGCGCTGCCTTTCAGCATGACTAAAGTTTAAAAAATGTTCTTTGCTCATGAGACCCATTGCGTGAGTCAGACATGGGACATGGAGCAACCGAACATAAAAACTCAGACTCAGTGTAAACTTCCGTGTAAAAATTAAAGTCAGCCCTGATTTTCCTGCGCAGGGATAACCGCCAGTATGAGTTTGCCGGTCTGCTTTGTAACTTTTGAAGTTTGGAAAATAAAAAAGTAAGATTCATTTTAGTCTTGACTGTACGGTTTAAAAACGCTGACTTTTTGAAAAAGAATGCTCCTCTGGCATCTTTTCTTTTGCATGCTCATGCATAATCTGCGATTCTTAGAAGCTGATTAAGGAAGTCTGTGACGGAGGAGGGTGAGGGGGGTGGCCCCCCAGCAGGGGAGGAAGGAAAGGTTTGGTCCAGTTGAACTTTTCTGCCCAGGCTGGTGGTTGCTGCTTCTGGGAGCGGCTGTGTGTCCTTCCCATGTCCCCCTGGCTGCTCTGAAGGGAGATAACTCTTTTGTGACAAGTGGTCATGTCCTGGCGATAAGTGTTCTCACGCTGGAGCCTTAGAATTGCTTTTCTTTCCTTTTAAAATGATCTTTACTCTGTTTTTTGGGGCAGCAGCGTGTGTCAGGATTTTGTTTTCGCAGAGTTATTGGAAAGACCATCTTTGTGGGATTCAATGGCATGTCCTTGGCTTTTAAAGTATCAAATAGAGTCAGGCCAGAGGGTGGGTTTGAGGGGTTTGCACCGTGTGACTGGGGAGCGTGACTCTGGTGTGCGCTCCTGGGACCGGCCCTGAGCTCCTCGGGATCTTACCTGCTCGTTCCTGCAGGTTCTTGGGGTGAGGCCGTCCTCCTGTGGCGCACATTTCAACGCTTGGAGGGCTCCAGACACCGAGCGTCTATTTCTGTCCGTCTCTGGTGGACTGGCTTGGTCAAGAGGCTGGCCCTGCGCTGCCCCACAGCTCTGTGTGGCCGCCCTGGCCGGGCGGTGTTCACGGGGTGCTTCCAGGATGCGCGGTGATGGCCACACACTGTGCTTCCCTCCGAAAGCCTGAGCGTGTGGAATTCTGGGACAGATTGGGGTTAGGTTTTGGATCTGGAATGCTCCTGGGCCTGTTATGTGACCTACTGTGTGGGGTTCAGAGAAGTGTCCCCCTGAGGAGCTCAGACGTGCGCTCACCTTGATCGAGCACCTCCTGAACACACAGGAGAGGAAGAGGCACCAGGTGGATGCGGTGGGCCCTGGCCCCAGGGGTTCTCTGGTTTAGAGGGGAGCAGGTCCTAGAGCAGGGGTCCTCAAACTTTTTAAAAAGGGGGCCCGTTCACTGTCCCTCAGACCGTTGGAGGGCCGGACTATAGTTTAAAAAAAAAACTATGAACAAATTCCTATGCACACTGCATATATCTTATTTTGAAGTAAAAAAACAAAACGGGAACAAATCCAATATTTGTATTTGCATGTGGCCCACGGGCAGTAGTTTGAGGACCCCTGTCCTAGAGGGAGGGCAGAGGGAATGAGGGAGGCGGTCCCAAGTCAGACCTTGGAGTGCTTCCTGTTGGCCTGTGGCCTTGAGTCTTTTTCTGTGGAAGTGTGTCTAGCCCCTCCTACCCCATCCAGTGGTCAGCACGGTCAGACCTGACCG
>NW_006289094.1:766208-794736 GCF_000327345.1 Myotis davidii
GGGGTGGTCACAGAGGGCGGGGCATGGAGCAAGTTAACGGAAGTTCCCATCTTCACATGAACGGATGCTACTCACAGGCAAACAGAGGGCAACTGGTGGCCAAGACTCGATGGCAAAGCTGTATGTACCTGCCGATCCTGCGTTCGCCTTCTTCCCGACTTCGGTGTGAAAGCTGACATGGCTGAAATGTCATGAGATGCAGCATGTGCCGTGGTGTTGAGGAGAATTTCTGGCCAGAAGTTCAAGCCGGTGTTCCCCGGGGAGGTGGGCGCGGAGGCTGAGCTAGAACGGGCTCCTGTGCTGGTCCAGGGGCTGGAGGGTTCGGCTCAGAGGCAGGAAGTGGCCTGTTCTCCACCGGAGACTGAGTTGGGAAGAGGACCCGAGTGTGGCGACAGTGAGGGGCGCGTGGGGGAAAGGGAGACGAGTCCCAGCCTTGCCCAACGTGCTGCCGTGCCCACCGATGCAGTTGGCTCTGGTCCCACCGGCCTCCACACCTCACTTCCTGCCAACCCTTCATCGTTTTCCTTCAGCGTTGTTGGCAGAGAGGAGCGAGGTGGGGCACCGTCACCCAGTAATGAGAGTGTAGGCAGTGCGTCAGGGAGCTGCTGGGTGGGTCCAGTGCCTCTCCTGTGGGGGTGGGTGCTGCAGATTGAAGAAGGGCAGGGAGGCCTGGCCGGGTGGCTCAGTGGGTTAGGGCACATACAAGAAGCAAGCAATGGATGTGTGAATCAGCGCAAAAACAACTCAGCGTTCCTTTCTCTCTCACTCTGCCCCTTCCTCTCTCTCTCTCAAAAAAGTTTTTTTTAAAAAGAAACAAAGAAGGGTAGGGATGTGTCCACACCCATCCTGGGCCCCAGACGGAGAGGATTGCCTTGGCCATGAGGCCGAGACCCTCTCCCCGCACATTCGGTGGAGCTCTCTCAGCCTCCGGCGCCTCAGAGCTGCTGGCTGTGCTGGCTGTGGTCACACTCTCCCAGGGGTGTGGACAGCCCCTGGTTCGTCCCCTCTCCCACCTTTGCCCGCTGGGGCCTGCAGAGCCTGAGGTCTCAGCCCGGTGAGGTGGGTGGTGCACCGTCCTGGTCCTCGGAGTTGGGACGCTGACCTTTCTTCCCACTGCCGTGAGGTGTGCCTGCGGGTGGCTGAAAGGAGGCCAGCATCCCCATGGGCCGCCTGGTGTTTGTTTGTCCTGTCGGGTGCTTTTCTTACTTTAAAATCCTTCTGGTGGCGGCCAGGACTGTACTCGGAGGGGGTGCCCGGAGCACTTCGCCCCCTGAGGCTGCGTAGGGGGTTTAGGTTTGCATTTTCTGTGGCCAGCCCTCCTCCATGGGATGTGGTTGAGAGAGCAGCTCAGAAAGCACTAAAAACAACACTGAATTGATGTTGAATGTCTTTTAAAATAGCCAATAGAGAATCATAGCAAGAAAATGACTATTTTGGAACATTTTTGAATTGCATTTATTGCTCTTGGAAAATACAGTTCTGTAGTTTCCTCTCTCTCTTTTCAAAAATTGATTTTTAGAGAAAAGGGAGAGGGTTAGAGAGACAGAAATATCAATGAAAGAAAGATCATCAATCAGTTACCCGCTGCATGCTCTAACCACTGAGCCACCAGCCAGGGCGGAAACCACCGTTTCATCTCGTCTGTGCAGGTTTGTCGTTGCCTGAGGTGGGAGGGTCAGTCCTATGGTTACACTGGCTTCTGAGGCACGTCTGGGCTGGTATTAGAGAGGAGACAGGCGGTCATTGTGGCGTGAGTGTGGGTCACCACCAAGTGGTCACACTGCCACACGTCTCCTTCCTGTGGGCAGGTGTGCTCCCGGCACCAGCCCTTCATGTATGCACCTGAGCTGCATGGGACACTTGACATAGTATTTGGTTCTCCTCTCTACGGACGGGGAAACTGAGGTGCAGGAGCCCAAGGCCACCTGACTGCCTGCCTAGGAGGTGGTAGAGCCCATGGAGACCCACGTCTCCTGGAACCCCAGTGCTGGGCTAGTTCTGCCGGAGGGGCCAGCGGGTGGGTCGGGGAGGACTGAGCTGGAGAACCTGATGTGGGGGTTAATGGGGATGACTGGGAACCGGGAGGCTCACCGCACTGAGTTTTGCTGTAGCGCAGTGGTTCTCGACCTTGGCTGCACATGAGAATCACCTGGGAATCTTTTTAAAATCCTGATTTCCGGGCCTCATCCTCCGGAAATTCTGTTTCTTTGTTATGGGGAGGGGCCACAACATTAGTAACAAAGAAACAGAATTTCCGGAGGATGAGGCCCCGAAATCAGGATTTTAAAAAGATCCCCAGGTGATTCTAACATGCAGCCAAGGTCGAGAACCACTGATGTAGAGGAAAGAGGAGCTGCTGACCGCTGAGGGCACAGGGTGTGGCTCTCTGTGGCCCCAGCAGCAAACCGGGCAGCGCTGGGCTCTAGTGCCGGTGGGAGCCGCCCATTGGGCCCAGCAGGACCTTGCCTCCGTCTCACCGGTGTCTGTGAGCCCGTCCCTCTGGAGACCGGGGTGTGGCTTCCGCCCAGTCCCTGCTCCCAGCGCAGACTGGCCACATTCCTTCTCAGGCCCCAGGCCCCTCCGGTGAACCCCCTTCAGGCCACGGATTTCTGACACATCAGCCACATGCGCTGCCTCCAGGCAGAGTTCCCTGTAGGTAAGGGCTCATCTGATTAGACCAGGCCGCCCACGCCCACGAGACCAGCTGACTCCCTGCTTTCGTCACCTCTGCAGGGCTCCTGTTGCCCTGGCAGGTAGCTCACAGGATCCTTGCCTTAAGGTTGATTCACTCTCCAACAAGCTTACTGAGCGGTTTTACACACAGCAAGCAGCAAGGATACCCTCACGTGTCTTACGTTGAGTGAGGAAAGGAAAGTGAACAGTGTAACGGGGGACCTTACAAACGGGGGCGGGGGGGGGCCTTACAAACGACATTCAGAGGAAACAAAGCAGGGCAAGGGGTGTACCGGGCCCTGCAGCGCTGGCCGCTGGGTAGGGAGGCCAGTGTGGCTGCAGCAGGAGTTGGGAGAGAGCTGGGTGGCGGGGCTTGCAGGAGCCAGTGGAGGGTGAGCAGGGGGGCTTAGTTCTCTCACGGCCGCCATGTTGGAGTGTGCGGGGTGACTGTTGGAGGGGCTGGGGTGCGGACCAGACCACCTGAGGAGCCATGGTTGGCGGTGGCGGGTGGTCATGTGCCGGAGTATTTATCACGAAGGGTGGCGCTCCTCCCTGGGTGGGGAGAGGGGTGCTGTAGTAGTAACTGGGCAGGTCTTCCCAGTTGTACGCATTTTTGTCCTTTTGTTGTAGTCTTGTCCCCAGTTAAATGTTTTACAAAATTTAAAATCTGAGAAGGTAGTTTAAGCAGTTGACTCGTCCCGTCCTGGCCCTCAGAGTCAGTCTTTCTCCTTTTATAGCCCTTTCTTCTCTCATGTTTAAGATGTGATTGCTTACCAATTCTAAGTTACATGTTCATATGGCCGATGAGTGTCCCCCTAATCATTGTTTATTGGTTTCGTGTATGGAAGATGAGGCTGTAACTTACCTGAGCTTCCTTCTCCCGTTCTCTAATGCAGGGGTGGGGAACATCTGGCCCGGGGGCTGTAGAAGGTCCGCAAAACATCGGGTCTGGCCTGGCCAAGGCACTGGGGGGAGTTAATGACATGGTGGACGTTACATAGCAGGCTGATGTGTAAGTAGATCGTTTTGTGTGGCTTGTGAATGATGTTATAACTGTCCAAATGGCCCTTGGCAGGAAAAAGGTCCCCCACCCCTGCTCTGATATGTTGCAGTATTTGATCGCATTAATGAATAGCATTTAATTCGTGTCCGAAAATACTCTTCTCAGCCAAGAAGGGCTCAACTTTTAATTTCTTGGAGTTAGCTATTGCCTTTGCTTGGTTACTTTTTGAGGCACCTGTTGCCCTGCAGCCCCCGTTTTGGGACGTGACTGTGACAGCCTCTGTGTGGGGGGACAGCCAGGCAGCCTCAGTCCCCACCCTGGTGGGCACGCCCTGCTGGATGGGCTGCTCTGGGACTTCTGGCACCGTGGAGGGTCTCGCTTCAGGCCGGACCTTTTCTTTGGGGACCCAGTTGTCTGTGCTCTGGGCCTGTGTGTGTCTGTCTGTACTCAGTGGGGGTGCATGTCCTGGTGCAACTGAGAAAGATGATGCAGGAGCTGAAACAGTTTTGAGATTTTGCATTTTTGAAAGTATTTATTACTTTCACACTTGATTGGCTGGGGTAGAAGTCCAGGCTGGGAGTGGCTCTCCCTGGCCCAGTGGTCTGGATGCGAGGACGCTGTGGCCAGTGTGGCCACACTCACTCTGGAAACTCGTGCTCTCGGTTTGGGTTGTTTTTTGACAATTTCCTTTCACCTGCTCTTGTTCAGTAATCTGCTCATAGTAGAAATTCGGGCCTCTTGCCTTACATTTTCTGAACGTTTTCTCTCATTTCTCATTCCTCTGTCTTTGTGGTGCTCTGTTTCCTGTGGCCCTCAGCTTGGTCCTCTGGCCCTGGCTTTGGATTTTGGATTTCTGCTCTCACTTTCAATTCGAGGGCTTCCTTATTGTCCGACGCTCCTTCTTCGGTGGCATCTGGCCCTTAAAGCCGAATCTTCTCTTGTTCTTGTCAGAGTGCTGGCTGTTTTGGAGTGTCCTCCTCTCATGGCCTCTGTGGGGACCCTCTCTTAGGCTTGTTGTGGTCTCTGGCTCATGCGGAGGCCCTTCTGGATGCCCGTTGGTGGGTGTCTGTCCACTAATAGGTGCCAGCATGGCCAGCATGGGCAGGGCTCCGGCAGGGCTCCCGGCACGGTGCCAGCGGAGGGTCCCTGCAGCCATCTCCGGAGCAGCCCCAGTCTCGCCTGGTTGGAGGGAGGTGGGTAAGCCTGCTGCTGTTCTCGAGGGCTGTCTCCATCAGCGAGCCCGCATGCAGCCTTGCTGCCTGGCACCCGGTCTCACTGGGCTTGGCACGTCTGTGTGCCTGCTGGGGTGGGCCTGGCTCAGGGTCTGCGGCAGGACCTGCTCCTTTCATGGACGTCCAGCCCCTGCTCCTGACGATGCTCCTCAGGCACCTGGCGCCTCCAGTTCCCCAGCCCTTCAGGCCTCTTCCCCCCGCAGGCAGCTGGGTCCCGGTTGCTCTCTTAGGCTGAGCCACTTATCGCATGACCAGCTCTGTCCAGTGTCCATAGTTGTGATACAGTCTTCTCCTTTTAAATATGGTTTTGACTAACGCGCGCGCGCGCCTTCATGACCATAAGGCCATTACTTATACTTTGGATTAATCACTGCGTGAGAGAAGGCCTTGGGAAAGAATAATTTAACTTGTTGTACTTTTTAGTTTTAAATGAAGTAATAACACCTTTTATTCAGTCTAATTTGGACAGCAGTTCTCATTGCAGAGCTTGTTTCTAACGGAATTTTAAAGAGAACGTGGGATTCTGGGGCATTTTCTCTGGGTCTTACCTGAAGGAAGCACGCGGAGGCCTCGTTTCCCGCTGCGCAGCGCGGGGCCTGCTCCTAGGGGGGAGTGTGCGTCTCTGAAACCCGGGACTCAGAGCGCGGAGGTGGGCGCCGAGAGGGCTTGCATCCTACACGCCATCTGGGCGGCCAGCAGTGGCTTGCCGGTAACGGGATGCGGGGAGTGGGAGTTTCTTTGTGGTTACCCAGGATCGATCGCCGCTGCTGTTGGTCGTGAGTCACCAGAGGAGTTAGAATATCTACATTGCCAGAGTTACTTTAGACCCTGAACTTCAACCTTTAAAAATAGAAACGTCTTTTAGAACGTGCTTTCTGGTGGACAGGACGAGGGACCCCAGGAGGCCGCTGAGGAGTGCTGCCTGGGACCCACCTCCTGCGGGGAGAAACTGGCAAAGAGCTGGTTCTGCTCAGGATGTGGGGCCAGTGCCGTTGGAGTGCGGGGGTGGGGGCGGGGCGGACACGGAGTCAGACTGCTGGGCTCTGAGGCCTGACAGCGAGCCTGCGCTTCTCCGAGGGAGCGACAGGCCTGATTATACGCGAAGGATGCTGGGCTTCTCTGCAGGGAGTAGTCAGGGAGGCCGAGTGGAAGGGGAGGCTGCTACAGTCTAGACAAGAGGTGTTGGTGACAGTGGAGGTGGTGGGGGTGGAGCAGTCCCTCGGAGGAAGGATGGGCGAGGCTTCTGACAGGTGGCCAGGGAAGGAGCTCAGAGGCGCTGTGTGGATTAAAGAGCAGAGATTGGCAGAATGGATTTAAAAAACACATGATCCAACTATATACTGTGTTCAAGAAGCACTATAGATTAAAAGACACAAATAAAAGATACCAGAAGAGAGCCGAGCAGCTGTGTTAATATCAGACAAAATAGACTTTAGGGCAAAAATTATTTTTGGGACATAGAAGAACATTTTATTTTACTTTTTAAATGTATTTTTATTAATTTTAGAGTGGGAGGGGGAGAGAGAGAGAGACATCAATGATGCGAGAGAATCTTGGATTGGCTGCCTCCTGCATGCTTCCCAATGGGGATCGAGCCCACAACCTGGACATGTGCCCTGATGGGGAAGCAAACTGTGACCTCGTGGTTCATAGGTTGATGCTCAACCACTGAGTCCTGCCGGCCAGGCTAGAAGAACATTTTATAATGATTAAGGGTCAACCCCTTGAGGAGATTATAGGCATATCTACACCTAATAACAGCCCCT
The DNA here is from genome assembly GCF_000327345.1 of Myotis davidii. Lineage (NCBI taxonomy): Eukaryota > Metazoa > Chordata > Mammalia > Chiroptera > Vespertilionidae > Myotis > Myotis davidii. Next base: position 772,883 of record NW_006289094.1, read on the forward strand.
ATATACATGGAGAAGGGAGCAATAGACAATCTGGTGATGGTGGGAGACCTTAACCCCCTATTTTCAGAAATCGGTACCACATTTAGACAGGTTAGCAGTCAGTGGAAGACTCACACACTGTAGGCCAGCTGACCTCCCAGACACCCACAGACTCTCCCCTTCCCAAGGAGAGAAGACACGTCCTCTCAGTGCACAGGAAGGCCCTGCAGGATAGGCCAGACGCGGGGCCTCAGAGTCTCAACACGTTTCACAGGGCTGAACGCACACAAAGTCTATTCTGCAACCACAGGAGGAGTGAGGCCAGGAGCCAGGAGGACATTCCCAAACGGGGACATTAAACAGCCTCCGGTATAACCAGTGGGGCAAAGAAGGGAGATTAAAAACATATTTTGAGATGAATGAAAATAAAAATAGACCCAAACTGACCAAGAGAAGAGAGAAAAGGCTTAGATGACTAAAATCAGGATAGAGAAGGGACTTTGTTAGTGAATTTGCAGATATAAAAAGGAGTGCAATGGAGTACCATGAATAGTAATTGTGTGCCAAAAATTAGCTAACTTAGATAAGATGGAGAAATTCCTAGAAAGACATAAACGAAACTGACTAAAGAAAAGTAAATCTGAACAGGCTGATAATGAAGAAAGACATTGAATTATTAATTTAAAAACTTTCCACAAGAACAAACCCTGGCCCAGATGGCTTCATGCATGCATTCTACCAAACACTTCAATGATCAGTTCCAATCTTTACAAACTTTGAAAAATAGAAGAGGAGAGAACGCTTCCCAGCTCATCCTGGGAGGCCAGTGTCCCCAATACCAAAGCCAGAAAGAGACATCGCAGCCGGAAGACCAGAGGCCAGCTTCTCTGTGAATGCAGACGCTCAGCCTCAGTGCAGTGTCCGTGCGGCTGTTCCTGGTGCAAGGACACAGGGATTGATGGGAGAGGATTGAGAGCACAGAAATAAACCTTAGCACGTGCTCCAAGTCACTAAGCATCCGAGAGATGCAAATCAAAACGACAATGCGGTACCATCTCACACCTGTTAGAATGGCTATCATCAACAAATCAACACACGACAAGTGCTGGAGAGGATGTGGAGAAAAAGGAACCCTTGTGCACTGCTGGTGGGAATGCAGTCTGGAGCAGCCACTATGGAAGACAGTATGGAGTTGCCTCAAAAATCTTATACTAAGTGAAATAAGCCAGTCAGAGAAAGATAAATATCACATGATCTCACTAATTTGTGGAATAAAATGAACAACGTAAACGGATGAACAAAAACAGATTCAGAGACAGAGAAACATCGATCAGATGCTCAAACCTCAGAGGGAAGGTAGGAGAGGGCGGGGGTAAGGGGAAGAGATCAACCAAGAGACTTGTATGCAGGTATGTAGGCCTAACCAATGGACACAGACACCAGGGGGTGAGGGCATAAATGGGGGTGGGGTGGGGACAATGGGGGGATAAGGACACATATGTAATACCTTAATCAATAAAGAAAAAAATTAAAAAAGAAAAAAACTTTACATTTTGATCAGTTAATTTTATTAAAATATATTTTTATTGATTTCAGAGAGGAAGGAAGAGGGGGAGAGAGATAGAAACATTGATGAGAGAGAATCATGGATCGGCTGCCTCCTGCATGCCTCACACTGGGGATTGAGCCCACAACCGCGGCGTGTGCCCTGACCTGGAATTGAACCCTGACCTCCTGGTTCATGGGTTGACGCTCAACCACGGAGCCATGCCGGCTGGGCTCAGTCAGTTGATTTTTGACCAGAGTGCCAAGGCAATCCGGTGGAGAAAAGAGTAGTTTTTTAAGCCAATGGTGCTGGCGTGACCGCGTAACCACATGCAAAAGGCTGGAATGACCCTGCCCCACAGCACGCTCAGAGTTGACTCAGGATGTCAGCCCAGTGCAGAAGCTGAGGGACAGGAACAGGAGCAAGTCTTTGTGAGGTTGGGGAATGACTTCTTAGATGTGACAGAGGACAAGTGACAAGAATGGTGCCTTGACTTCCTCAAAGCCAAAAACATGAAGAGACAACCCAAGAGTGAAAGTATTTGAAAGGGCTGTATCAGAATATTGAATTAAAAAGTGGACAAAGTATTTGAATTTGTTTCTTGAAAGTAGACACACAAATATCCAGTGAGCACATTAAAAGCCATCAGGCAAATGCAGATCAAAACCATGATGAGATGCGGCTTCCCCCACTGGGATGACGGTGCTGGAGGGACCGCAGTGACAAGTGTGGAGAACGGGGCCGCCCTTCGGGAGAGCAGCTGTCACCCCTCAAACGGGAAACACAGTGACCGTGTGGCCCAGCAGTGCTGCTCCCGGGTGTGTCCACCCAAGAGAAACGAGAACTTGTTCACAGAAACTGGCCCATGAACGTCCATAGCAACGTTATTCATAGCAGCCAGAGAGGGGAAATGGCCCCGTCCGTCATGGAGGGTGTGGCATGTCCACATAACGTGACGTTCTTCAGCGAAGGGACAGCGCACTGGTCCTTTCTGCCATGAACCAGCGCGGTGAAAGGAGCCCTCAGGACCCTGGGAGACTTTCGGGGGGGGGGGTGCAGCTGGGCCTGGGAGAGCCGAGGGGCTGCTGGGCGCTGCTGCCGGGCCCGCTCTCCCTGGGGTGACGCACTTTTTACAGGACTGAGCGTGGTGGAGGCTCGGCTCTGAACGTCCCAAAGCCCGGGAACCGTGTGCTTTGAGTGAGCGGGTTGTGTGATGTATGTCCCAGCACAGCCGCTGAGAGCCCGGCATGGGTCGGGGTGGAGCGTGGCCTGGCCTCTGGCATGAGCCCTCTGACTCGGAGAGCAGTTAGTCCAATTGGGGAGTCTGCTCCAAGGCCCGTTTCTCGCGCTTTCCGGGAAAGGTGAGTGCCCTGTGCCACCACTTGGCGTGTGCTTTTTGCTTGTTCTGCTGGGTCCTCCTCACGCCCACTGATGGAGAAGCCGAGGCACAGAGAGGTGGCGTTGATGCCCAGGGTCAGTGCCGCCCGAGACCAGGAGGGCCGTGTGTCCTGGCTCAGTTGCAGAGTTTGCTCTGTTGACCACTGTGCTGCCCGCCCTCAGTATAATGTTAGCAATATCTTCCTTCATAAATGCCTTTTTTGGTCAATTAGGGCTTTTGATGTACTCAGTGAATTCATTTCGTACAAAGATGAAGTCTTTCTTTAGACCAAACTTTACTGTAAATTTCAGACCTAGTACTTTAACCTGGGTGATAGGCTCCTGCCCTCGGTGCTTCCAGGATATGAGACGGTCTGTTGGCTGGTTCAGCGCAAATCAGGAGGAAGCATTGGCTAGCAGGATGGCTGTTCTGAAACCGCAGGAGCTGTTAACCAATCCCGTGCCCAGGCTGCATTCTCTGCTGCTTGCTGGGCGCACGGGTGGCTTGTTTTGGGCAGAGGTTGCGGCTAGTCCAGGTTACTCATTAGCCAGCGGAGCCCAAGTCCATCCTGGGATGCCTGTTGTGAGCTTGGCGTCTTCAGCGGCCGACCGACCTGCCACATTTGAGATAGAGATGGTGCGGGGTGGCACAGAGGTCAGATGGCAAGCCTGGTGAGGCCTGGCCCAGTGCCAGTTGATTCCTGAAGTCCGCGGAGGGCAGTAAACCCCGTGCCTCCCCAGAGCAAGTTCTTTATCTGAAAATAGGAGCTTCCTGCTGGGGCCACTCCCAATAGTGTGGGTGACCGAGTTGTGTGAGCCCTCTGTTTGGGAGGAGAGCAGCTGGAGTGAGCATGCGCTGGCGCCCTGAAGCCCACCGGCCGTGCCCAGGCTGCCCTTGCCCCGCGGGCTGGCGGCCTCCTAACGTTGTGATTCCATGTGTCGATCTGTGGGTTGCCAGTCACCCCCGCCACACTGGGCTTCCTTCTCGCCTCCCCTTGGAGCGCTGCCTGTGACCAGTGTAGCACTTTGCTCCCCTGGAATTCCCCTCGGGCGCTTGCAGGGTTTGACACTTGGGAGTAGCCTGGCTGCCTGGACTAAAGGGAGAGAAACCGTCCAGTTACAGGCTCATGTTTGTGAGCTGGTCCTCCTGATCCTCATGTTGCTATTGCCACCATGAGAAGAGGGCATGGAGGTGACAGCCCAGTTAGTGGACATACCAGAGAGAAGCATGACACAGACTCCCGTGCACCTGTGAGAAGCACACACACAAGCACGCACAGACACAGATGCGCACAGGAGCACACAGAGGCATACACAGGCACACACATAGAAGAACTCAGAGGTGCACAGGCACACATGGCACACAGTGTGCACACAGGTGCACAGTGGCACACATAGAGGCACACAGACATAGGCATGTACACAGGCCCACAGGCCCGCACACAGGTGCACCGAGGCACACAGGTACACACAGGCACACACAGGTACACACACAGAGGCACACGGAGGTGCACACAGGCACACACAGAGGCATACAGACATAGCCATGCACACACAGGCACACAGGCACATACATAGGCACACACACAGGTGCACTGAGGCACACAGGTACACACAGGCACACACAGAGGCACACAGGCACGCACATAGGCACACACACAGGTGCACCGAGGCACACGGGTACTCACAGGCACACATAGGCACACACACAGGTGCACCGAGGCACACGGGTACTCACAGGCACACATAGGCACACACATGTACATACACAGGTACACACAGAGGCACACAGACATAGCCATGTACACAGGCACACACAGAGGCACGTACACATAGGCATGCACACAGAGGCACACAGGCACGCACCTAGGCACACACACAGGTGCACCGAGGCACACAGGCACACACAGGCACACACAGGCACACACACAGTGACACACAGAGGTGCACAGAGGTGCACACACATGCATGCCCTCCTGTGCACAGTGCTTTGTCCATGCTCCATGCAGGCTGCGAAGGCGCGCATGTGTTTGTTGAATTAAGGCCAACCTAGCAGTAGGCCGGGGTGGAGGCAGAGCTCGACGGCCGCTGTGTCCTGGAGAATCCCCGCGCCTCACAGGGGCACAGGCTGCGAGCTCAGTGTGTGTAGGTTGGTGGGCTTCATCAGTAGGCGAAGTTCATACCTTAAACATGGCTGCACCGTCAGACACGCTGCGGGTAAACGATGAGCTGGGAAAAGCCCAGCAGGTGTTTGCGCACTTCTCGCTCCCAAAGGGGAAAAGGTGAATGAACGCTGGCGTTCAGGAGCTTGCCCGCCGGGACCCGAGGCCCGGCCCCGCTGCCACTGGCCCTGGTCGGGGCAGCTTGCTTTGCTCATCAGGCTGCTGAAAGCAGCGATTCTGCCTTCAACGTTCCGTGTCCGTCTCGCCAGGGAACGGGTGTGTGTGGCGAAGGCAGTTAAAGAAACATATTTGTGTTCTTTTTTAGGCAAAAGTAAAGAAGCAGAAATAAAGAGAATAAATAAGGAGCTGGCAAACATTCGGTCAAAATTTAAAGGTAAGTGTGTGGGAGCCCTTCTGTGAAATGCTCTATTGTACACTATGTAGGAGGGACTCAGTCTTTTTTTCCACTTCAAATCAAAGCTAAGGTTTTAGTACTGTTGCTCTCGTGCTGTTAGAAGTTAAGCGTGTTTGAAGTCAGGCCACTGGTTATTCTCGACCTGTTAGACGTTTGTGTAGTCAACCAGACAGCGTGGCCCCTTCCCAGGCCCCTAGCTCTTCCCGGAGCTGGGGGGACGCTCATCCGTGCCCCAAGCATGCGACCCCGCAGACCCCGCAGACCCCGCCTGGGCTCGGAGTGGGAGCCTCAGATGAAGACCTGCATCCGAGGCCACTGGTTCCTCGTTCGGAATTCTGTCAAGTGATCGGAGCACTTCCCCTGCCAAAGTGTGTTCTGCCATGTTGATGACGCTCCCTGACCCACTCAGGTTGTGGGGACACACTTCCCCGAGCACCCACCTCATTTTGAAGAAGGTGGTGTCGATTTTCAGCTTTAAGGACTTGTGGAGCTTAAGCCTGTGAGCCTTAGTTTTCAGTTAACTTAACAGGTCGGGGGCCTGGTTCCAGTCTCTGGGAGACTTTGGAGCCTGACTGGCGTCGCCCAGGGACCATGGTGCAGGCGGGCTGGGCCAACCCAGGAACCCGGCACAGGAGACAGGATTGCTTGGCGGTGGCTCCCTGTACTGCCAGGTGATGGGAAAGCTAGCGGCTCAGGAATTGCTGACGAGGGTGCCCACTGACCCCAGGGGAGTACTGAGCTGTGATACTTCCAGCCGGGCCCAAGGCTGCTCTCGGTCCATGGAGCTCCTGAGATCATATGTGAAATGGTTTGCTTATGTGTGTATTTATGAGGAAGATGTCTGTAACTTTCATTGCTTAAAATTTTTTTATTTATCTTTTTTTATTAAGACTTCATTTTTTTCAAAGCAGTTTATGCTCCCAGCAAAATTAGGAGGACAGTACAGAGATTTCCCAGGTACACCTGCCCCCCCCAGTACAGAGATTTCCCAGGTACACCTGCCCCCCCCCAGACTGCCTCCCCCATCGACGTCCCCACCAGACGGTGACTTCCTTTCAGTCATGAGCCTGCACTGCCTGTCATCAGCACCCAGAGCCCACAGAGCATCAGGGCTCATCGTGCTGTGGGACATTCTGTGGGTTTGGACAGATGTGTCCACCTTTTAGTACTGCTGCCCTGACAACCCTGTGCCCACCCCTCAGCCCTGAGCTGCTCGCCCCCACACTCCACCTTTCCCAGAGCATCAGAGTTGGAGTCACAGACGGCTCCTGTCACGGCCTGTCACTCAGTCACATGCATCTGAGTTCCCTCTGGGTCTTTTCCTGACCTGATAGCTCATTTCTTTTTAGTGCTGAATACCATCCCACTGTCCAACGGGCCCATTTATTTACCCATCGCCCCGGAGGCCATCGCGGTGGCTCCAGGCCTCGGCAGTGATGATGAGCGGTTGTAAGCACATGTGCAGGCTGTTTGTGGGTATGACTTTTCAGCTCCTTTGGGTAAAGACCAAGGAGCACAATTGCTGGGTCCGACGGCGAGAAACCACCGCCTGCCTGGCCAGGCGCCTGCACCCTCTGCGTCCCCAGCACAGAGCCACCCGCTGCCTCACGCCCGCCCCGCACGGGGGGCGTCAGTGCTGGATTCTGGCCGACGGGTGGGTGTGCAGCGCTGTCCCGTCGTCTTAATTGGCATTTCCCAGGGGACAGATGCTGTGGAGCAGCTGTGTGCTCACCGGCCTCCTGTGCGTCTCTGGGGTGGCACTGACGACTCCCACTGCTTCCTGAAGGGAGGGACTGTCACTGGTGGCAAGGTCTCTGCTCTGAGGCTTAGGAGCTGTGTCACCTTGTCAAGTCCCGTAACCCTTGGTCCTCTTTCCCGAGCTGTAAAATGGGACACTGATGCCCTTGGTGGGTTGTCCGTGAGCAGACCCTCGATGAGATCGCAGGACTAGTGCAAGTGCAGGGGGAGGCCGGTGGGTGAGGGCGGGAGGCAGCAGGGGGAGATGTGCCAGTGTCCGTCTGCGCTGTGGAGTCGGGCATTGGGTGGGAACATGGGAACAGTGAGTCCCTCGGCCACGCCATCACTTAGTCGTGGCTGGAAAGCCCAGGAAGGCAGACCGCCAGCAGGCCAGTCAGCTCACCCCTGAAGGAAGGGCCATGCCTGCTGCCCAGATGGTCTGCGTGTGGACACACATAGACGCCTGTTTAGGACGGGAGTCCTGATACCTGTTAATCATGTTGGGCCTTCAGATGGTGACTCTCCCAGCCATCCATACAGATGCTTTGGGACAACACGATTGTATTGTTTCCTCCGCCTTCACGCCTCTCTAAGCCCAGCCGCCTGCGTAGAGAGGAGGCTGCCCCCTGTCGGTTAACCAGTTGGTGTTAACTGAGCTCGGGTGCGCCCTGACTAGTAGCAAACAGGAGAACACCAGCCCTGTCTGCAGTGTGCTCTGGGGACTTGCACCCCTTATGGCAGGTTAGATGGTCTAGATCCGTGCTGTCCCTAGAAATACTGTGCAGGTCACACGCAGACACGCGCAAATGTCCCAGGACTCACGGTAAAGACGGAAGGGAAGGCAGTGAGCTTTCATGCATTTGACCCAGTGGCACACCTGAAGCCCCCCTGCAGCGTGAACCGGTGGGCAAGGAGAACCCTGCGTGGTTCAGACTCCCACCGAGGCTCCGGCACCGGGTGGGGCGGGTGGAGGGGTGCCTTGGAGCCCACCCTCTGCAGCAGCCACCGCTCAGGTGCTCGGGAGCCACTGTGGCCCAGACCAACCCTTGGACTGAAAACAGCCTAAAAAGACCATAGCATGGACATAGTCTGGAGAGCCTCCTCGAGGAAAAGGGCAGCGAGGCTGGGCCTTTCTAAGAGGTGGGGCCCCACAGGGAGTGCTGCCCCCTGTGCGCCTCGCCTCGCCTCGAGAGCTGAGAGCTGTGAGTCATGTGAGCCAGAGACCGGCAGGAAGCACATCTCCAGGGTAGTTATCAACCAGGTGACTTTGCCCTCCAGGGGCACTGGGCAAAGTCTGGAGACATTTTTGGCCATCACGTCTCAGGGTGGGAGGGTGCTGCTGCCATCTAGTGGGGGGAGGCCAGGAGACTGCTGAACACCTTCGGGGCACAGTATGGCCCCAATGTGAGCAACCCTGGCTAGAGGGGAAAAAGCCAGAGCCACCCAAAGTGGAGACGCCTTCCACTGTCAACGGGGACCCCCAGGCAATGCCCTCAGGTAGCAGTGACCTGGCCGTGAGCCACCCTGCCAGATCACCACGACTCGGTGAAGGTGAGAGAAACAGCCCTGTCTGGGGAGATGCTATTACAGTGCTGCCTGGGGTTCCTGCAGCTGCTCTCCAAGGCCGCCAGCGTGGGGATGGGAAGGGAATCCTGAGGGCGTGGCCAGAGCAGCAGAGGCAGCAGGAACAAGGCTCACCGCTGGAAAGAAGTCATCAACAAACCTGAACATCTCAGCAGGAGACTCGGGAAGTGTGAAAGGGAACAGCAGATTTTGAAATCAGACCAAATGGAAATTCTAGAACTGAGACCTGCAGGTTCCCCTGGAGAGCTCCGTGGGTGGAGTAACGGCAGGCCTAGTTGGAGAGAGACTCGGGGTTCTGAGAGGCAGGGAAGGAAACACCTGTCCTGAGCCGCTTCTGCTCCCCTTCCTCGTCCCTGTGAGCCTGTGCTGTCGGCTCACTCTCCGGCGCCTCTCAGCCGTGCACGTCCGGCTTCTGCAGGCGCCGCTGGGGCACGGGCCTCAGACAGGTGGATAGGCCGCGGGGCACAGACAGGATGCCTCTGGTTTGTGGCCATCCACCCTCTTGGTAAGCCAGGGACATGGCTGTCACTCTCGTCGTCCCCATTTACAGCTCAGAAAGCCTCGATTTGACAGTTTGGGATTGCTGGAATTAAAGACCATTAACTGGAACTAATGTTTTGAGGCCTGTCTTAGACTGGGCAGTCAGGAGAAAAACCTCTCTGAGGGCCACAGGGCGCCCACTGTGAAGAACACTGAGTGCTGTAAGGTGACGCTGAGACACAGGAGGCAGTGGCCTCCGGGGTTGAAGGAGCCCTCAGCTCTCTCTCCAACACCACCACTGGGACGGTGAGGGGGGCGCGTAGTAGATGCTGCCCTGGGCTGGGCACCAGGGAGCCTGTGGAGCTGACTAGTGGCTGATGACAAGTTCTGCAGTTGGGAGTGGACTTGGGCTCCTGCAGAGTGAGGAGCAGGCCCAGTGTGCCCTGGGGCGGCTGCCAGGATGCTGGGCACACTGCAGCTTGGCTCTTGCTCCTGGAGGGTGGGGAGCAGGTGCTGGAGTATTTGGGGGGATGCTGGTGGAGCCAGCGCATACACTTTCTTTTTAAAAAAATATATTTTTATTGATTTCAGGGAGGAAGGGAGAAGGAGAGAGAGAACATCAATGATGAGGGAGAATCATGGATCAGCTGCCTTCTGCGCACCCCACACTGGGGATCGAGCCCACAACCAGGGCATGTGCTCTTGACTAGAATTGAACCCAGGACCCTTCAGTCCACAGGCCGATGCTCTACCCACTGAGCCAAACCAGCTAGGGCCGCATACACTTTCTTGATGGAGATAGACAAGTGGACTGTGTGGCATGAGCAGGGCTTTTGTTTCCAGGCCTGTCGCTGGGAGCAGTGGGGCAGAGCCCCTGGCGGTGCGGAACACGTGTGCGGTGCCAAGGCAGGAAGTGTTAGTGTCGCTCTCGAGTTCAGAGGGGACCCTGCACAGTGCCAGGTGCATCTGTGCCCAGTGCCGAGGTGCCATTTGTGCCCAGCACAGGGCCGGCGTGCGTCTGGTGGGGCCACTGCCTGTGCCACAGGCCACTCCTTGCTGCCTGCCTTGCTCCTCGGTTAAGCTCTCAGCTTCCCTTCCTAGGTGACAAGGCTCTTGATGGCTACAGTAAAAAGAAGTACGTCTGCAAGTTGCTCTTCATCTTCCTCCTGGGCCACGACATTGACTTTGGGCACATGGAGGCCGTGAACCTGCTGAGCTCCAACAGATACACGGAGAAGCAGATCGTGAGTGCCGCTCAGGGGGACCGGAGGGTGCAGGGCTCTCATGGGCCTCCCCTCGAGACCAGTGTGGAGGAATCACATCCCGCTGCCTGGGGAGCAGGTGGACTTGGGGTGACACGGGCTGGAGTTTGGCCTGGGTGGAGAGGGGGAGCTGGAGCACAGAGACAGATTCAGGAGGGGACAGCCATCAGCTGGGTTCTGGAAGTCACCCAGTGATTTTAGTTACAGTCGAGGCAAGCGCCTTCCCTCTCAGGACGCCAGTGAGTCTGGGTGACTCACCCATCACGATGCAGAGGCAGTGGGACTCGGGGGAAGGCCAGGCCAAGGTGTCTGATTCTCGTGGGGCGTCTGACTGCCTCTCAGGTTCCTCTTGCAGGACTTCCCCCGGCAGGGCCAGAAGCAGACTTAGCCTCCGTAACAGAAGTGGCTCCCGCCGCCCCCCACCCCAGCCCCGTGCCCATGAGTCCTGCATAGCATGTCTTAGCGCAGCCTGCGGGCCCTCGGGAACATGCGGGATCTGCTGGTGCCTCCGGCCCACGTGGACGAGGTGGTTAGGAGCTTTCTGCTCTCTTGTCCTCCGACCCAGGGGTACCTTTTCATCTCGGTGCTGGTGAACTCCAACAGCGAACTGATCCGTCTGATCAACAACGCCATCAAGAACGACCTGGCCAGTCGGAACCCCACCTTCATGGGCTTGGCCCTGCACTGCATCGCCAACGTGGGCAGCCGGGAGATGGCCGAGGCCTTCGCTGGGGAGATCCCCAAGATCCTCGTGGCTGGGTATGTGTCCTGCCCTTGTTGGAAAATGCCTCTCAGTCAGTCAGCTATGCAGCTACCTAGAGACTTCACAGGACGAGCTCGTCTCCGAAGATTACGTAGCGGAGACGAGGTGCTGGTTAGACGTCAGGAGGAGTCCAGTCCAGCTCCCCGCCCTCCAGGCCCTCAGGGATGAAAAGCCAAAAGGGAGGCGAATAGTAAAGACAGCCCCCAAACTCTCTTCCCTCGGTGCCTCACCAGCTGGCTGGTGTTCGGCCCACTCTGGAGCGCTCCCTGGTGTGCCTGGAGCAGATTGGGCTGGGGTGTGGGGGAGGGGCATAGGCAGTGCTGGGAATGAACATTCTGTGCCTTCAGCCAACATTCCTGCCAGGATAGACCCTCCCTCCCCGCAAGGTGTCTGCAGGGGTCCCACCTAGCCTCCCGGTGCTCCCCAGCCCAAAGCCGGGCTTTTCACCGCGGCCACACGAGAGGCGCAGGCATTGGAGCCGCTGGCCCTGTCTCTCAGTGCTGCGGGCAGGCAGGCGGGTGGGTGGATGACGCTGGGCGGGCGCCTGGTGGTGGTTTTGGAGATGGGAGGAAATCTTCAGGTTGACCAAAACAGCGTTCTTCAAACAATGAAAGAGGTCGCTTCTCGGCCTTTTGGCTAAGGTCAAGTGCAAACAATGAGAGGATGGTGAGCTGACTACCCGCACAGCCAGGGCCACCTGCAGCAGCTGGGCGCTAGGCTGAGTCTTGGGAGAGGGCTCTTTCCTGCAGTGTGTTGGAGTGAAGTCCCGAGGCAACTCTTTAGAGCAGACCCCCTCCTGAGGCTGAAGCCCTACTCTGCATGTCCTTCCAGCCAGCCCGCTGGTGGGCCTCTGGCTCGGTTCTGCTGGGTGGGTGTTCTCGCAGCTCCAGGCCGTGCTGGCTGTGTTGTCCGTGACCGCTGGGTTGTCTTTCAGAGACACCATGGACAGCGCGAAGCAAAGTGCCGCCCTATGCCTGCTGCGTCTGTACCGGACGTCTCCCCACCTGGTCCCCACGGGTGACTGGGCATCCCGAGTGGTGCACCTCCTCAACGACCAGCACTTGGTAAGCGCCTCTGGGTGAACCCTCCCCCGTAACCTCCGCAGGAATAGCCACCGTGACGCGGTCCGCACGGCTGCCCAGTGTCAGGGCGGCACACAGCGCTCCCGTGAGCCCCCTGCCTGGGCGACGAGTCGGACGTGGTCTCTGGCTCACCTGGAACTCGGCGTTGGGCAACCACCCGCAGGCTGGGTGTAGGCAGCAAGCGGAGGCCAGCCTGTGCAGCGAGGGCGTGCCGTGTGTGGACAGGACGGGGGTGTAGAGCGATCCAGTGCCTGTGGTCAGACCTCCACACGGGAGGGGCGTGTGGGGACAGCACATGGGAGGCAAGGTCAAGTAGGAGCAGGTGTGGGACAGAGTGGCCTTCTTTTGCCTGAATTCTGTTGCATAAACGAGAGAATCAGACTTCAAGGGAAACAGATTTTCCTGCTGGGTAGAGGGTGTTAGTATGTTGGCTGGTTGCTACAATTTTTCCAGAAGAGAAATGTACCGTAAAAATCAAATTAGAAACAGTCATTGCACGGAGATTCCGAGGTGAGAGCTTGCTGTGGCGTGGCAGCTGGTGAGCTGTCCCTACACCACTCCCCGTACTCACTGGGAAGGCTTGTGTCGGGACAGAGGCAGCCCTTCCTCAGGATGGAGCTGGGCGTCTGCCAGCAGACTTGGGATGGGGGTGGGGGGACGCTGGCAGGAGGTGTGGGGATTCGGCTTCCTGTACCAGCCATGCACCCGGCTCCCACCGGGTCACTCAGGGTCAGACTCTGCCCAGGGATGTGGGAAGCAGTGCTGGAGGCTGGGCTGGGAGGCTTCAGGTCACAGGTCGCCCCTCAGGGGGACCCCGTGAGGCAGTGGGGCTTTCTCAGCTTTGCAGATGAGGAAACTGAGGCTCAGAGGTTTAGCAGCTTCACACAGATCCAGGCTTGAACCGGGTGACGAAGGCTTAGAGCTGGGGCCTCTGCCATCCCAGAGCCCAGGTGGCACACGGAGGAGGCAGGGGGCAGGAGGGGCAGGGTGCACTGCACGGCTTCCGGGGCATGGTGCTCTGTAGACGCTGTCATTCAGGCTCGTGGCTTTCTGGCGATCATCACTGCTGCCTCCTCAGGGGAGCTCCTGCGGCCACAGGGCTCAGAGCCTGGGGGTCTGTGCGAGCAGGGGAGCCCCTCCGAATCCTGTGTCCGTCACAGTAGGCTGCCGTGCAGCGGGCGCTGGCCTACGCCTCCCTTTCTGCAGGGACGCAGGGAGAGCCAGACCCTGTACCAGGGCTGAGGGGCCCAACCAGCTCTTGTTGGCGGGCTTGTAGGGGAACCGGGCCCAGACACTGGCCTGGCAGAGCCTGCCGTCACACGGAGTTGGTGAAAGCTCTCTGTCTGGCCTGGGGAGTCTTTGGCACTTATCTTGCCGCCAAGGACCGATAGGCAGGCAGTTAGCGCGTCTCTTCTGTGCAGCCCTCTCTCTCCCCGGAAAGCCGAGCCCGCACAGCGAGGCTCCATGAGGTCGCAGGGCGCTGACTTCTCCCGCTATCTGTCCCCGAGTCCGGGTTGGGGTGGGGGTGGAGCAGGGGAGCACCTGATGCCAAGGGAGCTTCCTGAGCTGGTTTGGGCGCATCTTCACCGGGAAGTGTTGTTCATTTTGTCTTGATTTGTTTATATTTGTGAGGAAACTTCTTTACTTAGATCTTCCGGGAGAACCGAGGCCACGAGTTGTGCTGGGAAGGTCCCGCAGGGGGAGGGCGTTGGGCCTGGTGGTGCTTTAGGGGCCACCCAGTTGGTGGCAGAGATGCAGCCCGGGCCACTTTCAAAAAGGGCCGAATGGGCTTTTTCAGTTCCTTTTCCACTCCTCACTTTTGGGTCATGAAGATTCAAGTGAGGCTGCAGATAATGCCTGCGGCACAGTCCACATCCAGGCAGGCGGCTGGGCGTGCAAGGATGGGGGCTGCCCTCTGCTGCCCGCCCCGGCGGGGGAGCTGGAGTGTGGGGACTGCGTCGTTTGTAAGAAAAACTGCATAAAGACCACCACCTGCGTGTGCCACGTCCACCTTCAGAAATACCGTGGGCCGGCCAGTCGGCCGGAGGTGGCCGTGGGCTGCCGGTTTGTTGCTTTTAGTTTATTTATTTAAAGTTGTATCTGAAGGATGGGTTTAACACCAGAGGATTAACAGCTGCTGGTATTTTGAATGGAATCGGAATGCATAGCGTGCCTTCATTTTCCTTTCAGGGCGTGGTCACTGCTGCCACGAGTCTCATCACCACCTTAGCACAGAAGAACCCAGAAGAGTTTAAAACCTCCGTCTCTCTGGCTGTGTCCCGACTAAGCAGAGTAAGTCTGTGGACAGGGAACGGAACTCAGGGTGCGTTTTGGTCTCAGTTATTTTATGCAATTGATATATTAGTTTAGTTTTTAGAATGCAGGGTATTTGGCACGGTTTGTAAATTCAAGAGTGAAGAGCTGCTTAGTAATTGGTGAGCTTCCTTTCGACCTTGAGGCCGTTGAGCACTGTCTGTGTGGGAAGGTGCTGGAGCAGAGCCTGCCAGCCCCTCTCACCCGGCGGCGGGGCCCAGCCTGTCCGCACGGCCCTGCGCGGTTTGATTTTATAGAAACGTTCGAGCAGCACGTGTTCTCATGTGTTTGACCTGTTCTGGTCACCCCTGTGGGATTACGTTTGTTCTGTGTGCTTTCCATTCACTTGATGCCAGTGAATGCGCCACAGCCGCCTCTTTATGACTTCGTGTCACCCCGGGGAGCTCTGGGGGGTGAGGCTACCTGACCTCCCCAGTGCTGGGCTGTGGGAGTGGGGACAGTGTCTTGCGGACAGTCGTGTGTTCGGAAGGTTGATGAGTGTCTGCCCTGCCAGGGCTGTGCTGGGACTGCGAGTAAAGGAGCCAGGTCCCCCACCCTCGATGGGCTCATGGCAGGGGGCACGCTTGGGAGAAATGGGGTGGGGGGCTGGGGTCAGGACACCAGCTGCTCCATTCTGAGGGACCAGAGGCCTCCCTTTTGTGCCTCATTCACTTTCCGGTCCACAAAGGAAAGACTGAGTTCTGCAGGTGCCATGGAACTCTGTGCGAGGCAGCAGCAGCGTAGGGGTGTGTCCCAGGCGGGAGCGGCGCACAGCTGCCCCACTGAGGACGGCACTGCGGGTGTGAACCTGGAGCGGCCGCACCCCTTCACCTCCAGTCCGGAGGAGCGCCTTAAACATTCCCAGCACATTGAATGAGACCAGGTTTTCGGTTAGTGTGTGACCTGTGGAACCAGGGCCCGCGTGGCTTTGTGTGGGTCCCACAGTGGGGGCTCCTCCTGGGGACACCTGCCCGCAGTGTCTCACACCTGTGTTGTTTTACAGATTGTGACCTCCGCATCAACAGACCTGCAGGATTACACTTACTACTTTGTCCCGGCTCCCTGGCTGTCAGTCAAACTTCTGAGGCTGCTACAGTGCTACCCACCCCCAGGTATGGCCTCACACCGACAGGGTCCGCTCAGCCCCTTAGGGTTAGATCTTCTGTTTGTTCTCTTTAAAGTCCTTTCCTGCCCGGCCGGTGTGGCTCAGTGGTTGAGCGTTGACCGATGAACCAAGAGGTCACCAGTTCGATTCCCGGTCAGGGCACATACCCAGATTTCAGGCTTGATCCCCAGCAGCGGGTGTGCAGGAGGCAGCCGATTGCTGTTCCTCTGTCATTGATGTTTCTGTCTCTCTCTCTCTCTCTTCCCCTCTCTCTAAAATAATCAATAAAAACATTAAAAAAAAAAGTCCTTTCCTGCCGCTGCTTTTTGCCCTGTGGATCCCTCTGTGCGGGGCCACGCACCCTGGTTTTCCCAGAGAAAGCTAGTGGAGCGCTTGCAGTATTGTCACGACCCGGGACTATTTCCGTGTCTATACACTATCATATACACCAGCGATGGCGAACCTTTTGAGCTCGGCGTGTCAGCATTTTGAAAAACCCTAACTTAACTCTGGTGCCGGGTCACATAGAGAAATTTTTTGATATTTGCAAACATAGTAAAACAAACATTTATATTTTTGATATTTATTTTATATATTTAAATGCCAGTTAACAAAGAAAAATCAACCAAAAAAAATGAGTTCGCGTGTCAGAGGTGAACCTGTGTCATAGGTTCACCATCGCTGATATACACTGTCAGATCAGTGCAGGGTTGTGAAACAATCTTTTAAAATAAAACTTGAAACCATGAAAAACTTTGTATCCTAAGTAGTCAGTAATCTTTGTAACTGTAACATGCACATGGAAGAGGAGGAGGAGGAGTTTTCTGTGTTTGTTCCTTGGAAAAGGTGGTTGATGTGAGCAGTGCTGTAGGTGTCAGGAGAAGAAATCTGAGCTGAAGAACAAACATGAAAATTTTGTCAGATACTCCCCCTCCCTTCTTTAAATATTGCTTTGTTGTTGCAGCCTTTACAACAACCTTGGAATCTAACTTGTTTTTATACAGGGTGTTTGTCAATGTCAAGTAACGGCTATACTGAGCATCTTTTATACCGAGCATGAACCACACGGCCTCCCTGGGCGGGTGCCTTTCCACTCCTTAGCCCCACAGACCTTTCCATGGAACTGGCTGCCTCCTCCTCCTCTCCTCCTCCCCCTCCTCCCGAGACCTGGGGACCCAGACTCAGACCCCCACCCTTCCACTTACCCAGAGGTGTGATTGCCATGTCCTCGTCCTCCTTTCCGTTCCAAGGTTCCAATTCTCTGGGCTGGTTCTGATGCGTTGCAGTTTGGGACCCTCCATCCTGTTCCTCTCCTTGTGCCTCTAAGTTCAGGTCTCTCAGGGCTTCTTAGGGGCCCTGTGCTGCGTCTGAGTCACAGGGCTGGAGGCTCGCGTCCTCTCTGACACGGCTGGTTTTCCAGCCCCCGGAGATGGTGTCTCTGTAGGCGTATTCCCGTGTTCTAGTTGTTTCCCGTGTTCCACTAGTTGTTTCCCGTGTTCCACTAGTTGTTTCCCGTGTTCTACTAGTTGTTTCCCGTGTTCTACTAGTTGTTTCCCGTGTTCCACTAGTTGTTTACCGTGTTCCACTAGTTGTTTCCCGTGTTCTACTAGTTGTTTCCCATGTTCTGCTAGTTGTTTCCTGTGTCTACTAGTTCTTACTCTTTTTGATCCATTGTTTCTTCTGGTTTGAATAAAAACTTAAACATTTCCTTCTCTTTGTATTGTTTCTTGTAACATTTTCTTTATTTCTGTTGGTAATAGCACAGGGAAAAAATATTTTTCCCCTTTTCCCTAAAGCTTTTTAAAAAATATTATCGATTTTAGAGCAAGAGGAAAGGAGAGCGAAGGTGGGGAGAGAGAGAGAGAGAGAAAGAGGGAGAGAGGGAGAGAGGGAGAAAGAGAGAGAAATCTGTTGTTCATGTATTTTATTTATGCCTTTTTTGGTTGATTCTTGTATGTGCCCTGACTGGGGATCAAACCTGTAACCCTGGTGTATTGGGACGATGCTAACCAGCTGAGCGACCCAACCCGGCCCCTAAAGCTTCTATATATCACTATTATGTCCATGTACATGAGGTTTTATCTTCTCTTGGCTTACGTAATCTCTATCTCAGTAAGTGTGTGCGTGATTTCATTAGAATGTATGTGTCATTACCCCAGCTACTAAACCATCCTATTTTAAATGGAGCTACAATTTGGCCACTGTTTCTCCCCAGTTTGAGGGGACTTGCTAGTGAGGAGCTGCAGCGTGCAGCGGGTGGGGGCGGGTGGGCTGTAGGAGCTGCCCGATGGCTGTCTGTTCGCCCAGAAGACCCTGCCGTGCGAGGCCGCCTGACCGAGTGCCTGGAGACGATTCTGAACAAGGCCCAGGAGCCGCCCAAGTCCAAGAAAGTGCAGCACTCCAATGCCAAGAACGCGGTGCTCTTCGAGGCCATCAGCCTCATCATCCACCACGACAGGTGAGCTGGTAGCACCTCGCCGCTGCCCGTCCCCAAGCAGGTTTGAGACGTGGTCCTCCCAGACGCAGGCAGCGCACTCTTCCTTGTTGACCTCGGGCCTGGCGGGCAACCTGGCGGCTGGTTCCCTGCCAGCCCCCCTCCCTCCCGCAGGCCCTGGCGCCTGGCCTCGCCCTCTTCCCCAGCAGCGCCTGCTCCTGCGCGGCCCCTCTTCTCTGTCCTCCGACCCTCAGCACTGTCACACCGCCTCTCTGTGAGGGTGGGTCTCTGCTGTCTCTCCTGGGCACCCCACTGCTGGCGGGAAGGACGGAGCACCCGTCTGCGTGTCTCGTTAGCTTGCCTGTGGCACAGGGCACTGGGGAAGCGTGGAGATGACCGTGGTGTCAGCACAGATGGGCAGAGGCAGTGGGGCATCGGGAGGGCTGCTGCCTCGCCATCTCTGTAGCTGCTGCCGTGGCCCTGCCTGCACGTGGCCTTGTGCCTGCTGCCAGTTCTGGCACTCCCCAAGAGCAACAGCGCGGCCGCTCCTCCACACACGTGCTTTCCCGTGACCAAACGCAGTCTGTTACACCTCAAACAGACTTCCCACGTGAGCAGAAGCATTTTAAGAGCAACAGCATCATGCAGACAGAGCCAGGAGTGTGCAGAGGTCCAACCCATTGCGCGGTACTGGCCCTTAAGTATCCACCAGCCTCTTCTGACCCCGTGTCTGCACACTTACCCTCCAGAGCCCCATGATCAGGGTACTTGTTCACGGTTCCCTGGGCTGGTGACCTCGGCTGAGGTCACACTCCTGGCCACAGCCTGCGGGAGCCCCGAGGTGGCTGCCATGCGCTGGGGATGGGAGCTGTCAGCAGCTTTTTGGAGTTGGTGGAATTCTGCAGATGTGCTTGGCAAAGCCCCTGTGGGTCTCCCCTGTGGGCGCTACCAGAGGGGATGGCAGCTGACTTGGTTTACGGTTGAGGCTTTTGCGTCCAGGGGGCCAGGGTGTCTCTTCGGCAGTGGTGCCTTGAACCCTCCGTGCTGAAGTGCACGCGGCCCGCTCACCACCGCCCCGTCCCTGCAGCGAGCCGAACCTGCTCGTCCGCGCCTGCAACCAGCTGGGCCAGTTCCTGCAGCACCGGGAGACCAACCTGCGCTACCTGGCCCTGGAGAGCATGTGCGCGCTGGCCAGCTCCGAGTTCTCCCACGAGGCCGTGAAGACCCACATCGAGACCGTCATCGCCGCGCTGAAGGCAAGTGCTCTGCGCCGGGCGCTGCTCCCCGCGTGCTGGCCCGTGGCCCAGCCTCTGCCCTCTGCCCGCGAGTGACTTAGAACGCGCAGCATCTAACAGGTGCCATGGGCACAGTGAATATTTGAACCAACAGAAACAGTTCCTTCTGGTAGAAAGATGAAGTATTTTGTCTTTGTCTCCAAGAAAACTCACCGTTTGCAAAAGAAAATCAACTTTTTCAAGGAATTAAAATTCCAGACTTAGAAGAGCCAAGTGGAGGCTGTTTGTCCCCTTGTCAGACACAGTAGTGCCCACAGCGTCCCCTATGGTAGCCAGCACCAAGAGGGCTGGGAGCAGGTGGGGGCTGCTGAGCCACAGTTTGGCCCTGAGCTTAGAGGAAGAGCAGGCTCAACTCCATCGCTTCGTATTTGCACGAATCTCACATTGTTGGGGCCTGATTTGAACGGGAGGCCCACAGGGTTTGGAGCGAGCCTCGCACTGCCTTGGGTCCTCCAGGCCCGGTGCCATGTGCGCTCAGTCCCGCGAGGCTCCCAGGCTCGCCCTTGCTCTGCACATTGCCTGGCCCCAGCCAGCGCTCCTCTGCTGCCCTGTGCTGAGGAACTGATGTGCAGGCGGGGGCGGGGGAGAGCAGCCCTGCGACAAGTTCTCAGGCGACACGGAAGGTGCCGGTCTGTGACCACACAGTAGACAGGCCTTTGACGTCCCCTAGGAGACGGAGCCTGATTCCGGGCAGTGCAGGGACGAGGGGAGCAGTGGATTGGGGTGAGGGGCTCTGCTCACCATAGCCTGTTGGGGGTCTCTGCATTCAGATGGTGAGTGAGGGGAGCCCAGAGTGAGTGCCAGGGTTGTGTGGAGGCGTATCCCCGGACTCCTCACTCGGTGCCTTGTCCCCAGACGGAGCGGGACGTGAGCGTGCGGCAGCGGGCCGTGGACCTCCTCTACGCCATGTGCGACCGCAGCAACGCCCAGCAGATTGTGGCGGAGATGCTGAGCTACTTGGAGACGGCTGACTACTCCATTCGAGAAGAGATTGTGAGTTCTGACGTCACTGGCCCCAGATACTTGTGAATCTCAGTGAATTGTTTCCTGAGTGGGTGGGTCTCCCATGAAGAGTGGAGGGGAGCCTGGCTAGACAGGTGGGCTGGAGCCAGAGACCCACAGTGCGGCTGCTCTGCATGCGGGTGCGGGAGGGCAGCCCAGGCCTGGCCTGGCTGTGGTCAGGTCGGCCCTCATGCGCTCCTGCAGCTGTGCTGTGCCCTGTGTTCCCGGACGTGTCCTGTCGTGTCTGTTGCTGGAGGGCCGCAGGCTTCCTCAGTTAGCCCCGTGAGCCTTCCGCTGCCTGGGCTCCTTTGAGAACCCGGTGGGAGTGCCTACCACTGAGCGTGGCTGCGAGGGTTCAGTCCTGAGGCCCCACATGGATGCTCTGCTGTCATGGGCCACGGGGACCTAGCCTGAGCAGCCGCCCCCTGCAGGTGCTGAAGGTCGCCATCTTGGCGGAGAAGTATGCCGTGGACTACACGTGGTATGTAGACACCATCCTGAACCTGATCCGGATTGCGGGCGACTACGTGAGTGAAGAGGTGTGGTACCGTGTCATCCAGATCGTCATCAACCGGGACGACGTGCAGGGCTACGCCGCCAAGACAGTGTTCGAGGTACCCCAGCTGGCCCGGGGAGGGGTGGCCCTGGGCGGCCGACTTCCTTCCCCCTGCGGCTGACTGTCCTGGGTTGTCCAGCTCCTGTTCTGTTGACCCTCTGCTGCACTCTCAGGCTCCTCCATGGAAGGGTGTCCTTTCATGCTGGCCGGGTGGCGATGCCACGGGGAGAGTTGTGTGTTTCCTTGCTGTCCGCTTTGGACTGGGGCTCGCGGAGGGTGGGCACCCCAACCCTAACGTCCGTGTCACTGACCACCTGAGCGCAGCGCCCGGGGCCGGTGCCTCGCTTCCTCCCTGAGCTCGGGGCCTGACATTAGCTCTCATTACAGGTGGGACTGCCACGCCGCTGCCTCTGGGGCGGCTCTGCTGCTGCACCTCTGCTGCGTGGCAGGAGGGCAGGAGGGTGGGCCCCCGCCAGGAGGGTCCTTGCCACGCTGGCTTCTTCCCTGACTTCCTGCTCGCTGTCTCACAGTCGCTGCAGGCCCCGGCGTGCCATGAGAACCTGGTCAAAGTGGGCGGCTACATCCTGGGCGAGTTTGGGAACCTGATAGCTGGGGACCCGAGATCCAGGTAAGACGCCCCTGAGGAGTCGGGGAGCTGTGCTGGGCTGTGCCTGCTGGGCCCTCACGGTGGTCTGACCTGGCCGCGAGACAACCCAGAGCAAGCCACCTGCACTCGGGCCTGATGGCTCTGTGCCTGCGAGC
>NW_006289094.1:794762-809868 GCF_000327345.1 Myotis davidii
GACCGCCCCTGCCCCCCCTGGGGACCCTCGGGCTCAGGCGCCCGCCGTCTCTCTCCTTCCCGCCAGCCCCCTGGTGCAGTTCAACCTGCTGCACTCCAAGTTCCACCTGTGCAGCGTCCCCACGCGGGCCTTGCTGCTGTCCACCTACATCAAGTTCGTGAACCTGTTCCCGGAGGTGAAGCCCACCATCCAGGACGTGCTGCGCAGCGACAGCCAGCTGAGGAACGCCGACGCGGAGCTGCAGCAGCGGGCCGTGGAGTACCTGCACCCGTTCCCGGAGCGCGAGTCGTCCATCCTGGCCAAGCTCAAGAAGAAGAAGGGCCCGGGCACCGTGATGGGCTTGGAGGAGGGCAAGCGGGAGCGTGGCCCCGACATCAACGGGGGCCCCGAGCCGGCCCCGGCCAGTGCCACGGTGGGTCCCTCCCTGACGCACCACCTGCCCCAGCTCCCGTGCTGCCCGGCCCTGAGATTCGGGCCAGCATAGCCTTTGTCTGCCGGGAGCAGCTTTGTTAAACAGGAAAGTGTGCCGGAAGCCTGGTGGTGGCCCCACAGCTGAGGCCTTCTGCCTAAACCTGCTGTTTAAGATGGGCCTGGCCGTGCTGTTCTTGGAGGTTTCCCGGTTGGATTGGACTCGAGTCCGCTCCTGCTACGTAGGACGTGGTGGGAGCCTCGCACATGCACAGAAGGGTGTCCTTTCATGTTGGCCGGGTGGCGATGCCGCGGTGGGAGGGGTGTGGTGGGAGGGGTGTGTTTCCTTGCTGTCGGCTCTGGACTGGGGCTCGCGGAGAGCGGGCACCCCAACCTGGCCCCACAGCGGTCCCCTCGGCAGCAGCCGGCCCCCAGGACCCAGCATCCGCCTGCCCAGATGAAAGGGAGCCTGGCGAGCTCTGCTCCCTCCCCGAGGCGCTCAGTGCTGGGAGCAGTGCCGCTGGCCACGCCCGGTGGCCTTTGTGAGGGGGCACTCGCTGCCCGTGTCGTGCGGGTCAGGAGTGTGCTTGTGTCCGGGCCTGGTGCTCCTGGCAGGGCCCTCGTGTGACCCCCTCCGCTTGTGAGCCCCTCAGGCCGAGGACACCAAGAGCGAGGCCTGCAGACCTGTCAGGCCCCTCACCCGGGCCTGCTGCCTTCTCTCCGGACGCCTGTCCCCTGCTCTGTGGCGAGGAGTCTGAGTGTCAGGGCGCGTTGGCTTTGGAGTGAATGATGAACGCGTGCTTTGTCTCCTGGTGCTCGTCCCTCCCATGGGCTTCTCTTCAACCCGTGCCTTTGACCTTGTCCTGGGGCCGCGGAGTGAATCGAACCTAGGGCAGCGCAGGGCTCCTGACGCCGCTTGGGAAGGGGTCACAGAGGTCGTCCTGCTGCCAGAGACATCGATGGCCTGGATCCTCAGTGGTGTGGTTTGTGGTGGTTCCCACGCGGGTTTGCTGATGAGCTGCGGTTCCCGTAGAGACAGCAGCAGCCCTGCCTGCACAGAGGGGCTGTGTCTGAAGGAAGACTCACTGTGAAGGTGGGGTGTGGGTGGGGTGCGCAGAGGGTGGAGCGAGGGACTCCTTCCGGCTGCCGTCCAGGAGAACCGCGAAGGAAGGTGGGCTGTGGGGGAGCAGGTGCCTCCTTTCTGTCCAGCAGCTCTGCGGGCGGAGTGCTCGAGGCAGCACAGGAAATAGGCTTGACCGCATGGACCATTGTCACGGGTCTTTCTTACTTGACTTTTGAGATGTGCATGTGCCTTTCGGCCACACTGTTTGCCCAGCTAACGCCCAGGATGCAGCGGCCTGGGGTCTAGGCTCGATGCTTGGTGCGTATGGGAATCCCAGGGAGTTAGCAGTGAGCTCCACTTTGAAAACGGAACCCTGACAAGATGTAATATGCACGGGGGTCGGGGGGCAGAGGGCCTCTTCCTGGTCAGTTCAGTGCATTTTACTTTATGTATTTGTTTGTTTTTATTCTCATCCCAGGATATATTTTTATTGATTTTAGAGGGAGGGAAGGGAGAGAGAAACATCAATGTGAAAGAGAAACATCGATCGGTTGCCTCCTGTGCCCGTCGCACTGGAGAGCGAACCCATAACTTTTTGGTTATGGGACGATGCTCCACCCAACTGAGCCACCTGGTGAGGGCCGTGGGGCTGCTTTTTGCTGTTGTAATTCTTTACTGTCAGAGTGAGCAGGAGTGACTGGTGCAGACTGGGCCAGATGGGCTCCCTGGGGTCTCCCCGTCCTAAGGAGACGCGGAGAAAAGGCTGTGGTCCCTGCGTGCCCTGGGCCTCCCACACGACGCCTTGCTTATGTCTGTTGCGGACTCTGTGGACTATGTGTGACTTAATTGGACGGAGGGGTTTCTACTGGGAAAGCCCTGCGCTGTTTGGAGGAACCAGTGGTGAAATCCTACAGCAGCTGGCAGAGGGGGAGGCCCCATTCTGTCTGCAGGTGTGTGGTTCTCAGCCCAGCGCCAGGCTGCCCCCTCTGCCCGTCCCCTCCTGGGGGCACAGCGTGGCAGCAGCTATCACAGGTGCCGGGAGGGTGGCCGTTCCATCCAGACCTCCCTGCACTGAAGAGCTTTCTCATGCTCTTGACAGCTGCTCCGAGCGAGGAATCCAGTCTGTGCCCTCGGCCGGGAGCCCTCACACCTGAGCCACCCCATGCGCACTCTGCGGGATGTGCGTTTTGTAGCTTCCTCCTCCTCCAAGCAGAATTCACGTGTTTGCCACCCGCCCCACAGGCAGTTCTGTACAAGTGTGGCCCGGCTCTAACCTGACATGAAAGAGAAACGAGCAGTGTTTATGCAAACATCGATTGCCACGCGTGAGTGCTGAGTGTGGCTGTGCCAGGCGGCGGGAGGTGGGCGAGGCCAGTGCTGGCGGCGCGCCCACGTGCTGCAGATGGAACGGCTCCGTCCTCCTGCAGCTCTCGGCCGCCGTGCTCCCAGAAGGATGAGTCTGTTAAACCCGAGCAGAACGAGAGCGACAGCAGGCAATGCCTCAGGATGTGGTCTCAGGTCCTGACAAACGGATTTGACCTCTGAGTGTCCAGTGGGACATTCTGGTCACACAAGACGAGTGGCCAGGACGCAGTGGCTCACATCCCTGCTTCTTGCCGGTGACGTCGACCATCGGAACCCCACACATTTGGCGGGCGGACACCCAGAGGTGCAGGTCGCAGGGCGAGCTCCCGCGAGTGAGCATGGGAGACCCTCACCCAGGCCCGTGAATCAGTGTGAGAGCGCAGGGCGGTTTTGTTAGTCTTTGTCACGGTTCAGAGCATTTTCTTAAAGGTTTGTTCTGTCGCTTTGCTGTACCTTCTCCCGGAGACAGCAGCATAACGGTGGCCTGGGCACGCGGCGGCTCCTCTCCAGCGGGCACCTTGCTATTGATCTCTTTCAGGACATTTTTCCAGAGTTGTTTTCACTCAGATGACTTTGTGGGAAAAGGTGGGGTACTTCTGTTATGTGAGGTGGGACTCGTCTGCACCATGTGATGGTCTCAGGCCTGAGTCTGGGGCAGTCGCATCCCAGAAGCGGCCACAGCCTGCACCTATCTGCCCGCACCACACAGCCCAGTGGCCGCCGTGGGAGGGCGTGGCGCTGCCCAGCTGGCCTCTGAGTGCCCAGAGGGCTCCGTGCTGACCCTCTTCTTTCCTGTTTTCCAGTCTACGCCTTCTCCGTCGGCAGACCTCCTGGGTCTGGGGGCTGTGCCCCCCGCGCCCGCAGGCCCGCCCCCCTCCTCCGGCGGGCTGCTCGTGGACGTGTTCTCCGACTCGCCCTCTGCGGTCGCGCCTCTTGCTCCTGGCTCCGAGGACAACTTTGCAAGGTAGTTGATCTCCTGCTTCCTGAAGATAGGACCCTGTCTGCCGCCGACCCCTGACCCGGGCCCGGTGAGCAGGGCGGAGCGGGCAGAGGTCCTTCCTGCCAGGGCCCTCGCAGCGGGTGAGGGCCTGCAGAGCTGGGCGGGCTTGCTGTGGTCACCAGCTCACAGTGTGACGGGTTTACGTTAGAGGAGGCCGGAGCCCTGGAGCTCCTCGGGGATGCGCACCAGTGAACTAACACTCACGTTGTTTTATTCCCCTGATACTGTGTCGTGTCGATACCATGTAGTGAGCAAAACCTTGGCCCTCCTGTGCAGTGCCAAGTAACCCTGCCTTGAGGAGGGGGGAGGGAGGGGGAGGAGTGGGCCATGCTGTGGAGGGGGGCGGCCTGCGTTCCCATAGCTCGGGATGCTGAGGGTCGTCCCTGGATGGAGGTTGGTACTGGCTGTCCATCGGGCGGAGCTGTGGCCCAGCCTCGGTGTGACCCTGGGACCTGCGGGAGGAGCAGCGGGGATGGTTGAGCAGAGGGAGGCAGAGGCCTGTCTCCGGGGCTCACTCCCGCTGCGGCGTCCCTGCCGCCTGCTCACGTTCCTTCTCCGGAGGGCGCTCTGCATGGGTCCCTGGGAATATTGTCTGCTGTCCCTCCCTCTGTCCCTCCGTCCTTCTGGCCTCAGTGCCCACTGAACCCTCCGTGAGAGCAAATCTTGGTGTGTGTGCTGAGCGACCCACATACTGTCCCTTTTCCCCAGGTTTGTCTGTAAAAACAACGGGGTGTTGTTTGAAAACCAGCTGCTTCAGATTGGACTCAAGTCTGAATTCCGGCAGAATTTAGGTATGGGTTTTGATCACCTAATGAAAACTTCTCTCAGAGATGATGGGGAGGAAATCTTTCCAAGTCACATGTCTGATAAGGTTTGGGTTGAGAATATGTAGGTGCTTCAGCTCAGCAACAAACAGACAAGCAGCCTCGGGAAAGGTCGGGCAGGGACCAGACATTTCTCTCAGGGGGCGTGTGGGCGGCCAAAGGCACAGGGACAGGTGCTCCACGTCGCTAGTCATCAGGGAAATGCAGTCAGAGCCGCCGGGAGTCCCCAGCTCATGCCCGTCAGAGTGGCCCCTGTCCCAGGGCCAGGACAGCCAGTGCCAGGACAGGAGAGGGAGCCACTGCACCCGCTGCGGGATCCAAAATTCAACAGGGTCCCCAGCCGGGTGGCTCAGCTGTTGGAGCGTCGTCCTGTACACCCAGAGACAGGTTGTGGGCTTGAGTCCCGGCCAGGTTTCGGGTTGGATCCCCAGGTGGGTGCGTACAGGAGACGACCGATCAATGTTTTTCTCTCTCTAACCCTCTCTCTAAAAATCAATAAACATATCCTCCAATGAGGATTAAAAAAGAGAAAACCCAATTAAATAGAATTTCCACATAACCCAGCAGTTCCACTCTTGGGTACACCCCCCAAAAATTTGAAAGCAGGGTCTTGACAAGATACGTGTACCCCACGCTCACAGCAGCATTAGTCACAGTAGCTAAAACATGGAGGCAGCTGAGTGCCCGGGCCGGAGGGGGATACACAGCGAGTGGTCCCTCCACACACGGAGTCTCACTCTGACTTAAAGGGGAAGGGGCCCTGACACCTGCTATAGGGCCGGACCATGAACATTGTGCTGAGCGAGTCATCCAGACCCAGAGGGACAGGCCCTGTGTGACCCACTCAGCGGGGTCAGATCCAGAGAGACAGGAAGCGGGTGGTGGGTGATGGGCTCGGGAAGGGACGGGGAGTGAGTGTTTAATGGGCACTAAGTGTCCATTTGGGAGGATGGCAAGTTCTGGAGAAGGTGGCGGTCACAGCTGCACCACAGCGTGCATGTCTCATGCCTGAGCTGTGCACTTAGAGATGTGAAGGTGGTAAAAACAAGCGAAAGTATGAGAAAAAGGAGAGAACCAGCATGCACTCCAGGGACCTGGGGGGTTGCCAGGACTCACGCTGACACCGCAGTGAGCATGGATGGTGACATTTTATTCTTGCTTCGATTCAGGTGTGAAATGGCCTCAGGGGCCTCCCTGGGTTTGGGTTGTTGATTTTCAAAAATATGTATATTTTTATTGATTACAGAGAGGAAGGGAGACGGATTGAGAGAGAAAAACATCAAGGATGAGAGAGAACCATGGATCGGCTGCCTCTTGCATGCCCCCCACTGGGGATTGAGCCTGAAACCCAGGCATGTGCCCTGACCGGGAATTGAACCCTGCCCTCCTGGTTCATAGATCGACGCTCAACCACTGAGCCACATCGGCCGGGCTGGACTGTTGATTTTTTTTTTTAAAATATATTTTATTGATTTTTCACAGAGAGGAAGGGAGAGAGATAGAGAGGCAGAAACATCGATGAGAGAGAAACATCGATCAGCCGCCTCCTGCACATCTCCCGCTGGGGATGTGCCCGCAACCAAGGTCCATGACCTTGACCGGAATAGAACAAAGGGAGAGAGATAGTCAGAAACATCGATGAGAGAAACATTGATCAGCCTCCTCCGGCACAGCCCCCACTGGGGATGTGCCTGCAACTCAGGTACATGCCCTTGACCGGAATCGAACCTGGGCCCCTTCAGTCCGCAGGCTGATGCTCTATCCACTGAGCCAAACCGGTTTTGGCTGGACTGTTGATTTTTAAGTTGTGGGAGGAGCGATGATGAACTGCTGTCTCTTTTGGGGGTTTGCAGCTCACTTTCTATTCGGAACTCAGAGGGTATAAAAATGTGTGCAGAGATTCGTGTAGGATCTCTGTCCTAAGGGCAGCGTCTTAAATGTCTGTCACGCGAGTCCAGGCACCTGCAGTGGTGAGGACGCCTGCTGTGGGGGCGCCCGGGTCCCTGCAGGGGGCGACGGCGCAGGCTGTGGGGCAGGGGGAGCCCAGCACGGGGCTGGGACTCCATTGGGGGTGGGGTTCTTGGTCTTTCTGTTCCTCCTCAGGGTTGTGAAACGTGTTTGAGATGGACTGTTTCCTTCTAGGCCGCATGTTTATATTCTATGGGAATAAGACCTCCACGCAGTTCTTAAACTTCACTCCAACGCTGATCTGCTCAGATGACCTTCAGGCCAATATCCTTGGTTCCGCCTGCCCCTGCCCCTGCCCCTGCCAGCAGCCCCTGGGGGGAGCGGAGGGTTGTGAGCAAGGGTTTAAAAAAGTCAGAGTAACAAGACATTCGCGGTGCTGCCCTCATCTCAGGGGATGCTCCCCCTCGACAGGCAGCGTCTACTCCTGGCTCACTTGCTTTGCTCTCCTGTGACATTGTTAGTCCCTCTGAGCTCTGGTGTCCTTCTCTGCGGGTCTCCGGGGCTGCTGCCGCCGGACACAGCGGGCCCACCACTTGCTGGGTGAGCTGGTGCCTGTTGAGATGGAGGCTTATCCCCCCAGAAAGTCAGCAATGTGGGAGCTCTTCCGGCCAGTATGGCGTCACCTTAGTGTCCACCGTGCTCCCTCCAGGAGGGCTGGCCGCATGGTGGTGGTGAGCAAGGCCCGGCTTGGCCAGAGGGGCGGCTACCTGCTCACTTTCATCTCGAGACAAGTACATTTTAAATGTAGCCTGTCAAGGCGGCGTTTCAGAAGTCTTTAAAAATACTTGTACGTAGGGTCAACTCTACTAAAGGTTTCGTCCAAGATCAGCAGCGTGAGCACCACTCTTCTGAGCCCCTTCTAGAAGGTCTCTTATCGCTGGGCACCCCGGGCCCGGGGAGCGCAGGCTGGTTTGGCCCGGAGCCACTTTGTTAGTTGAAATGGCCTTGACACGCACACACCTGAGCCTGCAGACCAAGCCCGTGGACCCGACAGTGGACGGGGGCGCGCAGGTGCAGCAGGTTGTCAACATCGAGTGCGTGTCGGACTTCACCGAGGCACCAGTTCTCAACATCCAGTTCAGGTGAGAGCCCAGGTGGGGCGCTGCTGGCTGGCGGGGTGTCCCAGCCCTGGCGCTGACCTGGAGCTTGAAGGGCTGGGGCTCACCTGCACGCAGCTGGGTCCCCGGGAGCCATTCGTCCTTGCTCAGCTGCAACACCAGCTACAGAGGATGGAGGTGGGGGCGAGTGAGTCCAGACCCTGCGGGGCCTGCTGGCGTGTCATCTGGGGCAGGGCCAGCAGGTCCCCTGTGCCGCGGCAGGGGGGTGTCCCTCCAGGCCTCCTCTGCTGTGAGTGCTTCTGCAGACACACTGTTTTGATTACCAAAAAAACCCACACTTATTTTTGGTGGTGTTACTGGTTCACTAGTGTTATTTTTCAATGGCTACAATAGAGTGTGTATGGTTGACCAGTTCACTGTTGAGTGTTTGTAAAGTTACATTTTTGGAAAAGCATGTATTTTTTAAAAATATTTTTTTATTGACTTTTAGAGAAAGGGAGAGGGATAGAGATGGAAAGAAACATCGATGAGAGAAACATCATCCATCAGCTGCCTCCTGCACGCTCCCCACAGGGGATTGAGCCTGCTACCCGGGCATTTGCCCTAACCGGGAATTGAACTGGTGACCTCTTGGTTCCTGGGTCAACACTCAACCCCTGAGCTACACCCACGGGCATGGAAAAGCATATTTTCAAACATCAAATACACAGAGAACTGAAGATCATATACTTTGTGGAATTGAGGGAAACAGGCACATTTTCTTTTCATGAAAAGAGGAAAAACCTGACACAATTTCAACTGACTTGCAGTTGTGGGCATGGCCTGATGGGGAAAGTGAGGGGGTGGATGTCCTCGGGGGTGTCGCCTGCAGCGCTCGGCCAGAGCAGCACGGCCACCGCAGGACAGGTGCCCAGGAGCAGGCCGAGCGGTGTGTGGTCCTCTCAGTGACAGTGCCAGGCCAGGCCGAGCCACCCTCCAAATGCTGCCCCTGTGGGCAGGACAGCCCCTCTAGCGCTGGGTGGATGAGGCGCTGAGGCGGGAGCCCCCACCTTGGACCACAGCCCTCTGTGCCTGGAGATGGGCAGGCAGGGCTTGGCCCCCAGCGAGTGGCAGTCCCCTGCTGCCTGTGGCCCTTCTCAGCACGTCTCCTGCTTGCAGGTACGGCGGAACCTTTCAGAACGTGTCTGTCAAGTTGCCCATCACACTCAACAAGTTTTTCCAGCCCACGGAAATGGCCTCCCAAGACTTCTTCCAGCGCTGGAAGCAGCTGAGCAGGTGAGCGGCCCCTGTGCGGGAGGGGGAGGGGCGCCGGGCCTGTGGTCCCTCGGCGGAAGGTCTGACGCTAGTTTGTGTCTCAGTCCCCAGCAGGAGGTGCAGAACATTTTCAAGGCAAAGCATCCAATGGACACAGAAATCACCAAAGCCAAGGTGATGGCCTTGTTGGCGGTGCTCCCGGGGTGGCCCTGTGTCCACCCGCAGCCGCGGTGTCCCAGCTTCCCGTTTCCTTTGCACAGATTATTGGGTTTGGTTCCGCGCTCCTGGAAGAGGTCGATCCGAATCCTGCCAATTTTGTGGGAGCCGGGATCATCCACACCAGAACCACGCAGATCGGGTGCTTGTTGCGCTTGGAGCCGAACCTCCAGGCCCAGGTCAGCCTCTTGAGGACATGGCTGCCTCCACGGCGTGGCTTCAGGGTGTGGTTGCCACGGGGAGCCAGAGCCTAGTGTGGGGTCATGAGTGCCCAGGGGAACCCACCACCCTGCGCACAACACTCCCATCCCACCCGAAAATTCTACGGAGCCTGGCCGCCAGCTCCGCCTCCCCTCGAGGCAGTGCTGTGCCAGTCCTGGTGGCCTTCCTACTGAAGGACCCCTGGGCTGTGTGGGGGCAGGGCTGCTGTGGGTGCTCTGGGCAGACCTTTGTGCAGACGGCGGGTGGGACGCAGTGAGGAGCGCGCTCACAGGCCCACATGTGGTTAGTGGGTGAGTAGCTGCCCCTACTCTCCAGGGACTGGGATTGTCCCCCCCAGCAGCAGCTCCCGTGCACACCAGCACCTGCCACCTCAGACTGCCCTCAGCTGTGGCCGAGAGTGTGATATGCTCGAGGCGCTAGAGCTTTGGGCGCCTCGGGAGGGCCAGGGCTGAGCGGCGAGTGCGAGGCGGCGCCTGGGCTGTGACGGCTGTGAACCTGGGCCCTGACTGGCCTCTCTGTTGCAGATGTACCGGCTCACGCTGCGGACGAGCAAGGAGACCGTCTCCCAGAGGCTGTGTGCGCTGCTGTCGGAGCAGTTCTAGCCCCGCGACTCCTCGCTCAGCCGCTGTCTGCACAGCTGCAGGCCCGCCCGCCTGCCTCGTCCCTCAGGGTGGACGGGACGGCGCAGTGTGAGGACAGAGGCTGAGCCTGCACTGCAGCCGGCCTGCCAGGTCAGGAGGGCGGCCCTGGGATCCGTTTTTATAGAAATCAGGACAGTTCTGTGGTTAAACCTACAAATTAAAGGGAAACTAGAAGTTTGAGTGGAAGTGGATAGTTTCTGGAACTTTCTCGTATACCACCGCTGTGCTGCTGCTCCTCTGCTCTCAGAGGCAGGCGGCAGTGTTTCGTCGTGGGGCTCAACCTGAACCAGGCATGTGCCTGTTGTGGGAGCCGCCAGGGCAGGAGCTACGTGATGAGGTCCCCATGTGGCCTGGCCCTGTGCTTGGGCCTTGGGGCCGGAGCCCAGAGCACGCCAGCTGCTGCACTGAGCCTGGCTCTCCCAGGGCAGGATTTGCGGTCTAGACGAGGGGACATCTGTTCTGCCTCCCCAGTGTGCATCCCGCTGGGTTCAGCTCCCTTCCAGCACAGTGTTCCCAAGGGGGTTTGCAGTGCCGACTGACTGCGCGTGGGGAGGGTACGGGGGGCTCTAGAGGGTGTGTAGCTGACCTCACTCATCTTTGGGCTTCACGGTAGTGGCCAGGGACTGATTCCCATCTGTGATTGGAGGGTTAAATGTGACCAGCAGAGAAGATTCTAGAAGGCAAGCTGGTCTCTTCCCTTTTGGTAGCCTTGGGCTGTCAGCGCCGTTGTCCCTGGGTCATAGTTGCAGCCAGTGCTGCAGACCTTGCTGGCATGGGCACAGGAGGGTGTCACCCTGCGCCACTCCCATCACTCAGCGCTGGTGGCGGTCACTCTGTCCCGGCCGCCAGCCTGCACGTGTGCACCCTGAGCTGCCCCAGGAGCCCCGCCAGCCGGGCCTCTGCTCTGCTGGGGCTGGTGTGCAGAGGGTGGCAGCTCAGCCTGGCAGGTGGCACCCGAGGGCCAGGAGGAGCCAGGGCTTCGTTGGCTTCCCAGTTTCCCAGCAGGCACTGGGAGGCGCCTCAGACCCCCTGAGCCTGTGCTGTGGTGCGGGGCCCGTGGAGGCAGAGGCACGGAGGCGCCCTCTGGGCCCGGGCGCAGCCACACTGCAGACACCCCACCAACGTCAGTGTAGCCCCTGCGTGCGTGCTCTGTGTCCCCCAGAGACCCGCGTCACCACCACCTCCGCGTGCGCCTCGGTGTCCAGGGGTCCTTGCAGGGACAGGAGTGGCCTCTTAGTTTCCCTTTAATTTGTAGGTTTAACCGCTGGTGTGGCCGGCCACACAGTGATGCTCCTTGTGCGTCTGTTCAAGCTGCTGGCGGTGCGCGGCTCCCGCACTGCCATGTGGCCCGCCCGCCCGCGGGGTTCTCCTGTGTCCGTCGGCGCCCTCCCTGAGCTACGCCTGGGCTAGTGCATTGTAGGAGGGAGCACCATGAAGTGTGCTCCTTCAAGGGACCTGACAGGAACGTGTGTGCTGTCCCTGGAGGGACGGGAAGGTGGAGGGAAAGCCCCCGCCTGCAGCGGGAGGCCATTGACCCCCTGACACGGCAGGGCGCCGCCTTGGGTGGGTCGTCCTCCAGAGCAGCGGTCGCCAACCTTTCGGACCTCACAGACCACCAGTTGGCGGCCGCTGCTCCAGAGCGTGGCGGCCCGGCCACGGCAGAAGCTGAGGTGCGCTGGAGGTGATGTGCCTTTCGCTCTGCATGTGGGTTCAGGGTGTAAGGTTGAGCCTGTGGGGTCATCCTGCTGGGCCCCTGCTCGGCCTTGGCTCTCCTCTGGGCAGGACGTGTGGGGTAGTCTGCCGCCTGGAGGCCGCGGGTCTAAGGGTTCCTCCTGGGGAACAAGCCTCCAGAGCTCATGGGAGGGGTGACCACACCACAGACTGGGAGCAGGATCCCACGGGAGGAGGGCTTCCCAGGAGAGTCCCGAGTGAGGGAGGGACCCTGGAGGTGGGCCCAAGGAGGGCGAGGGGCCTGCGGGGGTGGGTGCTGGCCGATGCCGCCTGGCCTCGTGGGGCAGGTGGGGTTGGGGTTCACGGGTGCCAAGGGGCATGGAGACGATAAGCAGAGCTCAGGGTGGCTTCGTGCCTTGACCAGGGCCAGTTTATTTGTCCTCTGTTCACAGGGCTTGTCGAGCACGGCGCTGGGACACCCCTCCCCAGGGTGAGCTGTGTTGGTGGGCAGGCTGGTGCCCTCACTTCCCTTCCCGACTGCTCGACTGCTCGGCCCCTCTCCTTGCTGCCTCTCCCCTGCCCATCGTTGCCCTTCCTCAGGCCCCAGGGTCTGGTTGGGCAGGTCCGGCAGCTTCCTTCTAAGGCTGGGAGGCAGTGTGGACGATTGGTGGGTGTGTCCCGAAAGGCTTGTGTGGGGTGGGCCAGGGTCTGCGGGACCCCTGCCTGGTAGGCCCGTCCTGCAGGTGCCTAGATGTGCTGCACCCAGGGCTCTGAGGCCAGGCCTGGAAAGGGGCTGCCGGCACAGCAAGGTGGGGAATCTCACCAGGGGGGCTGGCCCTGGTCTCTGCAGCGCCAGGGGCCACACACACAGCGTTTGAACACCTGCAGCGTGAGCACCAGCTGCTTGCCCGGTGCCCCGGGGTCTGGACAAGGCAGTACCAGCTGCTTCTCGTAGGAGCCAAGGGGGTGGCAGCAGCTGCAGAGGGTGTCCACTTGGTTGGTGTAGGCGTTGAAACTAAAGAATCCGCCGAAGGTACATGGTCAAGCCTGCGGCCTCGGGGAAGGATCCCCGTTCCTCCCCAACCACCCAGACAAGGCAGACCCTGGCAGGGCCTCGGAGCGGGCCTCTTTGGTGACCTTCCCATCTGTCGGAGGTCAGCTGCAAGGGTGGTTGAGATGGGGCAGGAGATCCCGGCTGGACTTGCCCGACCACCCGCTGGGAGCCTCTGCTGGGTAAGGCGGCTCCAAGCCCGGAGCCCAGCAGTAGATGGAGACTGCCCGGGTGACAGCTCACCTGGCTGAGGAGGCGCAGATACCCTCGCAGCGGGTCACTGTCACGTTGGCTGTGCACCCCTGGTAAGTGACCTCCTCCTCCAGCTCCCGCACTCGGCAGACCTCTGAGAAGTGGAGGCAGGAAGTGAGACGCCAGCCCCAGAGCCAGGTGACGGTGCTGCGCCCCCGGGGTCTGTGCCTGGCCCTCAGGAGGTGGGGCTGGGGGACCTGCGGGCTCTGGGCCTGGGCTCCTCAAGCCCTGTCTGTGTGGGACACCGAGTGATGCCGGCCCAGGGAGCCAGGAGGTGAGCCTGGACCCCATGGGGGCCTGTCGGCACTTACCTGGGCCCTACCTGTGCTGTCTCTCCTGTCCAAGCCCCCCGGGTCTGACCTCACCCCGGGAATAAAGCCTGCTGGTCTCCCCCGCGGTCCAGGGCTGTCTTGGGATGAGGCAGATTCCCACGCTGCTCCCCAGCCTCCCCAGCCACCTCCCCTCCCAGCTGATACCTACCTGCGGGCATAGGTGTGTCTGGTTTGCTGGGCTCAGAACCTGCAGGGGGGACGAGAAGAGGACATCAGTGTCACCATACGGGAGTTTCCTGCATGACTCTATGGTCCCCGAGTGGACCCATGAGCTTGGACCTGCACCTAGGCCGTTTCCCAGGAGAAATGTGTCACTGTGAACAGTCCTGCCTGGGGCTTGTGCGGGGAGCCCAGTCCAGGCA
Organism: Myotis davidii; assembly: GCF_000327345.1. NCBI lineage: Eukaryota > Metazoa > Chordata > Mammalia > Chiroptera > Vespertilionidae > Myotis > Myotis davidii. The sequence goes on from NW_006289094.1 coordinate 808,450, forward strand.
ATGGCTTCTGTGGAGGGAACACCCAAAAGGGAGGGGATGGCATCTCTGGAGGACAAGGTGGGTGCAGCTGGCCTGGGTGCAGAGGGCAGAGTGGACACTGGAGGAGGCTGCAGGGCTGAGAGCGTGCTGCTAGTCCCAGCTCGGCCCTTAGTGGTCACCTGGGGTGAGGCATGGCCTGCCAGCCTTTGCTTTGCTTTCTGCAGCCTGGGGGAAGGTGGGAATAGTTGCTCCCCAGATCCCTGCCAGCCCGAACCTCCTCTGAGCTCCGCAGGGGACAGCAGTGGAAGGCTGCTGAGCAGAGGGTCTCCTCAAAGGGAGGCCAGGACTGCAGGGGGAGGGGATGAATAGGGAAGGCCAGGTGTGCATTCCAGCCAGGTGCTGACAAGGGAGGGGCTTGGGTGGTTCCTCTTGTGGGGTTTTCTGGAGAGGTTCTTGGGGAGGAGGGAGGAGGAAGCTGGGGAAGAGGGAGAGAGGAACTGACACCCTGTCAAGGAGGGTTGAGAACAGGTCCCAAGGGTCGGGGAACACGAGGCATAGGACAGGACAGAGCGCAGAGGAGTGGGGAAGCATGCGGTGGGTGGGTGAGACCCAGACCCCCGGAAGGCACAGCTGGGGACACCCAGAGCATACGCCTGGCCAGAGGCTAAGCTGGCTCTCTGACGGTACGCCACACCCTGTGCGGCCTGCTGAGCGGGCCAGGTGACGGCTTCAGGGGCAGGAAGAGACCTGCCCACCTCCACACAGCAGTGAGCCAGGTGGGATGTGAGCACAGAGTGGGGGACAGAGGCAGGGAGGGGAAGGAGAAGCCCAAGTGGTCATCAGGCAGTGGGAGGAGTCAAGAAAAGGGAGGGGCTCCATGGGAGTGTCCCAGAACCCGGCCCAATAGAGAGGCAAGGCTAGGAGGATGCAGTGCACAGGGTCATTGGGTAGGCGGTAGAGACATCACTTACTGGAGAAGCTGGGCCCGGATGTGAGGAGAGAGGAGGTGGAGGAACCGGCAGTGGGGGTAGAGGAGCTTCTGTGAGCAGTGATGGAGCTGGTCAGGAAGAGAGTGGTCAGCAGTCCAGTGGTACCAGGATGCTTGGTAGTGAGGTTCGTAGCGGGAGAACTTTGGATGGATGTCACCCCCAGCGTGGATGACATGAGGCTGGGCAAGGGAACTCGGGTGGTGAGAGAAGTGAACTGTGAGGTGGTGGAGACAGAACCCGTGGGGGCAAAGTGAGAGGTGAAAGGAGTGTGTGGCCCGTTGGGAGTGGCCGAGGCCGTGGCGGTGTGTGTCCCCGGGCTCCCGGTGCCTCTACTGGTGGTCTTGGGGGAGATGGTAGTGCGTGGAGCAGCTGTGGTGCCAGAGTGGGCAGGTGCGGAGGGGTGTGACACCAGGGAGGTGGAGGTTCTGGCTGTGCTGACAGAGTGAGGGTC
>NW_006289094.1:812250-813713 GCF_000327345.1 Myotis davidii
GGTGCCTCTTGTGGTAGGTGTCCATGGCGGGGTAGATGGTGAGGGCACAGTGCCTGTGGCAGGGACATGTGTCGATGATGGAGAAGGGCCTGTTGGCCTTGCTGTAGAGATGGTCTCGGGTTGTGTTGGGGTGATCACTCTGTGAGAAGTGGGAGTGACAGAGGAGGTGGCAGAGTTTGGAACGTGAGTGGATTGAGTGGTCTTGGATGGAGATGCGGTTGGGAAGGTGGTGGTGGTCCGGAATGATGTTCCTGTGGGCGGACCTGTAATGTGGGAGGTGGTGGACACGGAACCAGTGGGGGCGGAGTGAGAAGTGAAGGGAGTGTGTGGCCTGTTGGGTGTGGCTGTGGCGGTGTGTGTCCCCGGGCTCCCGGTGACTCTACTGGTGGTCTTGGGGGAGATGGTGGTGTGTGGAGCAGCTGTGGTGCCAGAGTGGGCAGGTGCGGAGGGGTGTGACACCAGGGAGGTGGAGGTTTTGGCTGTGCTGACAGAGTGAGGGGCTTGGGTGGTTCCTCTTGTGGTGGGAGTCCATGGCGGGGTGGAAGGTGAGGGCACAGTGCCTGTGGCAGGGACATGAGTCGATGACGGAGAGGAGCCTGTTGGCCTTGCTGTAGAGATGGAAGGAGAGTGGGTCTCGGGTTGTGTTGGGGTGATCACTCTGTGAGAAGTGCGAGTGACAGAGGAGGTGGCAGAGTTTGGAACGTGAGGGGATTGAGTGGTCTTGGATGGAGATGCGGTTGGGAAGGTGGTGGTGGTCCGGAATGATGTTCCTGTGGGCGGACCTGTAATGTGGGAGGTGGTGGACACGGAACCAGTGGGGGCGGAGTGAGAAGTGAAGGGAGTGTGTGGCCTGTTGGGTGTGGCTGTGGCGGTGTGTGTCCCCGGGCTCCCGGTGCCTCTACTGGTGGTCTTGGGGGAGATGGTGGTGCGTGGAGCAGCTGTGGTGCCAGAGTGGGCAGGTGCGGAGGGGTGTGACACCAGGGAGGTGGAGGTTTTGGCTGTGCTGACAGAGTGAGGGGCTTGGGTGGTTCCTCTTGTGGTAGGTGTCCATGGCGGGGTGTAAGGTGAGGGCACAGTGCCTGTGGCAGGGACATGAGTCGATGACGGAGAGGAGCCTGTTGGCCTTGCTGTAGAGATGGAAGGAGAGTGGGTCTCGGGTTGTGTTGGGGTGATCACTCTGTGAGAAGTGGGAGTGACAGAGGAGGTGGCAGAGTTTGGAACGTGAGTGGATTGAGTGGTCTTGGATGGAGATGCGGTTGGGAAGGTGGTGGTGGTCCGGAATGATGTTCCTGTGGGCGGACCTGTAATGTGGGAGGTGGTGGACACGGAACCTGTGTGTGGGGAGTGAGTAGTGAATGGAGTGTGTGGCCCGTTGGGAGTAGCCGAGGCCATGGCGGTGTGTGTCCCCGGGCTCCCGGTGCCTCTACTGGTGGTCTTGGGGGAGATGGTGGTGCGTGGAGCAG
>NW_006289094.1:814387-825008 GCF_000327345.1 Myotis davidii
GGTGGTGGTCCGGAATGATGTTCCTGTGGGCGGACCTGTAATGTGGGAGGTGGTGGACACGGAACCTGTGTGTGGGGAGTGAGTAGTGAATGGAGTGTGTGGCCCATTGGGAGTAGCCGAGGCCGTGGCGGTGTGTGTCCCCGGGCTCCCGGTGCCTCTACTGGTGGTCTTGGGGGAGATGGTGGTGCGTGGAGCAGATGTGGTGCCAGAGTGGGCAGGTGCGGAGGGGTGTGACACCAGGGAGGTGGAGGTTTTGGCTGTGCTGACAGAGTGAGGGGCTTGGGTGGTTCCTCTTGTGGTAGGTGTCCATGGCACTGTGGAGGGTGAGGGCACAGTGCCTGTGGCAGGGACATGTGTCGATGATGGAGAAGGGCCTGTTGGCCTTGCTGTAGAGATGGTCTCGGGTTGTGTTGGGGTGATCACTCTGTGAGAAGTGGGAGTGACAGAGGAGGTGGCAGAGTTTGGAACGTGAGTGGATTGAGTGGTCTTGGATGGAGATGCGGTTGGGAAGGTGGTGGTGGTCCGGAATGATGTTCCTGTGGGCGGACCTGTAATGTGGGAGGTGGTGGACACGGAACCAGTGGGGGCGGAGTGAGAAGTGAAGGGAGTGTGTGGCCTGTTGGGTGTGGCTGTGGCGGTGTGTGTCCCCGGGCTCCCGGTGCCTCTACTGGTGGTCTTGGGGGAGATGGTGGTGCGTGGAGCAGATGTGGTGCCAGAGTGGGCAGGTGCGGAGGGGTGTGACACCAGGGAGGTGGAGGTTTTGGCTGTGCTGACAGAGTGAGGGGCTTGGGTGGTTCCTCTTGTGGTAGGTGTCCATGGCACTGTGGAGGGTGAGGGCACAGTGCCTGTGGCAGGGACATGTGTCGATGATGGAGAAGGGCCTGTTGGCCTTGCTGTAGAGATGGTCTCGGGTTGTGTTGGGGTGATCACTCTGTGAGAAGTGGGAGTGACAGAGGAGGTGGCAGAGTTTGGAACGTGAGTGGATTGAGTGGTCTTGGATGGAGATGCGGTTGGGAAGGTGGTGGTGGTCCGGAATGATGTTCCTGTGGGCGGACCTGTAATGTGGGAGGTGGTGGACACGGAACCAGTGGGGGCGGAGTGAGAAGTGAAGGGCGTATGTGGCCCGTTGGGAGTAGCCGAGGCCGTGGCGGTGTGTGTCCCCGGGCTCCCGGTGCCTCTACTGGTGGTCTTGGGGGAGATGGTGGTGCGTGGAGCAGCTGTGGTGCCAGAGTGGGCAGGTGCGGAGGGGTGTGACACCAGGGAGGTGGAGGTTTTGGCTGTGCTGACAGAGTGAGGGGCTTGGGTGGTTCCTCTTGTGGTAGGTGTCCATGGCACTGTGGAGGGTGAGGGCACAGTGCCTGTGGCAGGGACATGTGTCGATGATGGAGAAGGGCCTGTTGGCCTTGCTGTAGAGATGGTCTCGGGTTGTGTTGGGGTGATCACTCTGTGAGAAGTGGGAGTGACAGAGGAGGTGGCAGAGTTTGGAACGTGAGTGGATTGAGTGGTCTTGGATGGAGATGCGGTTGGGAAGGTGGTGGTGGTCCGGAATGATGTTCCTGTGGGCGGACCTGTAATGTGGGAGGTGGTGGACACGGAACCAGTGGGGGCGGAGTGAGAAGTGAAGGGAGTGTGTGGCCTGTTGGGTGTGGCTGTGGCGGTGTGTGTCCCCGGGCTCCCGGTGCCTCTACTGGTGGTCTTGGGGGAGATGGTGGTGCGTGGAGCAGATGTGGTGCCAGAGTGGGCAGGTGCGGAGGGGTGTGACACCAGGGAGGTGGAGGTTTTGGCTGTGCTGACAGAGTGAGGGGCTTGGGTGGTTCCTCTTGTGGTAGGTGTCCATGGCACTGTGGAGGGTGAGGGCACAGTGCCTGTGGCAGGGACATGTGTCGATGATGGAGAAGGGCCTGTTGGCCTTGCTGTAGAGATGGTCTCGGGTTGTGTTGGGGTGATCACTCTGTGAGAAGTGGGAGTGACAGAGGAGGTGGCAGAGTTTGGAACGTGAGTGGATTGAGTGGTCTTGGATGGAGATGCGGTTGGGAAGGTGGTGGTGGTCCGGAATGATGTTCCTGTGGGCGGACCTGTAATGTGGGAGGTGGTGGACACGGAACCAGTGGGGGCGGAGTGAGAAGTGAAGGGAGTGTGTGGCCTGTTGGGTGTGGCTGTGGCGGTGTGTGTCCCTGGGCTCCCGGTGCCTCTACTGGTGGTCTTGGGGGAGATGGTGGTGCGTGGAGCAGATGTGGTGCCAGAGTGGGCAGGTGCGGAGGAGTGTGACACCAGGGAGGTGGAGGTTTTGGCTGTGCTGACAGAGTGAGGTGCTTGGGTGGTTCCTCTTGTGGTAGGTGTCCATGGCGGGGAAGAAGGTGAGGGCACTGTGCCTGTGGCTGGGACATGTGTCGATGATGGAAAAGGGCCTGTTGGCCTTGCTGTAGAGATGGAAGGAGAGTGGGTCTCGGGTTGTGTTGGGGTGATCACTCTGTGAGAAGTGGGAGTGACAGAGGAGGTGGCAGAGTTTGGAACGTGAGTGGATTGAGTGGTCTTGGATGGAGATGCGGTTGGGAAGGTGGTGGTGGTCCGGAATGATGTTCCTGTGGGCGGACCTGTAATGTGGGAGGTGGTGGACACGGAACCTGTGTGTGGGGAGTGAGTAGTGAATGGAGTGTGTGGCCCGTTGGGAGTAGCCGAGGCCATGGCGGTGTGTGTCCCCGGGCTCCCGGTGCCTCTACTGGTGGTCTTGGGGGAGATGGTGGTGCGTGGAGCAGCTGTGGTGCCAGAGTGGGCAGGTGCGGAGGGGTGTGACACCAGGGAGGTGGAGGTTTTGGCTGTGCTGACAGAGTGAGGGGCTTGGGTGGTTCCTCTTGTGGTAGGTGTCCATGGCGGGGTGTAAGGTGAGGGCACAGTGCCTGTGGCAGGGACATGAGTCGATGACGGAGAGGAGCCTGTTGGCCTTGCTGTAGAGATGGAAGGAGAGTGGGTCTCGGGTTGTGTTGGGGTGATCACTCTGTGAGAAGTGGGAGTGACAGAGGAGGTGGCAGAGTTTGGAACGTGAGTGGATTGAGTGGTCTTGGATGGAGATGCGGTTGGGAAGGTGGTGGTGGTCCGGAATGATGTTCCTGTGGGCGGACCTGTAATGTGGGAGGTGGTGGACACGGAACCTGTGTGTGGGGAGTGAGTAGTGAATGGAGTGTGTGGCCCGTTGGGAGTAGCCGAGGCCATGGCGGTGTGTGTCCCCGGGCTCCCGGTGCCTCTACTGGTGGTCTTGGGGGAGATGGTGGTGCGTGGAGCAGATGTGGTGCCAGAGTGGGCAGGTGCGGAGGAGTGTGACACCAGGGAGGTGGAGGTTTTGGCTGTGCTGACAGAGTGAGGGGCTTGGGTGGTTCCTCTTGTGGTAGGTGTCCATGGCACTGTGGAGGGTGAGGGCACAGTGCCTGTGGCTGAGACATGTGTCGATGATGGAGAAGGGCCTGTTGGCCTTGCTGTAGAGATGGTCTCGGGTTGTGTTGGGGTGATCACTCTGTGAGAAGTGGGAGTGACAGAGGAGGTGGCAGAGTTTGGAACGTGAGTGGATTGAGTGGTCTTGGATGGAGATGCGGTTGGGAAGGTGGTGGTGGTCCGGAATGATGTTCCTGTGGGCGGACCTGTAATGTGGGAGGTGGTGGACACGGAACCTGTGTGTGGGGAGTGAGTAGTGAATGGAGTGTGTGGCCCATTGGGAGTAGCCGAGGCCGTGGCGGTGTGTGTCCCCGGGCTCCCGGTGCCTCTACTGGTGGTCTTGGGGGAGATGGTGGTGCGTGGAGCAGATGTGGTGCCAGAGTGGGCAGGTGCGGAGGGGTGTGACACCAGGGAGGTGGAGGTTTTGGCTGTGCTGACAGAGTGAGGGGCTTGGGTGGTTCCTCTTGTGGTAGGTGTCCATGGCACTGTGGAGGGTGAGGGCACAGTGCCTGTGGCAGGGACATGTGTCGATGATGGAGAAGGGCCTGTTGGCCTTGCTGTAGAGATGGTCTCGGGTTGTGTTGGGGTGATCACTCTGTGAGAAGTGGGAGTGACAGAGGAGGTGGCAGAGTTTGGAACGTGAGTGGATTGAGTGGTCTTGGATGGAGATGCGGTTGGGAAGGTGGTGGTGGTCCGGAATGATGTTCCTGTGGGCGGACCTGTAATGTGGGAGGTGGTTGACACGGAACCAGTGGGGGCGGAGTGAGAAGTGAAGGGAGTGTGTGGTGGGTTGGGTGTGGCCATGGTTGACCTGGTCCCTGTGCTTGTGTGTGCTGTGCCCTGGCCTGTGGTGCTCCCTGGTGATCTTGTGGTTGTTCCTTCCGTTCGGTGGTGGGTTGAGGGGCCTGCGGAAAGTATGATGCGTCAGTTTGTTATCATGTCATCCTTGCCCGGTAGGTGGCCTCCCACCTGCTGATGGTGTTCCCCACGCTGGCTTCCTGTGCACCCGATGTGTCCCCCTGCTTTTACTGCCTCTGCTGACTTTGGTCCCTGCAGGTGTTTTTGGTCCCTCTTTCCCCTCGCAGAGGGTGCTATGATGGGTTCAGGTACTCTCGGGCTCTTTCCTGTGGGATCGTTCTGCAGTTTGGACTTTTGGCCCTGATTTCAAACCCGGTCACTGCCCTCTAGATCCAGTGCCTTTGGGACCCCTGTGCTCACCTGGTGTGGGGGCAGCCGTGGTGGGTGGGCCTGTAGGTGCTGTGCGGGGAGAGGTGCAGAGAGCATGTGGTTAGCTGTCGGCTCAGGCTGGTTGCTGGGCTGGCTGCCCCCCTTTTGAGTTTTAGGCGTCCCCCCTGGGAATCTGTGGCCTGTTCTCATACGCAGTTCCCCAGCCTGGGCTGGGCGTTGGAGCACCTGTGCTATCTCCCCTCTGTGGGGACCTCATGGGGTAGCCTTACCCTGGGACCCCGTGGTGGTTTCTGGTTTGGTTGGTGTTGGCCATGCCGCTGTGGTGCGCACTGTGGACCGCGCTGTGGATTGCGTGGCTGTGCTGAGCAGGGGTGCGGTGGGCTGTGTGGTGGCCTGAGTCACAGTAGGCCCCGTGGCTGTTGACCTGGGGGTGGCTGTGGCGGCTGGTCCTGACGTGGCTCGTGTGGTGATGGCGGAGGTTGTTCTAGGCGGCTCTGCAGGGAACAGGACCATCTGCCCTCCCCTTTCCCTGCCCCACCTGTGCCACAGGAGCCTGGCCCGCGGGCACGCTGAGCCCCTTCGAGAAGGGCGTGTGCCTTCCCCTCGCCAACACGCACATCCTTCCTCAGCTGCTTGTCCGGTGGCCATGGGCTCACTGGGCGCCGGCTGGCCCTTCACCTGCCCTTGCTAGCAGGACCCATGCCATGTCCCCCCTGGTCCCTGGGCAGCGGCAGGGGCTGCTGTGTGGGCTCCCTGCGTCTGCAGGTCCCACATGCTTCAGTGATAGTGCCAGGCAGCCTGGAACTGCCACGTCCCACAGCAGCTGGTCCTTCAACCCCACCCGCTATGCTGAGCATCTGCCCGCACCCTCGGGAGCATGTCTGATCGTCACGTGTTCCGCCACCGCAGGGCGTCCTCACCTCCTGAGGAGACTGTGGGTTCTGGCCGCAGGGTCGGGGCTGTGCCTGTCTGTGTGGAGGCGGGGGCCGAGGCCGTGGGGGTTGCAGGTGTGGCGTGGGGGCTTGGTGAGGGTGCCGTGGAGCTGAGGGGCCCAGTGGTTCTGGGGGTGGCTGTGATGTTGGGGGTGGCCGAGGTGGGCCTGGCTTCTGTGGAGGGCGAGCCTGAGTGAGGCAGAAGGGCTGTGAGTCCGGGCCTAACCCTGGGAGGAGTCCCCTCGCTTGCCTGCTGAGCCATGTAGCCCCCACCCCCAGGTGGGCTGGACAGGAGGCACAGGGTGCAAAGGCTAGTGCCCCGCTGAGGGCAGCATCCCAGCCCCTTCGGCCTTGCTGTGGCAGTGGCTGTCCAGCACGGCGGGGCTGGTCAGCCAGGATAAGCTTTCCATGCCCCTCCCCTCTGCTGTCCTGGTCAGCGCCGCTTGCCCCCGCCTTGTGGGGCAGCCCAGGACAACCCAGGTGCACCCCAGCCTTGCCCACATGCCAGCCAGCAGCTGTTGGGATGGGCACAGGCTGGGCTGACGGCTACCCAGGGATGAGCCCGGGGAGAGCGCTGCTTCACCTTGGCACCTAGTGTGTGCACATTCACCTGTGGTGGGCGGCGGCGGCGTGGTGGGCAGCAGCACTGCAAGAGGAAGTGTGGTCAGTGCTGTCGCCCTGTGCCGCCCCTCCCAGTCCTGCCCTCCCGGGGGTCCCCAGGTGGGTCCCTGCTTCTCAGTCCTCTTCCCCCCTCTTCCCCGGGTCTCCTCTTCTCCCAGCACCACTGCCCAACCCTGGTGATGCCTGGCAGCCGGGATGCTGTCCAACACCCACCTGTGGTAGCTCCAGGCCAGCTGTCACCCACATACCCAGCAAGCTGGCGGAGCCCAGGCCTGGGTTGCCCTGCAGCTGGGTGCTGGGTGTGGGTGCGTCAGCATTTGGGGAGGGGAAGCCTGATTGTTTTCCTTTGAGTTTGCTGTCTGGGGCATGGGCGTCCCAGCACCTCAGAGGCACAGCTGGGGAGTCGGGTGCTGGAGAGCTGGCCAGAGGTGTGTGCAGGGCTCCGCCATGGGGGCTGGGAGGGCATGGGGGCTGTGGCCTGAGCTTACTGCACTGCACGCACGTCCCCGTGTCCTGGTCGAAGTACTCGTCCTGGGAGCAGTTGTAGCAGCCTAGGGGGCAGGGCCGAGAGGCCGGGCCTCAGTACCGGAGCCGGAGCCCCTCTTCAGAGGCTTGGTTCCTGCCCTCTCTGTCCCCAGCCACTCCTGGCCTCTCACTGAACTGCAGAGGCAGGTCCCCCCTTGTCCCCAACCCCAGCCACCCTGCCCTGTGCCTGTCACCGTCCCCTGGCTCCAGGCAGGGCCCTCGTCCACCATCCTGTCCTGATCACTGGCCGGGAGGCCATCAGTTGTCTGGCCCAGCCTCGCCCTCTCCTCGCCCGCACCTTCGATGTTGGTGTCTGGAAGGCTCTGCAGCTGCTGGGGGCAGAGGCACGGCCGGTAGTGCCACGTGCAGTTGGTCTCCGGGGTGTGCTGGTACTGACCATCGCCCGCCCGCGTGTGGGAGTTGTAGAAGTCGCAGTAGATGGCTGGGAGGACGGATGCCTGTCAGGGCCTGGGAGGCTCGGGGTCCTTCTGCAGGTCCCTCTGGAGGGCACAGCCTGCTGCCCACCCGGGAGAGGTGCTCCCACCATGGCCGCCCCCAGTGGGGACAGGGTACTCACGGCAGAAGTCGGGGGCCCTCCAGTCCACGCACACGCCCTTGTCCAGGCAGGCCTTGGCGTAGGCGGCCACAGCGTCGCACAGGCACTCACAGTCCCCACCCGTGTCGCACCCACACGTGTCGCGCACGCAGGCCTCGTAGTAGGGCAGGCGGTACACCTGCGGGAGTGGCCCTCAGTGTCTGCTGTCCACCCACCTGCTCAGGCCCGACCCCCGCGGCGCAGCCCCCCAGGCTGTGGCAGGCGGCGAAGGTCTGGCTATTGATGATGCTGCACTTGCGCTCGGCCCAGGCGCGGCGGAAGGCGGTGAGGCTGCAGGGGTCCAGCGCGAGTCTGGCGTCTCCGCACAGCGGGCTCTCCTTCCACGAATTCACAAACTCCAGCTCGCTGGACGCCACGTACTTGCTGCGTGTCTCAAAGTCGTCCTTCATGTTCCCGTTGTAGTTGCCGCACAAGCCGCACAGGGCGTCCTGCGGGGGCTGGTGTCAGGCGGGCAGATGTGCGGGTGGCGGGCGCTGACCCACCCCGGCGACCTGGGCGGTGGCGCGTGGTACCTGTGAGGCTCGCGAGATCTTGATGGAGACGGTCATGTGCTTGTTCCAGATGAGGGTCAGGTTGTAGCTGCTGCCGATGGTGACGTCCAACACCAGGTGCAGGGAGCCAGCCCTGACCCGGAAGTGCACCTGGGGGTCTGTCCCGCTGACCGTGTAGTTCCTGTCCGCCAGTACGATGGACAAGCCCTGTGGGGCAGGGCTGTCACCAGGGTGCCAGCCCCACCTGGGCGGCTGCCGAGTGCCCCCAGCTCTGCCCCCGCCTGTGCTCTCCCGCAGGGCCCGTCAAGGACACGCGTCGGCCAGCGCCTGCTCAGGGCCAGCTCTGGGCTGGGGCCTGTCCTCTCGAGCCTGCCATTGGCGGGAGGTTCCAGAACGTCATGGACACTGAGCTGAGGACTGAGTCAGGCTTCTGGGAGACTCCCTACCCCACGCCCAGCTCTAGGAGACACTGCTGCCTGTTGTGTGGATGAGGAAGCAGAGGGGAGGCCAGTGCTAGCGGCACAGAGAGGCCGGGACCTGGAGCTTGGTGGCTGCCTTGTGGGGACACCCTCCAGCCCACTCACTCCCAGGAACATCCTGATGGCCCGGGAGCAGGTGACACCCGATTTCCCGCACACGACGTTCTCCGTGAGGATCTTGAAGGTGGGCCGGGAGTCATTGGTGCCGCAGCCATCCTGTGGGGAGGGGGCGCTGAGGAGGAGCCCACCAGGAGCCCCGAGTCCTCCCAGGGCCTCCTCCTGGCCCCCCGTGGCCCTTCCCCCAGGGTCTCACCGTGGCCAGGATGTACTCGCAGCTGCCCTCAAACACGAAGCGCTGCCCGTCGAAGGTGACCACATGGCCTTCCCCATAGAGGGTGCAGGTGGACGAGCAGTGGGCGCTCTGCTGGCACACCCACTTCCCCCTCGAGCAGGTGCTGCCGGGAGCAGGGAGCTCTGGTTCTGAGAGACCCAGGCCGCACCCACCCTGTAGGATCTGACCTCCCAGCCCCCAGGACCCTGCGGACAGCCCTGTGCCAGGGTGGGACTGGCTTACCAGGCCTTACAGTCAGTGTGGAGCTCGGCACCCCGGGGGTAGGAGACCCCCGCAAACTCGCACGGGCACTCCTCGGGGGGCACGCACTGCCCGCTGGCGTTCTCGTAGAGCCCCTCGGCACAGACGCAGCCGGGCTCGCACTTGGTGGGCACCTGCAGGGCGGAGGTCAGCAGCCCCTGGGAGGGTGGCCCCGGTGGGCCCTCTGCCCCTGCATTCCTCCCAGACCCCCTCCTGTACCAGCCTGCTCAGGGCCTTTCTCTCGGCAGCCTCCCTCCCTCAGGAAAGGGGCCGGTGCCTCCGTGCCTCAGGCTGGGCTGTTGTACCCCCTCCTACTCCTCCCCAAGTTGGGGCCTCAGCCCACCTTCCTCAGGGAACCCCCCAGACTGAGCACACCACCCTCCAGCTACTGGGCCTCCCAGCCCCACTGGGCCCGCCTCTCCTGGGGGACAGGGTGGGGCAGAGCCTCTCCTGAGGAGTCTGGGCTTCCTCCCCCAGCCCAGACAGGATGGGGAGCCTGCCCTCGCCTGCCCCAGCCTTACGCAGGGGGTGCCCGTGGCCAGCATCTGGCACGTGGGGGCACAGGGCCCCAAACTTGTTCCTTGAGGACTGGCTGCAGGACTGGAATGTCTTGGGGGCCGAGCAGGAGGCTGCAGGGAAGGGGGCTGGTGAGGCGGGCTCAGCGGAGGCCAGGGCTCCTCGCAGTCCAGGGCGCCGCTCCGCTGCACTACGTACCCAGGAGCATCGACGGCCGCCCAGGGCAGCTCAGCCGCCCATTGGAACAGTAGCTGCAAGAGAGGCCGTGTGAGGGGGCGGCCTGGGGCGGGGCTGCAGGGGGCGGGGCTGCCACCCAGGACCCTCACGCACCAGATGACGCCCTCGACCACAGTGGACTGGCCGGCCAGGATGAGCTTGTGGGTGTTGCAGCCTTCCACGGGCACGGCACTGGGGTGGCACTCGGCGGCGCGGTCGGACAGTGAGAAGCAGGTGCGGCCGCAGGCCCGGCTGTCATAGCTGTACGTCTGGTTGCCCGTGCAGGGGACGGCTGCGGGGAGTCTGGCGTCAGGATGGCTGGGCAGAGCTTGGCCCGACCGGTCACAGCCCCACTGGTTCTCTGGACTGTGAGTTTCTTAGACTTTCCTTGTTTTGGATGACCTTGATATTTGAGGAGTACTCCTCAGGCATTTTGTAGGACGACCTTCAGCTTGGGTTTTTCTGAAGTTTTTCCTATAATTAGACTGTGGGCTTTTGAGGGGAAAATACCACAGAGGTGAAGTGCCCTTCTGATCACAATCCTAGCAAGATCCATGCTCTCAATGTGACATACTGCTTGCCAGGTCTCTCCTTATAAAGTTGTTATTTTTCTGCTTTCCATATTGTACTCTTTGGAAGGAAGTCACTAACCCGGGCTCCCGCCACCCGCACCCCCGGCAGCACGCACTGCAGTTGTCCACGCTGCTTCTCCAGCCCCAGAGCAGGATGCCCCTGGAGGCGCAGGTGTGGGCGTAGTCCCCCAGGGCGGCACAGATGTGCGGGAAGCCATCCACACCCTGTCCCCAAGGTGCCCGACCCCGCAGCCCTCCTGGCCACGTGCGAGCCCCGCCTACCCTGTAGAAGGGCTTGGGGTTCACCACGGCGTGGCACCTCTCGAAGACCGTGCCCTTGTTCACCAGCACCGCACAGTGGGTCTCCGCGCACACCTCTGCGGGGACAGGCCCTGTGGGTTCCCGTGCCCCCAGCGTGGGTTTCCCGCCCGCCCCAGCCCTCCGGCC
>NW_006289094.1:825075-826131 GCF_000327345.1 Myotis davidii
GCTCCAGGTCGGCCGGGCAGTTCCCTGCCCGCCAGGAGTCCTCGAAGAGCGAGGCGCCGTGCCCTGGGATACCCATGCTGGTCGTGAAGTCATCCGTCGTGTCCCCGTTGAAGTTGCCGCAGAGCCCTGAGCGGCCAGGCCATGAGAGTAGGCGTCCCGCATCCCAGTCCTGCCCCGCGTCCCCTCACCGGCCCCAGGCAGGAGGCCAGCCCCAGCCGCACCCCTGGGGGGCTGGCCGAGGCCCAGGGGCGGGACCTGCTGGGTCCCGTGAGTCTCTGTGGGGCCCCTTCGTTTCCCGGGAGGTCAGGCCCGGCCCGGCGGGGACTCACCTCGAGTCTGGCCTCTGAACTGAGGCCCGACGGTGACGTAGGCCTGGAACACGGGCTGCAGCTGCACCACCAGCTCGAGCCCGAAGGTGGTGGCCATCTGCAGGTGGGTGGACGTCTGCTTGAAGACCGTGATGTTGCCTGTGGGACGGAGGCTCAGCAGGCGGCCTCTCTGGGCCCGGCCCCTGTGGCCCAGGCAGAGGCTGCGACCTACCGGTCTTGTATGGCAGCCACTTGGTGTCTCCGTGGTTGGTGACCAGCTCATCCTGGGAAATCACGATCTTGTCCTGGAGGGAGGCCCTGAGTCACGGGGTGCGGAGGGCGGGGGCTGGGCGGGGGCAGGACCGTGTGCTCAGGCTGGTAGGCGCAGTGGCGGCAGTCGGGGCGGCCTTACCTGGCTGGACACGTAGATGAGGGCGACCAGGGAGGTCTCCGAATGCGAGTACCCAGACTTGTCGTAGGCGGCCATGAGGGAGCCCCCGTCGGGGAGCTGGGGGCTCTGGGGAGGACAGGAAGCACAGAGGGCCGGGGGCTGGTGGGGACCCCCTCTGGCGGGACCCTTGTGAGACCCCCACCCCGTGGTGACCCCTCTGGGCAGTTCCCTGGGGGGTCCCTGGCGGGCCTCCCACCTGGAGGAGGGTGTAGGTGCAGGTGCCGTGGAAGCGGTAGGGCCTGGCGTCGAACGTGGTCACAAAGGAGCCGCCTTCCAGGGCGCAGCGCCGGGGGCAGG
>NW_006289094.1:826289-827017 GCF_000327345.1 Myotis davidii
TCCCCAGGGGCGTAGGCCACGCCACCGAGCGTGCAGGGACACTGGGCGATGGGCACGCAGGTGAGGTTTTTGGAAACGTCGTCGAGAACCATACCTGCAGGCAGGGGCTTCCTGGGGCTGCGTGGGGGAGACCCCACCCCTCCTTGGGCCTCCCGGCCTGTGCCCCAGGAGCTTGTCCTTCACACCCGCAGTCCCACCTGGTCTGCATGCTCAGCGTTCTGCCCTCTCGTGCCGACAGGCCCAGGCCCAGGGCTGCCCCGGGGAGCGCAGGTCTGTCTCTGGCCCGGCTCGGCCCATCTCCTCCCAGTAGCCTCCTGGACCCACCCCCCACGTGCATACCCCCTCCCTGTCCCGTGGATCAGCCCATGTGGCCGGGAGCCCTTAAGGGGGGCCGAGGGTCCTGGTTCCAGTGAGCCAAGTGGGGCGCATGCAGGGTGGGTGGGGGCTCATCTGGAGGGTCCTGTGGGGAGAGGTAGGCCACCTTCTGGGCAGAAGCAGCCGAAGGTGCAGAAGCGGGCACAGCTGTGCTGTGGGTTGGAGCAGGTCTTGACGCAGGCCTCGCCGCACTCCTGGTACACCTGGTTGGCCGGGCACTGGCCCAGGGCTGTATGTACACGGGGCCCTGGTGAGCGGGCAAGGGAACCCTGGGGCCCTGCTCCCCCCTGAGCCGCTCCCCCTCAGGCCTCCTGTCCCGGGAGTGAGGTGCCATAGAGGCCCTGGCCCTCCCT
>NW_006289094.1:827072-829494 GCF_000327345.1 Myotis davidii
GCCCTCGGGGGCCACCAGGGCCAGCAGCTGGGCGCAGGTCCGGGCCTGGGCAGAGGGCCATTCGGTCACGGGGAGAAGGCCGCGCCCCACACCCAGTGCTTCCACTGGGAAGGCTGTGTGGCCCGCCCTCACATACATGCTCTGCTTGCAGGACCCGGGGGCCGGGGATGGCCTCGTGGGTGCAGATCTCGTTGGGGTCGTCCAGCTTCTGGAGGGCGGCGTACTTGTGGGGCTCCAGGTGCGTGCCTGCAGGGGGCACAGGGTCAGCACCCGGGCTGGGTGCAGGGGTCGCCGCCCACCCCCACTTACCATCCTCGTTCAGAAACTCATTGGTCTTCTCGCCGTCAAAGTTCCCGCAGAGCCCGCACATCCTGCCCATGTGCCTGTCCTCCACCAGGACCTGTGGGCGAGGGCGGGTGGTTGGCACACGGGGTGAGCAGGGCGGGGAGGGGCTCCCTAGGCCGGGGACCCCTCGCCCAGATGCAGAGACCGCAGATGCCTGCTCCAGGAGCTGGGCACCCTCACCGTATGGGCTGTGACCGCCCTCCCTTCCCGGGGACCTCTTTTCTTGCTGGATGGTCCTCATCTTCAAATGGGGAAACTGAACCTCCCCATCCGGGCTCCTGGCCGGAGGAGCTGGGGGACCGGTCAGGACCTCCCCCTCCGGGGGCAGCCCCCAGCTCTGCCCACCAACTCCTGCCTCAGGTGCAGCCCCCACTGCGTCCTCACCATGAGGTGGGCGCCGGGGCCCCACATCACCACCAGCTCCAGCTCCAGCTGCTTGGCCACCAGCCGCACGCTCTGGCCGAAGGGGGTGATCTGCAGCCCGTTGCTGGTGTAGGGCAGGCTGACGGCCCTGCAGTGGGGAGCAGTCAGCAGCTGCCCTCGCCCTGGCCATTCCCTCGTCCCCGGAACCCTCTCCCCACCCCCCAGCCATGGCCCTGGTCCCTGACCGACCCCACATCCTTAATGGAGATGGCTCCCTGCTGCACCGTGACCACCGAGGCCCCCAGCTCCACGATGACCCGGGAGATGTCCCCGCCGGGCCCTCGCCGCAGCTGGACGCTGAAGGTGGGAGAGGAGGCGTCCTTGCAGATGGCCGCAAAGATGTAGTTGCAGGTCCCCTCGAAGTCATACATGTGGCCGTCGAAGGTGGAGAAGTGGCCGGTCCCCCATGTGGAGCACCAGCCCCTGCCGGGCGCTGTGGAGGGAGCTGGTGGGTCTCGGGCTTCTGGGTCCCCCGGCCGGCAGGGCCCCTGGGGAGCCCCTGCTCGCGGCCTCCCAAGTCCCAGGCCCACTGAGCCTCACGGGAGAGCCAGCTGCTGCCGTGGGGGGTCTGGGTGTCAGCCAGCAGCCCCGCCCCCCAGGGACCCCCAGCACAAGCTGGTCTCCCCAGGTCCCTGTGGTTGGATGTCCCTCGTGGAAAGCCCAGTCCACGGCCACCTTGTGGCAGAGCCTTGGTCCTCACCTGGCTGTGGGGAGACCTTCAGCCCCTGGGGTCCTGGGTGGGCAAAGGAGGTGTCGTCCAGACCTGTGTGTTCAGGGCCCATGTCAGTGCGGGGCCGGCCACCTCTGCTCCAGGGCACAGCCGGCCCCGGGGACTCAGAGCCTGGCTGTGAGCAGGGCCCAGGCCTCAGTCCAGCCCGCTGGGCCCTCCACACCCTCGTTTCCCGCTTGCTTGCTCATTCATTTGGTCACTCACTCACTCACGCCTTCGCTCGGTCACCAGTTCGGCACCCTGCACGCAGTGAGCACCTGCTGTGGGCCTGTCCCCTGCTGGGTGCGGGAGACTCAGGGGCACATGGTCCCTGCTCCCGAGAGCCCCAGGGAGGGTGAGGCAGTGAGCAGGGCCTGAGGGCTTGGAGGAGGCAGCTGGCCGGGCTGGGAGGATGGGAGGCCCCTGGAGAGGTTCCTGTGGCTGAGGTCAGACCTCAGGGCGGTGGATCCTCCACACCGGACACTAGCCCCTCTGGTGCCCTCTGGCCCCGGGGCATCTGCTGCTCTGCCCACCAGGCTCCCATCACTGCACCCTGGAGGCGCCAGGCCCTCGGGTCGGCAGGAGGGCCGAGTGAGCGCAAAGCCTGTCGGCCCGCTGGCTCCGGGCAGGCTCTGTGGGTCTGGGTGGCGGGGCGGCCGGACTCCTGGGCTTCTGCCCCGACCTCACTGGAGGGGCTGGGGAGGCGAGGGGTAGCCCTGAGCTCAGAGGGGCAAGGGAGAGTGGGGAGGAGCTCGGCCCAAAGGCTCTGTGGGATGGGACCCCTCTCTCCGCTGCACCCCTGTTTCCCACTCAGCCCACCTGGTGACGTGGGTCACAGTGGCCGCAGGGACAGGAAGGTGACCCTGCTCAGGGCAGCTGCACGGGGCCTCCCCTCCCTGCGGCCCTCCCCTGCCCCAGCCCCAGCTCCACCGTCCTGGGAGGGAA
>NW_006289094.1:829979-834124 GCF_000327345.1 Myotis davidii
GGCCGAGAAGGGCTCAGGGGGCAGGGGTCCCGAGGGCTTGGAGCAGCCCGTGCCAGAAAGGTGGTGCCTGGAAGGGGAGGGGCTTTGAGGGAGGGCGGGGGCGGGGCAGCCCAGGGCACCTACTGTGCTGGTGTCTGCCGCCACCCCCTGCACTGGGCCCATCACTGCTCCCCAGAGGCTGGTGGGGACATGGGGCCACCAGGGAGGGGCCTGCGGGCTGGGACTGAGGAGAGGAGAGGAGTCCCTGGGCTCCGCCACCTGGGCTCACGCGGGCAGAGGAGCCACGGGCCTGGTGCTGGTTGGTGAGGAGGGCTGGGGCCTGAGCGGTGCCAGGTGGGTGGAAGGGATGGGCATGAGGGTGTCCGGAGGGGGAAGGGGACCCTGCCATGGGGTGGATGGGTGAGACTGGGTCGGCTCGGGGCAGCCCCGTGAGGGGGAGATGTTGCCCCCACTTTCACAGATGGGGACCCCAGGCCCAGAGCCCACTGAGTGGTCATTGCTCACAGCCAGGACCCACGGAGCTGGGCCTCCACCTGGGTTTTGCAGCCCCAGTGCCCACAGGCCCTGCATCACTGTGGCTGCCCCTGGGGACCTGCCCCCCTCAGGACCCATGGGGGTGGGGTGCCAGCTGAGGGCTGAGCCTGAGCCCTGTCCACCCAGCTGGGGCCTGGCGCTGCCTGTCCCCGTGGGACCCCCGCCCCCCAGGCCCGAGTCCGTCCTCCCTGGCACTCGGCCTCGGCACCCTCTGACCCTCACTGGCTGGGGTGACCCGGGCCTTGGCCGGAGCAGAGCGGCCCGAGCGAGGGGGCCTCACTCCCACATCCTGGTGGCCAGCCCACTTCTGGCCAGGTCGGGGAGGCGGGAGGCCGGGAGCCTCTCCCAGGCCCGGGGCCGCGGGGACATCTGGCCGTGCCCGTGCGAGGCCATGGCGCCCACTCACCGGCGCCCAGCAGGGCTCCCCCGCAGGACAGCAGCAGCAGCAGCCGAGGCCCCAGCATGGTGCGTGGAGAAGCGGTCACCGCGGGACCCGTCCCCTCCTGCCACTGACACCAGGCAGACTCGCTGCACCTGTGCACCCGAGTAGCGGCCTCGACGCCTTATATAGGGGCCCGGCCGTGGCCGAGCCGCCCGCGCCCCTCCCGGCCACGTGCAGCAGCGGACAAACAGGATCTCAGTGCTGCTTTATCAGGACCTGGGCTTCTTGGAAAGATCCTGGTGCGGCAACGGCCCCGTTATCGCCACTTCCGCGGGGCTGGCACCCTTCCTGCTGGCTCCAGGCGGGGATTGCCAAGGGCCAGTCTGAGGGTCGGTTCCAGGGCGGCCGTTCCGGGGTGACAGTTCCCGGGGTCAGCATGGACACCGTCGGCCGCAGCCCAGGAGCCCAGAGGGGCTTGTCCAGGGCATGTGGGGAGGGGGTGGGGGCAGGCACTCCTCTGCCCCTGCGGGGAGCGCAGCTCCTGGGGTGAGTTCCACTCTCACCTGGACCCCAGGACCCCCAAACGGCCCCGCGTGCTGGGCCATAGTCCCGACCTGGGAAAAAGACTTCCCGTGGAAGGACTGCCTTTGGGTCATCGGGGTCCTGGGTGCGAGGCCATCATGGGTGGGCGGTGGCCTTGGGCTCAGACAGGACAAGGCCTGGAGGCCCAAGGACAGGCTGTGCCTGGGACCCTCCTCTGCCTGCCTCCGGCCTCGGGTCCTGGGAGGGGCGGGGGGACAAGCTATATCCCAGGGCCCCGTTCCATTTCCTGCTCCCACAGCTCTGAGAAGAGGAGCAGGGGCAGGAGGCTTGGGGCTGCCCCCCAGGGGTGCATGTGGGTATGTGCCAGCCTTAGGGTGTAGCGCCCACAGCCCCAGCGGGGGAGGGCGGGGCTCCTGGGCCAGCATCTCAGGGAGCAGGGGCAGCAGGGCCGCTGGGCCTGGTCCATGTGCAGGACGTAGGCCAGGGCCATGAGGGGTCCTGGGTGAAGGTCATGGTCAGGGTGAGGTGAGGACCAGGGACATGGGTGTTTGGATACTTGGGAGTCCCTCGAAGTTGGGGAGCTCTCCAGGCAGCCTGGCCCTGAGTGGGACCCGAGGTTAGACTTGGGGTGCAGCTCAGGCTTCCTCTTTCCCGAGGGAGGTCTGGCCTCACGGAGACCTGGGTGCGGGAGCCCCAGCTCCTTCCACGGGGCCTACATCTGGGCCGCCGGCCAGCCTGGCCTCCTCACAAGGGGCCGAACTGTGAGTCACAGACCACTGCGTCCACGTGGCCGGGCTCCGGCTGCCCTCCCACCCGAGGCCCAGCCACACACACGGGAGCTGCCCCTGTTCATCTGGTTTAATAGAAAGTTGCTCTCCAGAAGCCCACTCGGCCAGCTGCTGGCCCTCAGGCACCGAGTCCGGATGCTGCCCGGTCCTTTCTCCTTAAGCCTTAAGCTTGAGTGGCCGGAGCTGTGCCCGGCGTGTGCCCCACCCAGCAGCCCAGAGCCTTCCCGGAGCTGGCGGAGGGGTCCTGGGGCCTCCTGGCTCCCTGCAGCGGGGGCGGGGCCAAAGGGGCCGTGGCCTGGGGTGCTGACCGGCTGTCCAAGCTCTGCGGAGGGATCACACAGGGCAAGGGGCCTTCCCTCAGCCTCAGCCTGTTCTCGGGGTCCTGGCGCCGGGAGGGCGGACCAGGGGACGGTGAGGGTGGAGCCGAGGGAGGGGCTGTGGTCCTGGGACATCCGTCACTGCAGGGGCTTGTGGCAGGCAGGGTCCCCTACGTTGGGGTCCCCAGTGTCACCCCAACAGCTTGAGGGACACAGATGTGACCCTGGTGGGGGTTTGGATATCACCTGGACCAATGAAGTTTGAGCATGTGTGTAGGTGTGTGTCGTGTGTGGCCTTTGCACCTGAGTTGTGTGTGCACGTGCTGTGTGTGAGCATGTGTGTCTGTGTTGTGTGTGTTGTGTGTCACCATGTGCATGTGACTGCTGTATGTGTGCCATGTATCCATGCATGCCTGTTGTGTGTGTAGGTGTGTGTGCTGTGTGTGCTGTGTGTATCTGTCAGTGCTGTAATGTGCCATGTGTGGGCATGTGCATCTACACATGCGCATGCATGAGTGTCTGCTGCGTGTAGGTATGTGTCATGTGTGAGCATGTGCATGTGTCACGTGTGTTTGTTGTGTGAGTGCATGTGTGTCTGCTGTATATGTGCTATGTGTGGGGGTATGTGCCTGTATGTCGTGCGTGTGGGCATGGGTATGTACACGTGTGCAAGCATGCATCTGTGGGCATGTGTGAGATGTGGTTGGAGTTTCCTGGAAACATTGGCTGTGTGTTCCAGGATCTGTGACCGCAGGCTCTGCGGCTTCGAGGGCAGGGGTTGGTGGGTGTTCAGCGGGGTGGGGGCTCCAGTGCTGCAGGGGGCGGGGGGCATCACGGGAAATCACGGAGAATGGCGTGTTTGTGGCTGACCTGGGAGCGCTCAAATGCGCTGAGCAAACAGCGGGGAGATAAGCGTGTGTGTGGCCATTGTTCCCGGCGGTCTCAGCGATAAGAGAGGTCCCGCTGGCCGCCGGCGAAGCGGAGCCCAGGCGGACAAGGGGCGATTGTGCGCCTCAGGCCCCAGCTCAGACCCCTGCCCTGCCCTCGTCAGTGTGGCTGGCCCTGAGCGGCACCGGGGGCCCGGGGGCAGGCTGGCTGAGTCAGGGAGCCCGGTGGGCACTGAGGCCTGGCCTGCCCGGCATGACCAGCCTCGGAGTCCAGGGTCCAGGGCCAGGGCCCCCGCACTGCCTCCTGCCTCCTGCTTCCTGGGAGGGGGAGTGCCCCCATCGCCGTGGCCCCGCATCCCCTTCCCTGGGTCTGAGGCTGTTGAAGACACTGGCGTTCGCCCCAGCAGGGCCTTCTGGGGGCCTGGCTCCCGGCACGGGCAGGGCTCCCCCAAGACCCCGGGTGCTGGTCTCTGGTTGTGGAGGTGCCAGAGCACCCACAGGGCCGCCCATCCTGGACCCCGCCTGTCAGGTGTGAGCTCTGGGGGAGGCGGGCCGCTGCTTCCCTGCCCAGGTGTGGCCGCACCAACCAGGGTCACAGCGAAGGGCTGAGCGCCGTGGCTTTCGGGGGAGTCAGGTTCAGGCTTCAACAGGAATGGCCTTGGTGCGGCCTGGCCTGGCTGCCGTCAGCTGCCCG
>NW_006289094.1:834345-834860 GCF_000327345.1 Myotis davidii
TTGCTCGAGGCCCTGTGCCCGGGCCTCCCTGCTGGGCAGCCCCAGAGCCAGCGCCACAGGCCGGGCACGGACCCCAGGGAGGTGCTGCCTGGGGCAGCCTCGCCCCCAGACCTCCCTCTTCACTGAGCCCCCCCCGTGAAGCCCCCCGCGCCTGACCCCCACTGTTTGCATTTCAACCTCTGCTCCTGGGCCTGGATTTGGGGTGGGTGTTGCCCCTACCCCAGCCCCTGCCCTGCCTTCTGGGCTCGGGCCCCTGCAGGGCAGCCTCAGTGCTGACCACTGCCCTCGCCCCACCGGGTAGCACAACCCCGGGAGATGCGTCCCAGGGCAGGTGAGGGGGCTGCTCTCCAGGCACCTGGACGGGTCCCCGGGCCCCTGCCCTCCGCCTCCAGGCCTGTGGGCCTTTGTGTCCATTCAGGTGCTGGGCCCTTTGGGAGCACCACAGACCAGGAGCCAGTGTCAGGAGGGGTGGCCACCCCAGGGAGCTGTGCGTGCCCGCCGGGGGGGCCGGGACG
>NW_006289094.1:834987-840195 GCF_000327345.1 Myotis davidii
CCCCGGCACGGCCGCCACACCTGACCCTTTGGTTCCACCTCCCTCCACGCACCTCTGACCCCTGTGGCTGGAGTTGGCATCACACAACCAGCACCTCCAAACACTGCCGCCTCCTCACACCCTCCAGCCCTTTGGTGGGGCCTGGGCTGCCCCGTGGTGCTCACTGGCTCCATTTCCATGCGGCTGTGGGTCCCCGGAGCCCAGAGCCCTGGCTTGTCCCCCTGCCCTGAGTGTAGGGTCCCAAAGGCTGCCCCATCTCACCCCTGAGCTGGAATGTCCCCCCTACTCCGCGGAGCGGACCCTCCACTGGCCCCCCGCTGGGTCCATGGCGTCGGGTGAAAAGCAAACAGATAAGGCTGGTCAGGGGGGAGGGTTGAGGCCGGCAGGACGGGCGTGTCGCGGGCGGGCGGGTTATCTGGGCTGCCTTCGCCTCCCAGCGCAGAGGTGGCTGGGGAGCGAGTGTTTGTTCTCTGCTGGTGGCCTGAAGGGGCGGGGGCGCTTTGGGGGGGTGGACACTGGCCCCATCTGTGACCCTGGAGGCTGGTAGCCAGGTGGGGGTGCCATTGACGTAGGGCTGGGGTGCACCTGCCCCTCGAGTCTGATGTTGGTGGAGTATGTGGGGGTGACGTTGTTGGAGTACATGGGGGGGACACTCGTTGGGGGTGTCTGGCTCGGGTTGCTACAAACACAGCTCCCCAGCTGGGTGGCTCGTCAGCGACACACATTGGCCTCCCGGGCCTGGGCTGGGTGCGAGGTCTCTTCTGGTGCGGTGGCACCTCCGCGCTGTGGCCTCCTCTGGGGACCGAGGGAGGGGAGGGGGCCCTGGGGCTTCTCTCAGAAGGACACGGATCCCATCACAGCCCCCCCCTCCCCACCTCATCCCTTCTAACTCCACCACCTTGGGGTAAGGGTTTCCACATCTGAATTTGGGGGGGCACAAATATGGAGTTCATAGCGGGGTGACATGCTGTGGGGGACTTTCCCATTTGGGCACCAGCTGAGGGGTCTCTGTGGAAAGAAGTGGCTCAGAGCAGGGAGGCCCTGACAGCCGGGGCGGCTTCCTGGAGGGGCGGCCGGACTCCCGAGGCCCAGAGCGAGGCAGGGTGGGGGGAGGCCCCACTGCGCCTGGGGAGGGAACAGAGGCCGGGCCTAGAGGGAACGGGGACAAGTGGGTAAACTGAGGACAGAGAATGGGGGAGGGGGGTCTGCACCAAGGAGCGAGGGCAGCAGGGGGATGGGCAGGGCCGGGTGTCAGGCCCCGGGGATGCTGGTTCCGACCTGCTGGCCCCGGCTCCTCCGCTCACAGTGGCCAGTTCCTCGTGGCCGACCAATGGGAACGCAGCACACGTGACGTGGACCAGGCGGATTTCCGGCTGCTCTCGCCCGAGCCTGGCCTGGGAGCCTTGAGGCCACGGTGCCAGGGAGGCAGCTGCCAGGGGCCCCCGACCTCGTGGGACTGGAGGCCAAGGCCCCCCAGGAGCTGGGAGACAGGCCAGGGGCTTGCAGAGGGCCCTGCTTTCTGACGTGGTCTGACAGCCTTGCTGGCGTTCGCCGCAGGGAGACGGAGACCGTGAACAGCTGGGGAAACCGAGGCTCAGGGAGGTGAGTGGCCCGCCCGACACCGTGCAGGGAGGCAGTGGAGGGACCAGCTTCCTCTGGCCCAGCCCATGCGGCGCAGACTCCTGGGTCCAGGTGGGTGGGTGTGCAGGCCCCGCGGGGCGCCTGGGCTGGCGGGAGGCTGGGCTCGGCCCACAGATGCGGACAGTTCAGAGAGATGTGGGGTCCGGTGACCACTGAGCTGGTTCCAGGGTGGTGAGGCTGCAGGTCCCCTAGGGGCAGGGTTCCCATCACAGGGACCCTCAGGGTAGGTGTGGGCGGGCACAACCCTTCTGGGTGGAGTGCGGGCTCCGCGCGCCCCCTGCTGGTGGGTGTCAGCATTGGCGTGTCATCCTCCAGGGAGTGCGGGCTCCGCGCGCCCCCTGCTGGTGGGTGTCAGCATTGGCGTGTCATCCTCCAGGGAGTGCGGGCTCCGCGCGCCCCCTGCTGGTGGGTGTCAGCATTGGCGTGTCATCCTCCAGGGAGTGCGGGCTCCGCGCGCCCCCTGCTGGTGGGTGTCAGCATTGGCGTGTCATTCTCTTGAGCCTCTGGGGGTCACACTGGCCGGTCCTGGGGGCGGGAGTGGGCTCTGCTGGGACAGGACACAGACCCTTCCCACGCTCTGCTGCAGGAGCCCCACTGAGCAGGCTGGACAGTGCATGACACCGGAGCCTGGAAGGGCCGATGTGGGGCCCTGGGGGGGAGGCGGCACTGGGTGGACCTGGCTGGAGGGACCTGTGGGTCCCCAAGTTCTCCGTGGCTGTCCCGAGCCCTCCTGTCCTGCGAAAGTGCAGAGGGGGCAGCTCCGGCCCATGACCCCAGGCCCAGGAGGCCGCTCCCCACCTGCCGCTCACGAGAACGGGTGACCTCTGTGTCCATGGCCCGGCCACCAGCCCCTAGGCCCCCCTCCCCCTTCCCGCTCACCAAGCCCAGCAGGCGGGAAGTCAGGAGGCGCCCCACCCCCTTGCCTCTCCCTCCCAGCACTATCTCAGCCCAAAGCTGCTTCTCTTCGCCTCAATCCCCCTGGACCTGGGCATGACCCAGGGGGCTGTCCACAGCATCGCTGCACCCACACCCGCCCCCTGTGCCCACGGGAGAGCAAGGGCTGGGGTGCTCTGGAGGCTTGGGGTCCCTGCAGATGAGGTGTTGGGGTGTGATTCCCATTCAGACACTGGGCCCGGGGCTCGGCCTGCTTCCTGAGCGCCTGGCCGGTGGCGGGTGCTCGAGAAGCAGGTTCAGCGGGCAGTTGTGGTCCCCGGGGTGGAAGCTGCTCCCCCTCCGCCGGCTTCTCCGGACTTCAGGTCATTGTGACACAGGCCCCCAAATGTGGGGTGCTGTGTCCACCCCACACATGCCCCTGGGTCAGTCCCTGTGCTGGGGCCACCCCCAGCGAGGGGGCCCGACCAGCTCCCTGCCCCCGGGACGAGCCCCATGAGGGAGGGGCCCCCGCGGAGGGCGGGCGCAGGGTCACTGGTGGTCACCAGAGTTGGCGCTGCTGTTGGGGCAGCGGAGAGAGGTGCCTGGCCTGAGGCCCCCACACCCCAGCCAGCTGGGCACCCCCTCCCTGGTGCCCCTAGGCAGGGTCCCCCCAAGTCACTGCCTGTGTCCTCAGGCGCCTCTGGAAACTGTCCCACCTTCTGTCCCCCCAGCGCGTAGGTGGGGGCAGGAAGTGGGACCCACACGGGCAGAGTGTACTTTGGCGCTGCCCTCCATCAGCAGCGGAAGCTTTTATGGACGCCGCTGTATGCAGAGCCGCTGAGGGCAGGAGCCCGGGGCAAACAGTGGGGTCAGACCCCCAGAAACACCCCCACTGGCGGGCGTCTCCCCTCTCTTCCCTCCCGGCCCCCCTTTCTCCAGTTCTGCTAGCTGTTGTCCCTCCCCCCAGGGTGCCTAGTGAGCTGCTGGAGGGGTTGGGGGGGTGAGCAGGGCCTGGAGGCCACAAGTTCCGGGGGGGAGCTCCTGTGACTGGAGGCCGAGCTCCAGCAGAGGGCGTCCGGCCGGGCCTCCCAGCCTCTGTCTCAGGCTCTACCTGGGCCCCGCCCGCTACGGAGAAGCCTGCGCTCTGGGCCCGAGGGCACTGGTGGCCCTGGTGGCCAGCTGGCCTCCTGGGCTCTGTCGAGGGGAGTGGTCTGCTGGGTGTGGGCGGGAAGGACGCAGGGACAAGGAGGCCCTGCTAGCTGGCCCGGGAGACCCTGTGGAAAGCAGCTGCCCCATGGTGGCTGGCATGGTCCTGCACCCCTGCCCTGAGCGCCCCCTCCCCCAGCCCAGCTCTGCCCTAAATTCCCACCCTCGACCCTGTGCCCCACACCCTAGCCCTAACCCCTGCCCTGCCTCACCTCCCTCCTCAGAGCCCCTGACCCATCTGGGCTGACCCCCCGAATCTGCCATCCTCAACCCCTCCCCCAGCCCAGCTGGTTTAATCCCCGGAGCTCAGGAGAGGCAGGTGGGTCCCCACAGGCTGCACCCTGAGCGTGTGGCCGTCGGACTCACAGGCACGGACCCCTGCCCTCTGTGGCCACACCCGACGCCCACTGGGTACGTCCCCTTAGGGCCAGAGGGCAGCCGGGACTCAGGGTGCCTTTCAGGGAGGGGCTGGAGGCCGGACCCTCCTCTGCTCCTGGGGTGCAGCCCGATGCTGTGACCTGGGCGAGGGGACAGCCCCGGTCGCCCCCACCCCGGGTTCCCGAGAAGCCGGCTCACGCAGGCCTGGCTGGTTCCCGGAAGAGGCCACGCCCGCAGCAGGACCTGGCCATAAACCGGGCGGGGCCGCGGTGGGGACACCAGCCTCCCGGCCTGGCCCGCAGCTGTCGGCCCTTCCCAGGATCTGGCACCTTTGTTTGTTCCTTGAAGGAGCTGGTGGCATCGCCCGGCCGAGCCCTGGCCGAGCCCTGGGAGGTGGGCAGGCGGGAGGCCAGGCTCCCCTGGGGGCTCTGCGCCCCGTACCCCGAGTTGGGCGCTGTAAGCGCAGCACGCCCCCCTCCCCCCCAATAGCAGGATGGACGTCCAGAGAGGCTCTGGTGACCAGGCAGGGAAACCGAGTCCCAGACAGCGCGGGGCCCCGGGGTGGGGGTGGGGGATGGAGGGTTTCTCCCCGGCCCACCCCCACCCCTCTGCCTGATTCTGTCATGTGCTCCGTGCGGCCCCCTGTCTCTTGGGGTCTCTGACACCCTTTTGGGGGTCCGTGAGCTCTAAACTCCTTTTTCTGGGTAAATATATTTTTATGATGTCAGAGAGGAAGGGAGAGAGAGAGAAACATCAGTGAGAGAGAATCATGGACCGATGCCTCCTACAGCCCCGCACCGGGGATGAGCCCACAACCCGGGCCTGCGCCCCGACCGGGAATCGAACCCTGACCTCCTGGCTCCTAGGTCGATGCTCAGCCCCTGAGCCCTGCCGGCCGGGCTCTGAACTCCTTTTATAACAAGACTGAGACCCGACTTCCCGTGTCCCCTCCTCCCGCTGGCGCAGAGGCTGCGAAGGCCCCTCCCCCAGCACAGGCTGCAGGGCCAGTGAGGGTGTCCGTGTCACCCTGTCTCGGCTCCTGGGGAACTGGGGGTCGCCCAGGCGCCCTCTGCCCCCCGGAAGCACCCCCGTGTGGAGGCCGAGGCCTGA
>NW_006289094.1:840476-840781 GCF_000327345.1 Myotis davidii
GGGGGAATGACCTTCAAGGGGATTCGCATCTGGGGACCTGCCTCTGGGGCCGGACAGCCTCCCCCTGAGACCTGGGAGGGGCGCGTGGACGAGAGCGGTTTCCCCGTTGGAAGCGGATGTGTCCGCATGCGGGACGTCGGGGCTCCGGGGCCAGGGCCCCCACAGAGCAGGAGGGACGTGCTGGCGTCACGGTGACACGCTGGGCGTCCACGGCCAGACTGCCCCCCTCCCTCAAAGGACTGCGGCTGTCGGGGCGGGGGGGCGCGTGGACGGAGGGAGGAGGCCCGCAGGCCCGGGCCAGATCC
>NW_006289094.1:841110-842277 GCF_000327345.1 Myotis davidii
GTCTCGGGTGCAGGGCCCGAGATCGGGACAGCGTGGGCTCCCCTCCCGGCCCTGCGGGGGGCGCCTTTCTTGTCAAGTGGGCTCCCCAACACCTTCGGAGGGAGACCCGATGTGGGGAGTGGCGAGGCCACCCCTGGGGTCACAGCTGGGCGGGCTGCCCTGACCTGAGCTTACTTACTTGTGACTTAAAATCAATGTGGCCCTGACCAGTGTGGCTCAGTGGATAGAGCGTCAGCCTGCGGACTGAGGGGTCCCGGGTTCGATTCCGATCAGGAGGCAGCTGATCGATGTTTCTCTCTCGTCGATGTTTCTAACTCTCTATCTCTCTCCCTTCCTCTCTGTAAAAACAATAAAATATATTTAAAAAAAATAAATGTATCAAATTTTTTTATTTTTTATATTTTTATTTTGTGTCATAAAACACACAGAACATAAACTTCCCCTCTTCTCACTCGAAGGGCACGGCTCAGGCGTGGGCACAGTCACGCTGAGGTGCAGCCGTGACCACCACCGTCCCCAGAACCTTCCATCCTCCCAGACGGACACTCTGTCCGTTAAACACTCGCCCCTGCCCCTCCCGACCCCTGCCCTCCCCCACTCCTGTCTGTGGATCTGTCTCGGGGTCTGTCCCTCTGGGTCTGGCTTATTCGCTCGGCGCAGCGTCCTCACGTCCGTCCCTCCCCCCAGGGGCAGGCGGCAGGGCCCCTTCCTCTGAAGGGGGTGAGGTCCGCGTGCGGATCCGTCGTCCGGGACACCCGGGCTGCCCCGAGGTGGGGGGAGGCTGTGAGTTTAGCTCCCGTGGTAACGCTGCTGGGGGCGTGGTGAGCAGAGACCTCGGCACCTGCTGTCACTTCCTTTGGGGTGAACCCGGAGGCGACATTGCTGGGTCGCGGAAACCCCACTTTAAATGGTGGAGGGAGGGCCCTCCCCCCGCCCCAGCAGCACGCGGGGCTCCAGTTCCTCCATGTCCTTCAGCTCGTGCTGCTGCTCTGCGATGGCCAGCTGCCGGGGACGATGGGGGGGCAGGGGGGAGCCGAAAAGACCCACACCAAGACACATCATAATTACCATGGCAAATGTTCAGGACAAAGAGAAAATCTTACAGGCCGCAAGAGAGAGACGGAAAGTCACATACAAGGGATCTCCCATTAGATTATCAAATGACTT
>NW_006289095.1:0-622 GCF_000327345.1 Myotis davidii
TTTTTTTGTTATTTTGGAAGCAATGCACATTGCACATGTAGTAACATCAAAACTATTTTGCATGTAGAACTAAATTTATACTTTTTATTTTTGTAAAATATATTTTTATTGATTTCAGAAAGGAAGGGAGAGGGAGCGGGAGATAGAAATATCAATGATGAAAGAGAATCACCCATCAGCTGCCTTCAGCATGCCCCCCGCCAGGGATCAAGTCTTGTAACCCTAGCACGTGCCCTGACAAGGAATTGAACACGACATCCCGGTTCAACACTCAACCACTGAGCCACATCAACCGGGCCAAATTTATTATTTTTAAAGAATGATAAGAAAAAACCTATCTGGGCAGCAGAACTCAAAACATTCCACTTAAAAAGGCCTCTAAGAACAAATTTGGCCTACTTTGACCTGTGTAAAAGTTCTCAAAATTTTTGTCTCAAAACTCATATATAAACTCATATATATATAAATACATCTGCCTTTGGAAGATCAGTATAACATAGTGAACCAATATTTTATATATAGTTGAAATTATCACTGAGCTAATCAGGAAAGTCATGAAGAATCAGGGAGCTACCAAATTCATGAAGGCAAATTCAAGTTTTCCAAACTCCTACTTTTTCTT
>NW_006289095.1:654-11301 GCF_000327345.1 Myotis davidii
CTGGTTTGGCTCAGTGGATAGAGCGTCAGCCTGCGGACTGAAAGGTCCCAGGTTCGTTCGATTCCAAGGGCATGTACCTTGGTTGCAGGTACATCCCCAGTAGGAGGTGTGCAAGAGGCAGCTGATCGATGTTTCTCTCTCATCGATGTTTCTAACTCTCTATCCCTCTCTTTTCCTCTCTGTAAAAAATGAATAAAATATATTTTTTAAAAAAGAAAAGGATTTTTTGGTTGGTTGTTTTTTTGTTAATCCTTACTGGAGGATATTCTTTCCAGTAATTTTTTTTTTTAGAGAGGTTGGAAGGGAGGGAGGGAGGGGAAGAGAGAGAAGGAGAGAGGAAGAGTGGGAGAGAAAGGAAGAGAGGGAGAGAGGGAGAGGGAGGGAGAGAGAGGGAGGGAGAGAGAGAGAGAGAGAGAGAGAGAGAGAGAGAGAGAGAGAGAGAGAAGCATGATGTGAGAGAGAGATGCATCAATTGGCTGCCTTCCACACACACACATACACACTCCAACCAGGGCCAGGGATCAACCTGAAACCCAGGTAATGCCCTTCACTTGGAATGGAACCCAGGACCCTTCAGTGAAGGGGCTGGCGCTCCAATCACTGTGCAATACTGGCCAAGGCAAAACCAGAGGATTTTTAGGGCAGTAAAAATACCCTTTTGATGCCACAGCATAGATACATGTCACTAAACATTTGTCCAAATCCATAGGTTGCACCAAGAGTCAACCATAATGTAAAACATGGACTTTGGGTGATTATGATGTGCCAATGTACGCTCACCAATGATAGCCGATGTACAACTCGGGGGGAAGATGTTGATAGTGAAGGAGGCTGTGCCTGGGGGGGGGGCAGGAGGTATGTGGGAAATCTCTGTACCTTCTCTTAATTTTACTGGGAACCTGAAACTGCTCTACAAATAAAATCTTAGTATTTTTTTAAAAAATTGTTTGCACGTGGTCTGAAGAATTCAATGGCCACTAGTATAGTTGGTAGCACTGCCTTGATTTGTGCTAAGTGCTGACACTTTTACCACCATTGCTTTTTTCACTGTCAATGGAAATGTCAACACAGCAAAAAAAAAATCAAATAAAAATCATGGTTTTATTGTGAAAATAGTTTTCCCCTCTAGGTTCTCTGAAAGAGATTTACCAACCTTGTGCTTCTCTGCTTTCAAGGAACTCAAAAATCCACATAAAAAAGAGAAGGGTTGCTGGGGCATAAAAATAAAGCAAACATAGAAATTCAATGTTTGAAGGAGATATGCCCCTAGTATGTACAATGAATAATGTAAAGGCACAATAGTCACATTATTTTCAATGTGCTCCACTCTAGGTATTAAGTTATTCAAATACATCTTATTCAAATACATTCAGGCTTGCTGTGCTGGTAAAGACTTTAAAGAAAAATTAAATTATATTCTAATTAAAAGTTGTGATTATTGTATCTAATAAATGAAAATTACATAAGAAATGATTTTGGTAGATTATAAATCATTTTGTAATCTCATAAAAATAATATAATAGGTACGAATTTGATAGATATTTTAGGAATTCTACTTAATACAGAACAAGATTTCATTAATAAAGTGGTTTTAAGCTGCCTGCTCTCAAAAAGGAAGCATTTTAACCTAACATAATAACTCTCTTCTAATTTTACTGTATATAAAAATGTTACCTCAGCTATAAATTTTTGGTTATGGTTGAATTTTAACACTGCATATTCCTACTATTTATCAAACTCAAAATTCATAGCCATATTTTCACTTCTGAAGCAATATGTTTTTATCAATTTTTTGATGGAAATAATTTTTAGGGAAGCAATAAGTTTAATAAACCTGGCTATTATGCTATTATTTCAAAATTACATGAAAACATTCTTCACGGAATCCTTCAGAAACTTGAAAAAATTAAAAGTAGTGTTTTAACGTTACTTAAATAATAATTATTTGATTAATATGTACAAGAAATAAACTGAAATTAATTTAGCCAACCGTGTTTTCTCTCAGAATTATCTATTTATTTATCTACATATCTACCTACTTACCTTTCCATTTATATATTTATATTACTCCCAACTCCCTGCTCTTCCATACCCATCTAACAGCAAAGTATAGAAAAGGAATAAGACTAGACCTTGAGACCTATTTAAATAGTTGGAGAAGAGAGAGAGAGAAAAGCCAGAGAGCTTTCAACATCATAGTTAAAGGCTAAGTACAAAATAGTTTAGGATAGTATCCTGAAACAATTCAGGACATGCATCTACAGTGAAAATAAATTGAGTGGCATGTGGTTTGAGAAGAGGTGCTTGAATTAGCTGGGCAAAGCTTGTGCAGTAAGCAATTAACAAGGACTTTAGAGGAACTCATATATGTAAAAAATAAAATAAAAAGGTAGTATTAATAAGAGTGCTAGATTTGCCCCCACCAGATCCAGTCCTCACCATTATCCACTCTATCCTATGCCAGAAGCCTGACCTGCCTCAATGGGTCTCTTATTTTCTGACTGGACTGAGCAATGCCGGTGCGGGTGGGGGTGTCAAGGAGACTGAGGTGGGGAAAGTGAGTTTGAATCTTCAGTTACCACTACTGCACTGTCTCAAGTTTGCTGTGATTATCTACCAAAGATCACAGTTCCCATCTGTTGGCCTCTTTCAACAGGGGTTCTCTCTGAGTTTCTGAAACTCATCCCTCCACCTCCTCCTTAGGACTAAAGGTGACAATTTGCTTCTAGCCCTGTGGTGCCTCTCATCTCTTGTTGTTGACCTTGTTCTTCCCATTAAACTCTCCTATTTGAGTTTACTACCTGTTTCCTACAAGAACAGTGACTAATATATTTCACATTTAAATATTTCACATTCATATATTTCACATTTAAAAATTCTAGTGTTACATGTAAAGCATTTAAAAATGATATATTCTGAGATTCCTCAGAGGGAAGGGGGAAGGAAGCCACTATGGAAAATAGTATGCAGACATTATGGAAAACAGTGTGAAGTTTCCTCAAAAACATTAAAATGGAACTGCCATTTGACGCAGTGATCCCATTCTTGGGATCCTAAGAATACATCCTAAGAAGCCTGAAACACCAGTCAGAAAGAATATATGCAGCCCTATGCTCATAGCAGCATTATTTACAATAATTAAGATCTAGAAACAGCCCAAGTGCTCATCAGTAGATGAGTGGATAAAAAAGCTGTGGTACATTTGCAGCATGGAATACTAGGCAGCTGTAAAAAAGAGGGATATCTTATCTTTTGAGCAACATGGAAGACCCTGGAAAATATTATGTTAAGTGAAATACATCAGTCAGAAAAAGAGAAACATCACATGAGTTCACTCATATGTGGAATCTGATGAATAAAATAAACTGATAAACAAAATAGATCCAGAGACAGGGAAGCATGGAACACAGAGACGATTCTCAGAGGGAAGGGGTGGGAGATGGGGTTGGAAAGAGATTAACCAAAGAACTTACATGATTATATGTAAAATCCATGCACACAGACAATAGTGCAATGAAGGCCTAGGAAGAAGGAGGGAGTCGAGAGTAGGGGGCCAACTGGGGCGGGGGGGAGAAGAAGGACTTCTGTAATACTTTCAACAATAAAGACAGATTTTAAAAAAACAAACAAAGGATCTTTGGAGGAAGTTGATCTGATTATGTCATGGTAAATCTAATAATTCAATTTGAACTTGTACTTACTTTCTAGTTGCTACAAAATTCAATAGCAAATGCTTTCTGTACTACAGTTTTAACATGAAAACATCAGAAAATTATTTGGTAGCTATAACCAAGGTACTACTTTAGAGTCTCAATTCAGAGCCTGAAATTTTGAGTACGAATCCTGGTTCACTCAAGATTTGCATTTTAGTTTCCTCATTAAAAAAAAATGATAATGATGGTTGAGCCATTTACCTCTACACATTTTTGTCTTGAGGAAAACAATAATGGAGGTAAAATTAATGGCTCCTACTCAGCATCTTCACTGGTTGCCATTTCATACTTGAAATATCCAAAACTAAGTTCTTCACCCCACCCAACCTGCTCCTCCCCCAATCTTGTCCATCTCAGAAAATGCATGAGTACTCACCTATGTCCTCATTCGAATCACTCTTGGACCTTTCTTTCGCTCACAATCAACATCCAATCCATCAGCAGGTACAGTCGGGCCTTCCTTCAAATGACATCTCTTAATTCATCATCTCACCATCTGCAGTACCATCATTACCACAGTTCTAACCACCATCTTCCCTCACTTATCCTCTCCCAGTAACTTCCTAATGGGTCTCTTCAATCCTATTCTTGTCTCCCTTACTATTGTCAATTCTGTCTAGATCAGTCAGAATATCCCTTCCTAAGTCAGATGTCATTGCTGCCCAGCTCAAAGCTCTCCAATGACTTGTCATCATAGCCAGGACCTGTCGCTCTGACCCAGTTGTTCTTCCCTCAACTGCAGCATTGCTGGCCATCATGCTGCTTGCCAATCACCTGCTTGTTTCCCCTCAGGGACTTTCTATTTTCAGCAATGATTTTGTCCAAGATCTTTACAAAAGATTCCCAACTTTCTTCCCTTTATGTCTCTCCTCAAAAATTATATCCTCAGAGTCACTGTCTCTGACTATATCTGCAAATTATGCTCTGCCTCCTTGATTGAAATTCACTGTACATTTTATGAACTGATATTAAAAAATTCACTATCAAAAATGAATGTTCAAGTGTCTTACATTTAACTCCACATCCCAATATTAGAAAAAAATGATTTAAAAATTACATTGATCTTCTTCCAAGCCAGGTTCTGCAGTAATAGATTTAGGATATCTTTGTCACCTTCTACTCTGAACTCCTCAGATAATGGATATTTTTTCTTTCAGTATACATTTTATATTTTATTAAACACCTTCCATCTGCCACAATTGGAACTAGATGCTCAGGATAAAATAATAAGAAAATAGACTACCCTCTAGTTCTCCTGGAGTTTATAAACTAATGAAGAAAGCAAAAATTAACCAATGTATTTGCAAATTGTCTTAGGTGCCATGAAAAGATAAAAACTTCAGCCAAAGATAAAGATTACAAGGCAGTCCACTCGGTTAATATGGTTAGAAAAGACCTCTCTGAGGAAGGAATATTTAAGCAAAGAATATTTAAAGATTAAAAAAGCCAGGACTGGAATCATTTTTAAGTGAATAGAAACACTTAAGCACATGACATTACAGAATCTTTTTGTGAAACATTATCGGCCAATGAGGTTAAATGAACACTTTTGTATCTAAATAATAAACATTTGTTGAGTAGGAACATTTAAAACTCTCCAGGCCTTGAAAGGTTTCTACATGCCAGAGGAATGAAGTTGATTACTTAGAAGAAAAAGCAAATGGAACTCAATTGACCTTGCTGCCTAACACAGGCTTATCAAATAAATTTTTGCCATGGAAGGATTATGACACAGAACCTGTGAGTCAGCAGTCTAAACTCATTAAGTGATAGAATTATGGACATGAGAGGAAGGAGCAATCAAAAGGACTGGCTTGGCTATCAACGTGCTAGGGCATTTTCAAGAAGGGGAGGTGTTACTGAGCCAATGCCGACTATGCCTTAAGCCAGCCGTGGGCAAACTACGGCCCGCGGGCTGGATCCGGCCCGTTTGAAATGAATAAAACTGAAAAAAAAAAAAAAGACCGTACCCTTTTATGTAATGATGTTTACTTTGAATTTATATTAGTTCACACAAACACTCCATCCATGCTTTTGTTCCGGCCTGCCAGTCCAATTTAGGAACCCATTATGGCCCCCGAGTCAAAAAGTTTGCCCACCCTTGAACTAGAAAGTATTATACTAAGCGAAATAAGCCAGTCGGAGAAAGATAAATACCACATGATCTCACTCATTTGTGGAATATAATGAACAACATAAAGGGATGAACAAAATTAGATACAGAGACATAGAAGCATCCAACAGACCATCCAACCTCAGAGGGAAGGTGAGGGGTTGTGGGGAGGGGGGGCGTTCAGAGAGTAACTAAAGGACTTGTATGCATGCATATAAACATAACCCATGGACACATACAATAGGGGAGTGAGGGCATGTGCTGGGGGGTGGGAACGTCCGGGGAGAGGTCAATGGGGCAAAAAGGAACATGTGTAATACTTTAAATGATAAAGAATTAAAAATAAAAAAGCTAGCAATAAAGACTGCAATAAATGGGAAAACAGGAAAAAAGAGAAAAAAGATACTTTTCACACAGAGAAAGGAGTATAATCCATCATGTTTTCATTTCATTCACAAAACTGAATACAACAAAACAAACTTTCTGACCAAAAACATGTAATGACAATTAATATCCAATGCTTTGATGTAGGATGCTAAATATCCAGAGTGTACATGCATTATTTAAAGCCAAACATTAAAAATTGGGCCACTCTCTTCTGAATATTATTTTTAAAGCATAAACAAGTCAATTTACTTACACAAATGAACTACTTTCATATGAATTTACTTTTTCATAAATGAACTGAGCCAAGTCATGGCTTTCTTGAGAGAACTGGCAAAGAGAGTTAAACTTGGATCAAATGTCCATGAGAAAAGTATTTGAGAAGTGGCTACTGCGTCCAAATTAACTATATAGTCAAACTTCAAAGGATGAATAGCAGAGTCCAAACCACTCTAAATAAAAGTTATGTATATTTAAATCCACAGACTCATTCTTTGTCATAATCTAAAAGAAACAATCTTTTAATTCCTAATTCTAACCAAATTGTTTTCCATTACATTTTACCAAAGAACATGATTTTAAAACCTGCATATTTAGATACCCACTTTTCTTGTAAGAAACAAAAGGCAAGGAGTAGTGTGCATATGGAACAAATGATAATTCTTTTCTATTTTGAAAAGGTTTGAGTATCACACATGCAAAAATTATTATTTCAGTGAAAATAAGATCAATAGTCAAATCAATATTTCTCCATAAGAAATAGGAACTCACAACAATAACAGAATGATTAAGGAAAGAATTCCTTTTAACTTTATTAAAACATTGCTATTTTTATTTAAATTACACTTTAATTTATTTGTCATGTAAAAAATTTTTGTGCAAATGATTAACTGCTTTCCCTAAATGCACTCCCTGATTAGAACGATGCATATTCAATCAAATGCTCTTTTTATTTCATTTCATCTATTAAATTATTAAAAACAAATTAAGCTTTAAGTAATTATAGCAGTACAAAATACACTCAAAGCATACTTTTCATATTTTATGTAAAACAAAGTAAAAGGTAATAAAAAGAAGCGATAAAACAGAATAAATATTGAATGTATTCTCATTTATAATGAAAATTAAAACCTGACTTGTTAATGCTTTGTTTTTTTCAAGTCTTGGCATTCCAATAACTGGAAGAAGGCAAAATACTTTCCCCTCTTTTCCAATTACGATGTTAGTATGTACTACAAAAGACAAATGATTATGTAAATTTATTTTTCAGTTTCAGGTTCGCTAAATAATTGCTAACAAAAATGTATTATTTAGCTCATGAGACAACAATAAAAGGCAATGGCAACTGTTCGTCATGGATGGCAACCCGTTTCCCAATTTCAGGACCACGGAACCCAATAGCAGGGGCACAAACATGGCACACCGCCATGGCACAAACAAGACATGCTCTTGAAACAAAGAATTGTTCCCCCTCTAATTCCCACTGCCATGATGTGAAAATTATACTATGGAAATATATGTCGTTTATTTTCTTCCATTAAGCTTCATAGCAAGTATTATATTCAGCATATAAAAGCAAAAACGCTCAATTTTTTTAATGGAGTATGTAAGCTGAATTGATTTTGTACTTCAGTTTGAACAGGCGCTAGCACATTTTACTTTGAAGAGCCAGTTAATAAATATTTTAGGCTTTTCAGGTCCGGAGGTCTCTGCCACAACCACCCAGAGCATGTCATTTTAACACAAAAGCAGTCCTGAGCAAAATGTAAACTAATGGGCGTGGCTGTGTTCAAAACATCTTATTTACAAAATAAA
Source organism: Myotis davidii (assembly GCF_000327345.1). Classification (NCBI taxonomy): domain Eukaryota; kingdom Metazoa; phylum Chordata; class Mammalia; order Chiroptera; family Vespertilionidae; genus Myotis; species Myotis davidii. Next base: position 8,680 of record NW_006289095.1, read on the forward strand.
TTGTGCATGGGCCATCACTGATACACCCCCCCTGTAGAAAAAGGGAGGAAGTGTCTTACAATGTAAAATGAGGGAGGTGTTACTTTCATTTATCAAAAAGACATGGAGAGGTACTTTATGGGATAGGTGACAATGTGCTTGAAAGTCAAATTTGTGAGGTGAGGCCTGGAGCCAGACCACTTCCATTTGAATCTCCAGCTCTTCCACTTGCCAGCCAAACAGCCCTTGCCAGTTACCTAACTCTGTCTTCTTACCCTCTTCATCTGCAAAGTGGGGGTGGGGGTGGGCATGGGAATGGGTTGTTGTGAGGATTAAGTGAGCTAAAGTAGGTAATCCACTTAGAATCAGGCCTGATAAAGAGAAGGAACTAAGTAACATTATTTCTTATCATCAAAGTTTATTTTCAGACACCATAGCCTATCTGGAAGTCAAAAGGCCCATTCGTATTTTCCAGCATTTCCTTGCTGTCAGAAAATAAATGATAAATAAAGAAATAGGTGTGTAAGTGATGAGAGATCTGTACGTATAAAATCGTTCTGAGCTCCCCAAGGACGTGCCTGGGGCTTATTTACCCCTTAGTTCTTATCTCGATAATAACTAAACTACTGTCTAACATACAGTTGGGAAATGGGAAATGAATGTAAGAACTAACAGAGACATCCCTGGCAGCTTATGACTATAAAGGTAACCAGGCCCCTGAGAGCTAACTAAAGCCCCCAGGCATGATTTAGGCTGTGAGGTGCTAGCATCAGACACATCCTAAAAGGGAGAGCAATTAGGGGTTTTAAGGGCAAGCACAAATACATATCTTGTAAGGAATTCAATGTCACAGCCAGAATACAGCCAAGGAAGTTCAGATTCCATCCAATGACTTTGAAGGACTGTCTAGAGGGCATGGAAAGTCAGGGACACTGACTGACCGGGGAGAGAACGCTGGCAACGTGAAACATAAAAGGTATTCCAAGAAAAGGCACAGATTATAGGGTGACACTGGAATTAAATGACAACATGGAGAAAGGGATTCTCCAGCTTCTTCAAGGTCTCCAAAGAGAAAATGTAACTGAACATTTTCTTTTTGTGTCGGTGTTGAACTGTCAATTAAGACCTCCAAATACCATGCTACAGAGTCATCTTTCCATATCCCTAAGTCCTGCTTCTGGTCTAAATCTCAGTGCTAGCCCTGGCTGGCGTGGCTCGGTGGATAGAGCGCCGGCCTGCGGACTGAAGGATCGCAGGTTCGATTCCGGTCAGGGGCATATGCTTGAGTTGCGGGCTCGATCCCCAGTAGGGGAATGCAGGAGGCAGCCAATCAATGATTCTCTCTCATCACTGATGTTTCTGTCTCTCTCTCTCTCCCGCTCCCTTCCTCTCTGAAATGAATAAAAATATGTTTTTTAAATGATTATAAATAAATAAATCTCAGTGCTAACCTCTAACCCTAATAAACCTTATGGGGCAAATCTTGGCTTGTTCTCACTGTATCACTTTTTTAAGACCTGGTACTCGGCCATTTTACCCTGTGCTGACAACGGATTTCCTGAATGCTCAGTAGAGACTCTCAGACTTGAAGGTGCATGTGTGCAGCTAGGCACCTGGTTAAGCATAGATTCTAACACAGAAGGTCTGTGGGGGAGTCTGAGAGTCTGTCTCTAACAAGCTGCTGATCCCAGAGCCCCACTTTGAGGAGCAAAGGTGTAGAGAACATTTCATTCTAATGTTGTGCCTAATAATATTCTGTTCTTTTCCCTGAAAGGAGAGAGGCGGGCAGGAGCTGTTGTTCGTAGATGGAACATTAGTGGTCACTTACTCTTTCTACCTTCACTTTGTGAATGTTCCTACAATTTCCCTCAATTGCCTAAATGGATTTTTACAGTGAGGGATTTAGCATCTTAGAGTTTTCAAAAACTGAAGCTATCCCACAGGGTTTCATATACAGCTTCTGATTCTCATTCTGACACGGAGAAGCTTGTTTTGGTCCTCCTTTGATAAAATCTACCACACTACATTTTTTCTCAAAGTTTATTCTTTAACACATTTGAAAATATTTATGTTAGTTCATTCCTTGTTGGAAATACCTATATTAAATTAACAGCCAGCCCTATTCCTCATTTTAAATTATATTATTATATAGAGTGAATGCCATTGTAACATAAATATCTACCTGTATATGCAATTTAAATTTTCTATTGCTCTAGTAAGGAAGCATATAGAAACAAACCCTATATGACATGAAATTTTATTTATTACTGCATTTTCTGTGGTGCGAGTGTAGTATCAATAAACATTAGTTAAATGAATAAATAAGCAGAGGACATTACTTTTTGTAGGAAATTATATCACATGTATTATACACCAGAGCAGGGATGATTTTAAATCTTCTCAACTGCAACCCTTGGCAATACCTGAAGACATTTCTGGTTGCCAGACTGGGGAGAGGCACTGGTGTCTACAGCTGAAGTCTGAGAAGCTGCTAAATATCCTACAATGCATAGAAAGGCCCCTCACAACAAGAAATTATCTGGCCCCAAATGCCAATAAGACTGATGTTGAAAACATCTGCCCTAAAGAAAGGAGTTCTAAATGATTATTTTTGAAAAAGATAAACGCAGGCTTCTTATACAG
>NW_006289095.1:14835-36397 GCF_000327345.1 Myotis davidii
GGCAATTAGCCAGGATGGGGATGGCCACTGCAAGTGGGAGAAATCTAAATATACAAGCTTCTAGGCTCCAGGGTGCCTGGCTCCGTGACCCCTACTGCAGGGGCGTTATGCTCCCTGCATGCATGTTGGGCTCCTTGTGTGGACTACTGGACTTGAATCCGGCCTCAATGCTGAACTGCGCCCGGCTGCAACATGGCATGGAAACTCTGGACACTGACTCTCCTTCTGGCTCTGCTGAACTCCCAGCGGTCCTTTCTTTCAGGACTGGCTTGGAGGAAATGGGGCATTGCAAGCCGAGGCATGTAACTCTACGCCAATAAAACCTTCTACCACCTCTCATCCTCCTGTGGGGCTTCTGAAAATGCTTATTTCAGCTGCGACCCAAGGACCCCAAAACAACAGAGGGTCCCCAATGACCCCAACATGAGTAAAATGATCAGAAATAACAAGACATCACATGTTAACATCTTACTTTACACGGTTGGTAAGAAAACACAGAAAACATAAGCGCTAATTATTTAAACATCATGTCGTATTCCTGTGCACCGCATTTGTATGCTCATTTCTTTCTATCCTGTCAAAGCATGTGACAACTCAAAATTCCAATTCTTAGCAACAGATTTGATTTGACGCTTCCCATACCAAAACCACCTTTAAACTCCCCAAAAGAAGAAAGAACATAAAGACAGAGAACGGGGAAGGCAGCATGGGAAGCCGGCAGTATCAGCAGTAGTGAGAAGAGAAAGAGGGCTGTGGGTCCAAGGGAAGCGGAGGGGAAAATAAGTGACTACAAAGAGAAGGATTGAAGACAGAGGATTCAAGCAGTCTCAAGATGCTGAGCCTAGAAGAACCCCTGGGTGTAATCATACAACTGCCAGTCTACATCCACCAAAGAAAAGGGATCCTCTTTTTTTTAAAAGCTCAAGTATTATCAATAAGTATTGATATGCTTCAAATGCCCTGAACCTTTTACATGTCACATATCAATTCTAAATTGTATGGGTGACCACAAAGAAGAGTGATTCTTCAAGAGCCATTAGACACTATGGCTAATTTTAATTGCAAAGGCACAGCTAAAACTGAGAAAGCTTTTCATTGCACGTAAAATAAAGAAAAAGCAAGTGTGAACCAATCACACTATCCAAACACAGACACTTCCTACTTCAGCATTCTTGCTCTATGAATCATTCAGCCTTGTACAAAAAATAAAAAGAGAAAATTCAAAGCCATAACCTCGGAATATCATGGGAGAGGAGAAAATATGCATCTGATAAGCTTAAAAGAGAAAATCCTTTTTGAGAGAATTTATTTTGCCAGACCAAAATCACTTTAGATAAAAGGGTATTTCATTACATTAAAAGGGCACCCCCCCCCCAAAAAAAAAAAATGGCACAAAGAAGTGAATACGGAAGGAACGAGATGCAGAGGAAAATAAGCAGAAAGGAGAAAAAGATATAAGATAGATGTTTGGGTTGCTGAGTAATGAGATAAATGTTGCTCAATAATCCATTAGAAACTGGCCTTGCACAAACTGAAAAGATAGAAAAAGGAATTCCTCAACAGTAATTAAAGGTGGTGTTTCCCTGACAAAGAAGCTAAATCATTAATTTGGTTACAAAGAAAGTTTAGTATCTTCCAAAAAGGTATCTCCAAATAGACTATCTTGTACACGCATTGAATGTGCTATACTATTTTGGGTGATACGAGGCTCACCCAACTCTCACCCTCCAAGGCCCTTCAAGTATCCATCTCTAAGTAGAGTGTATCACCCAACACACATTTATTTTTCATGCATTTGGTTGAAAAATGTTAGATAAATTTTAAAGTTGAATGTTTGTTTGTTTGTTTGTTTGTTTTTAAATACAGTTTTCCCCATTGAGGCATTGAGTAGAAGGTAGGAAAAACTTTTCTAATTGGAAAGTGATAGTTTGTTTTGCTTCCATTCAGGGATTGAGTTGGCAATCTGGGAATTCACTCTCATCCAAGCTATAAAGTGTCCTTAAAATTCATATCTGGCATTAATGGGATGACTTAATCCTTGAAGAAGCACTGAGGGAAATCTCATGCCAAGCCACACCCTGAGAAAACAGGAGTTACACATAAACTCAGGTGGGCTGGCCACCTTGGGGTCAACTAGACCTTAATATCTACCTCCCAGGGTATTTCTTTTTAAATACATTTCCTTTGTAAACAGATAAAGTAAGGACACACTGGGAAGGTTTGAAATAAGAAACTACAGTGAGGGTACAGATAGCACTTACTCTAACATCTCTTGATTGAATGTATTGATTTTTTTTATAATATGGAGGGTCCTTTCAGCATTATTATTTATCAACTTAGATATAAAATCTGGCCAACATATTTTACATTGATTTTTAGGATCAGTCCATGACATCTCCCTAATTTTTCTATGATGTGTAATATACTCTTATACAAACATAATGAACAAAACCTTTTCTAAAAAATATTCATAGAAAAAGGAGCTCTGAATTGTTGAATTTCCTGGAAATAATCATTTTGTTTCAATTATCTCCATCAGTGTCATTTAAAAAATACAATGGTAGATTCTTACCATTGTAAGACCAAAAAAAAAAATACGTGGGCTATAAATGAAGTTTTGTTGTCAGTGTTTTCATTTTGTTGATTGAAAGAATTTGAGCTGTGCAACATAAAAGTAAACATCAGGAATCATGGCAACTGTGGCTGTAACAAGTATAAAAATTTGGAACCAAAAGTTAACAATCCCTGGAAAGTTAACTTTTATATATACATGTGCACTCACACAGGTATGTACAAGTGCATGTGACCCTAAATATGTGCTCATTATAATTTACCTCCTTCCTGAAAGCAAAGAGCAGAAAACTTCCTGTTAACTGGAGGTTCCAAAAGCTTTGAAATTTTATTAGGAACACGACTAAATTTCCAGGAGTGCACTGCAGTTTAGAAGAAAGAATTAAGAGGCATATCTGTTTTGGGGATTTTCAACCTTAGATATGCATGGAAATCACCTGCCCAATACATCTGACAAACTTCTAATCAAAGGGAAAAAAGAGAGAGCCCTTCATTTCATTTCCTTTTCTGACAGCACAATCAACGATCCACAGAAAGTATTTTTCAAACATATTTATGGTCTCTGACACAGTATACAATTTGTCTTTCACGCACAAAGCATCCACTTGTAAAATGGTAATGGGCTTTCTCATTAAGTTCTTAGAGGCTTGAATATTTGTTGCTTCTAGTTTTGGAACTTTGAATAAAGTTCTTTAAGAAGTATTTTTTGATCGCTACTTTAAAATTTGCATACTGAATGGCATACATTTATTTGATCCTGAGATTACATCCCACAGCTCCCCAACAATCTCATGCACAGTGCCTTCTTGTATTGGAACTATTTTCTAAGACTCTTATGAAAACCATTTTATGAGCCTGTAGATTCTCAGCAAAGTGAATAAAACAGGAATCTACTTAGATAGCTGTGAAAGGCCAGAAGCACAACAGCTGCTCAGATGCTCAGGGAAAAAAGTACGTCTCATCAGCATGGAGTTGCTACCAGGTGTGGGAGCAGATGTGGCACCCCGTCTCGGCGCCACAGTGAGTGCAAGGACTGGGAGGGAACGAAGAGGCGAACACAGGATATGAAGGATACAAGAGAAATCAGAATTTCAGAGTCAGCAGAAGCCTTAGAGGCACACTTACACATCTTAACACAATATTATTACATGACCTGCACATACCTTCCCGTCCCTCTATGCACCTCACCCAGACACCAGTAGGCTTTCCAGCACCCTCAGGTCAGTACCACACCACATCACGACCTCCCTGACATGACAAATGCTTACACTGGCTTTGAGTAGAGATTACAAAGATTAATCATACTAAAATGAAAAGCTTATGAATGCTTCATTAATGATGAATCTTTTAAAATACAGGGGTGAGCAAAACTGATTTGCAGTTGCTCATATGAAAAATAATACAATAATCTCTATATAAAACCCTAATATGCAAATAGACCAAACAGTGGAACAACAGAACCGAACAACTGGTTGCTATGACATGCGCTGACCCCCAGGGGGCGCGTGTGGAACATGGGGGGTGTCGACCACGGAAGGATGCTGAGCGGGGCGCGTGCGCTGGCCCCCAGGGGGCGCGTGTGGAACATGGGAGGTGTCGACCACGGAAGGATGCTGAGCGGGGCGCCAGACCAACATGGGGAGGATTCATGTAAGGTAGGCCCATCACTTCCTTTTCTTAGTGTATTAACACTGTGAAGTGTACTCTGTGTTTCATGTGTTTGTATCAAAATTCAAACTTTTTCCTAGGATATAACCTCAATTTGTGCAAATATTATACCCAATCATTTTGACAACGTTTTAAGTCCTTTTTATTACTGTAAATTTACCCAGCCTCTGAAAGACTGCCAAGTTCAGTTTAGGAATTCTTACAGTTTATTATTCAAATGTAGAGAAAGAATTTAGTGTTATCTATGGTATGTAATTCCTAACACATGTTATTGTTATTACCAGCATGATGACTTTTCCATTAATAGGGACACTGGATTTTTCCCCCTAATAATAATAGAAATTAATAAGCAAACGTTTTAAAGCCAATTATCATGCTGTAGTGAAAGGTGTGTGTGTGTGTGTGAAAGTAGATAAACGGAAGTAGACAGTTATTCTCTGCTCCTATAATTGAAACCAGGTATCTGATTTTCTCACTCCTTTGGAAAAATATGTTGAATGCTCCTTTTAAACAAAAATAATATCTAGTTAGTGGTAACATTAAATATTTACAATTTAGTAACTTTGTAACAAAAAGCCAAAATGCATCAAATCCCTACTAAGTCGATGTTTTACTTATTTATTTTGAATTCTTACAACAACCTAAAATTTTGTGTATTTTTTTTTTGCAATTGAGAAAGAAGAGGCTTAGAGATGTTAAGTAGCTAACCCATCAACACACAAGTTGATCATTAAAATCTGTTCTATCTGACCCTGAATTTCACGTGTCCTTTTATTTGATTTATTTTAACTTTGAAGTCTTAAATTAAATCAATGTATCCATTTAGCTAGTCACTCAGCATCATGAAGGAATGGAAAAAATATATACATACACACATCCTATAGAGTTAGGATGTGTGTATGTCCACTCTCTAACTCTTTAGGTGAGTTCTTGACTGTAGACCTCATTGATCAGCTGCCTCCTGCACGCCTCCCACTGGGGATCGAACTCGCAACCTCAGGAATGGAACCACAGACACAATTTTCCTATTAGGAGAGATCCTAGTGGAAAATATAATAAAAATGTCACTAAATACTGGGGACTTATCATGGAGAAAATTTGTACAAAGGGGCACTAAGGAGTGTAAGTTGTTGGAAGACTAAACTATATCTACCTCCTATTAGAACCATTTTTCTGGGGTTTCCTGCCACCCATTTGTTTCTCATACTTGCCCAGTAGAATAACATAATGTAGCATCAAGGTTATCTTCAAGATGACTCAAGGAATCTTGAGTGTATATATCCAATACTCATCCTCCAAAGACCCAAGAAAATATCATAAAATTGGGGGGTGGGTAATCACCAATGCTACATTCTAGGAAAGGATAGAATTACCAATATGTACGGGGGACATTTATTGACATGAACAAATGTGTATAGAACTCAACCAAACCATTAGACCAGTGTTTGCAAACTTGAGCTTTTACCAGAATCACCTGGAACAGACTGCTGCCCCTCCCCCCCCCGCCCCCAGAGTTTCTGATCCCATGGTTCTGAGGGGGCGGGGGGTGGTGAGAACGTTCATTTGCAGAAAGGTCTAGGTAGTGCTGACATTAAAGTTGATTCTGTACTTTGAGAATCACATCCAACATGGGAAGTGAGGCTGTGGAACACTTGGGGGAAATGCCCAGATAGTATAAGTACCACCATAGAACTTATTTCTAGCTTACACTGAGCACAGAAGCCATGCTAGGCATAACCACGAACACTCTACCATTAGCTTGTGACACTGACACTGACAGAGCACCACTGACCAAAGAGCCATCTATCGTATTGGCTCGGGAAAAGTATTAGATTTAGTTACTAGAAAGAGAATGTCTGAACTTTCTAGGCTAAAAGGAATATGGATAATTTATTAAAGTCTTGTGGAGAGGGAGAAAGACTAAAGTAGGAATTCATGTGACCACTAATTGAGGTGAGCCAAGGACATAGTTGGAGTTTAATCCAAAGTAGCAAAGGATGCTGATGCCTGGTGGCCCAAACACTGAGCTTGCTCTCCAAGGTAATGAGATTATGATGACAGATGCGAATGAAGATCATAATAGTAGGTTTGGATTTGGGAGGATTCTGTGCAGGCTTTTTGGAGGCAGGAAGTTGACAGAGACTTAAAAAGCAAGTGGGTTGTGAGGAAAGCAGCACAGTGACCATCCATTGTCCTCAGTGCTTCTCGAGCTAAGTTTTGTGAATCGTGTTACTGGGCATGCTTAAAATAAAAACAAGTGCAAAATAAAACAAAACAAAAAAAAAGAAAAAGATCTCATTTTAATTGCGGGATGTCATTTTCATGACATCAAAATAATAAAAGACTTTGAAAAATAGTAAATAAATTGTAATCCATTTAAAATTTTCCTGAACATACCTGGTCATGGAATTATGATCCTCATTTTATTTTTTCACCAAACTCATGCAGTTATAACTGTATTCTGTTCTGAAACAAAATGAAAAACTTGCGACATTCCTCTGATTCCACTTCATTCTAAGAAAACCTGATTTGGTGGCGGGGGCATAGGCAGAGAAAGGGCCCTTTTATGATGAAAACACATAATAGAGCAGGTTCCACCATAATTCAAATTCTGGGAGCTTGTGTCAGAAGGAAAATATGCTTCTATCAATAATGAACTGGCATTCCTTCTCAAATTACTTTCAGGGTTCACTGGGTCTGTGGAAATTAAAGAGGCTGATGGTGACTTAAATAACCAATAAAATTACTAATATCACATACAATTTTGCTGTGGGCATGATTGTCTGTTCTCTTAAGGTTATAATTTGTATAGCAACTATAATTTAGAATATATCTACAGTAACTGACAAAAAAAAGGAAAAGCAAAATTAAGGAAGTCCACTCTCTAACTCTTTAGGTGAGTTCTTGACTGTAGACCTCATTGATCAGCTGCCTCCTGCACGCCTCCCACTGGGGATCGAACTCACAACCTCACACATGTGCCCTGACCAGAAATTGAACCTGTAACCTTTCGGTTCACTGGTCAACACCCAACCACTGAGCCACACTGGCTGGGTTATATATCTTTTTCAGTGAGATGTCTGTTAAGGCTTTTTTTGTTTTGTTTTGGAAAACATTCCTTTGCATGTATATCCTCCCAACCTATCAATTATTTATTTCATATATTGTGCCTTTAGTGTTGGATCTAGAAATCATAAAGCAATTTTCATGTATAATGAATTCGATAGGGATGGCAGAGGAAAGTTTTCTTCTCTAGTTTTTGGCAACGGACACTTCTAAGTCTCTTATCTGTGGATATGAAGTGGGATAACCTTTTCTTCTTCTAGTAGTTAGAAAAGTGCTGCCTTTGTTCAGTGCCTGGTGCCCTGTTTCAGCACCTGCAGCACACTCTCTATGTAAAAGTACATATTGGCCAGGAGAATGGCAAATTATTAAGTTGATATTTACGAAACCTGCTCTCTCTTCACATACTTTGTTTTGTCTGTCCATTAATATTTCTAAGATGATGGGAAGACACCCATGGTTGGTTGAATTAAATAACTCTCCTCATAACCAAGCAAAAAAAAAAGTTGCTTGTCTATATGGAGAAAGAGGGAGGACACTGATGTTGGGGTTGACCAGAAAGCTGCTCTAGGAGGATCCCCATTAGTATGTTCCTTAGTTTGGTGTGGCTGCAGGGTAAGGTGAATGGCCTGAGATATCTCAGATAATCACAAACATGGGATTTGCTAATTAACTGGATTTAGGGATGAGGAGAGAAGGCATTTCAAGTTTCAAGACTTGGCCCTATGGTTTTGTAGAAATAGAAAACAGCAACAGCAGACTTACATATAATTAGCTAAATGTTAGAAATTATATTTCAGGAAAACAACCCCTGTCTTCAAGGCATGTTCAATTGAACATGAGTTCAAGTTGTGAGAGTGTTAGCAGAGGCCTGTGTAAACGTGCATTAGAGCTCCAGGAGGTAAAGATGATATCCCATTAGTGGTTCTGTGGAAGGGATTTCATTTGAAAGTCGCAAAGAATAGGAAGCCCTTTTATTCCTCTAAAACCCAGGATTTAAACTACAGGCATAGACCCAAGGTTTCTGAGCGTGGGAGTGGAAACTTCAAGAGTGGAACTACAAAGGTAGTTGCCTGTGAAAAGTCAATTTTGAGTGGGGAGATGCGTTTGAGAAGTTTAATTCAAACAGGGAAAAGAAAAAAAAATAATGAAGATTCGTCTGTAATGATAGATTAAAGTCATAATGCAGAAAGCCTTCAATACCACAAAGAAGATATTAAACTTAATAATGTTGGTAATAAAGAGGTTTTTTAATCACAAACTTGAACTTTGGGAATGTAATTGGACTGAAGACGTAGATTTTGGAAAACTTCATGACAGCAGTGACTGAGAGCCATCCTTCTGGAAATGAGAATTTAAGGTATTTGAGATGATGTGATTGCATAGAGAACATACAAATATTGTGTGTGTATGTGTGTGTGTGTGTGTGTATAAGGTATTTATTTTTGTTGTTTATTTAAAAATCATATTCTCAACATAACCTAGAATTTATTATCTCTGCTTTTTAAAAAATTGTTTTCTTAAGGTAATTTAAACTAGGCCTGATTTAAGGCAAATACATAAGACATATAGGCAAAGAAGCAACACTGCTTATTTTCAGGCAAGGTTAATAACATCACCAAAATCAGAATACGTTTCTAAGGGGAATTTATAAAAGATAAATGAGGCTCTTTAAAGCCAAATAAATTTTAAATTGCCCTTAATTTTTAACTAGTTGAATCGGATTTTTTTCAATGTATAATCAAATTCCATACTGTACTTTAGGCCTCTTGAAAGCCCATTTATTTTTAGGTTGGGAGAATAGAGCAGGAGGCAGCGTAGTTTAAATTACTGAAATAGTAATTAAAGAGCTCTCTGGTGATCTTAGGACTTACCGCACCTTTCAAAAGAGTGCACAATACTCAAAGCACAAAGAAAATCTACTTTTAGGTGCAAAAATGCTGAAACAATTATTATATTAGAAAATAATTTACTCCCAATTGCATTTTATTCTTTTTGTTCCCTTTTTATTGAATTTATTTGGGTGCCACTGGTTAACAAAATTATACAAGTCTCAGGTGCACAATTCCACAACTCATCATCTGTACACTGTATTGTGTGTTCATTACCCCAAGTCAAGTCTCCTTGCATCATCATTTATGCCCCCATTTCCCTCCTCGAACTCCCCCCCCACACACTTCCCCCAAGAAATTGTCACACTGTTGTCCATGTCCATGATGTTTTTTTTCTGTTTTTCTTTTCTTTTTTGCTCAATCCCTCCACCACTACCCACCCAGTCCCCCAAATCCCTCCCCAAACAGCTGTCAGCCTACTCTCCATCTGAGTCTGTCTCTATTTTGCTTCTTAGTTCATTTTTTCATTTGATTCCACATCTGAGTGAAATCATATGATACTTGCCTTTCTCTTGATTTATTTCATTTAGTATAATACTCTCCTTGTTCATCCATGCTTACAAAGGGTAAGATTTCCTTTTTTTTTACAGTCAAATAGGATTCTATTGTATAAATGGACCACTGCTTTTCCATATTATCTACTCATCTTTCTGAATAAAATTTTATAATAAAAAAGATCATTTTTTTCTTTCCTTCATATTACCATCCAGGCTAAATAAAATTTTAAAACCCATATTTTTAAAACAAGAAACTATCAGAACACTACAACTTGCCTTTTTTTTTTTTAGAGAGAGAGAAAAATGGCACAACTTTCTTTAATTCCATTCAATGATTCCCAGTGGCCAGCCAGTGTTGCTCAGTGGTTGAGTGTTGACCTATGACCAGGAGGTCATGGTTCGATTCCCTGTCAGGGAACATGCCCAGGATGGGGATTCAATCCCCAGTGTGGGACATGCAGGAGACAGCCAATCAATAATTCTCTTTCATCATTGATGTTTCTATTACTCTCTCCCTCTCCCTTCCTCTCTGAAATAAATAAAAATATAAGTATTTTAAAAAATGATGCCAAGTGAACAAATGAAAAAACAGCGATGGAAGAGGGAGAAAGCTCCCTGATGATGGGACATGATCATCACTCCCTGGGCCCTGTTCAGAGGGGGCAGAAGCTGGGAGAGGAAGCCCATCGGAGGCATCATGAGAAAGGCACTGAGATCGGGGTGAATGGATATTAGAATTTACTGAGAGAGCTCCTGCCAGACCTGAAATATCCTGAAAAAAAAGAGAGAGGAGGGCAGGAAGAGGCCATGTTGGGGAATCAAAACCTGGAGATTTTATCAAGGGCTTACAAATATATGACCATGCAGCCAATCTATTTCTCACGTAAGCCTTCAATTTTCTCTCAGCAACAGAGAAAACAAACACAGCCCCCAATCCTGCTGATTGCAAATTAATAAATTCCAAAAGTTTGCTAATTTAGAGACCATTTTCTAACTGCAAACCCATTAATCCCCACAACGCTTCTGCAATGAAATGGGAGGCTATAAAGATAACTTTTCCATTTTCTGTGTTTGTGTTAAAACACTGCCAGAAAAGAAATAATAACCCAGGGAACTATACTGTGCAGCTCTAAGGGTGCCAAGTTACTCCACTAATGGAGGTGAAACAAAAAAGGAATAAGCAGACCTTGTGTTAATCTCAGGATATGCACCATTTCAAGTAAGTGCACTAAAATGGGACCAGAAAAAGGGTGTCTGTCCTTTTGTAAGAAAGTTGCCAGCATCTTAAATTCTCCTCTGCAGCTGTTCTTACTCTTCATAAAAATGAGTTTCTACTTGTAATTATTTACTTACTTTTGCCCCGTACATTGAAAACTTTAATTATTCATGTGGACATCCTTTTCAGAATACAGCATTCAAGGGAAAGGGAGAAGCAAGTACAAATAAAACACTTCTTGGAGTTAAGAGGACATGACCTTGTCCCAGGTTTTCACTTTTAAAGGTGAAAAATTAGGACATCACACTATTTTGGTACAGGCTATACTCTACAGAGAGGGTATTCATATCATTCTGAGGTCAAAAATACATTCTATTCAAGAGGTGAAATGTAAGTAAAGCTTAAGTTAAAAGACAAGCTCTCAGATAAACTACAGTAAGGTGTAGAATAAACTAAAATGCCCCTAGGTGTCTTTCTTGTATTTTAAAATACTTAAAAGGTCAATGGCGATAGTCGACAACTGTCTGACCAAACTCACTTCTGAATTATAACCTGTGTTTGTTCAATCTCAAAGGCTTGTCTCTCTTTTGGAAAGAGTACTGTCCCTCCCTTTTCTGGAATCAATAATCTATGTCAGCCCTTCAAAAGTCTGCACACAGCAGCATTCCATTCCCTACTTAGCACCTTATCATTCAGAACCAGTCTTGATATACAACAGAAAAGGTGCCAATGGCCCAAAGGGTGGCATTTACATCCCCAGCAGGAACAGACATTACAAGAGCCAAAATTTAAGTAGAAGAATACTTGTCAGTATTGATGCTTTCCTGTCTCATAATATGATACAAACCCAGTATTTTTTAAAGCTTCAGAAAGTCAGCTTTGCTACAACAAAATGTGTGGATTTTTACTATTATAATCCTATCATAATCCCTCCAGGCCATGAAATCAGTATGCCCAGCATCACAGTCCATCTACAATTTTGTCAAGCGGCATACTTGTCCTTGGTCTGATGAAGGATGTTAGTTCCAACACACATTAGCCCCGATTTATACATTATGCAACATCACTTGGGGACATATGTGGAGCCCTATAATCATCCTTTCCTCAGTACCAACCACCGTTGAGGACCATTGTGGTGGAAGTCCTCACGCTATGCTCTCACTCTATGCTCATTCAATGTGGCAAAGTGGCCGAAGAATGTAGGGACCCAGTTAATTCACCATTTAGGGAATGCTACTCTCTTTTCTTTGTGTTAGGTTTTGCTTCTTTGACTTGTGTTGATAATTTATAATAATAAAAGCATAATATGCTAATTAGACCGGACGATCTTCCAGATGAAGCCAGGGCTGCAAGGGGAGCCCGGGTCCTGGATGCCAGAGGGAAGCCGGTGCTGGCAGCTGGGCAAAGGAAGGCGAACTCTTGCATGGTTTTCGTGCATTGGGCCTCTAGTGTCCTGATAATCAACTTTCTTCCTCTCTTTAGAAACAGTGAGGAAAAATTTGATATGTACAGTAATTTGCTAGTGAAAATGCAATTAAACCAATTTTCATGAGCAGTTAAGATTTTGATATCATTCTATTAGAACTTGGAGATACAAAACTTAAAAGTAAAAAAGAACTTTTAATTATCACATTCTCACTAGGATATATACTTATTATAATAAACAGCAACATGGAGAATTTGAAAATTCACTTATGGATAAGTTCCTATTATAGTATGTACCAGTAATATGTCTTAAGAAGAGAAGCCTACAATGTAGAAACTTCAAGAACATTATGAAGAAGGAAAAAAAACCAGCTAAGACAAAGAGCTATAAATGTATAATTTATGATAAATCTGAAAGAGAAGATGAATAGTAGGGAGGTACGTATAAGCATGAGCCAAGTCAGAATACCCTTAAGGGCAGTTACTGTAGAAAGTGATTAAAAAATAATAGCAAACCAAAATGTCTTAAGCAAAAATGGGAATTCGCCTGTGTAATGACAAAGTCCAGCATTAGCTCTTACTTCAGAAATAGCTGGATTTAGATGTGCAGAGGATGCCATCAGGATCAGCCCTTCCCTTTCATCCCTGGGCATACTTTCTCTTTTCCATTCTACTTCCCGACATACTATTACTTGGGCTGCAGAAGTTCAAACCTGGATTTTCTTTCAAATCCTAGTCCTGCAGGACATCATAGTACTTCTCAGTCACTTTAGCTCAGTATTTCTCAAAACTCTTTCATTGTCATTCCTCTAAAAAGACTTTTAAAACATTTTTTCCTAATTGCCCTGCTCCCAGGAAATTATAAAACAGGAATTTTGTCAGGTAGGGTTTAACAGTGGGGTTGAGCTTCAGAGAGCCATATGACCACTGCACTATTAGATTTTCTCATTCCCCCACCCCAAGAACCAAATTTTACCGTCTTGGGGAAAATATTCTCCCATTGAGAATATATGCTCTCATTGACATCTGAGTGGCTCTAGACCTGAGGGACTCTAACTCTAAACCAATCATCATGGCATTTGCTGAGTGGCCAGGCCTGGGTCATGGGTGATACGACAGGTGAAGATACAGCCAAGCCCACATAAACAAAATAGGTGTTGGAAGAATTGTACAACAAAGGGAAATTTACGATACTAGGATCAAGAGGAAAGTGAAGTGATAAAGAGAAAAGGTTAAAAAAGGAAAAAATAATACAAAGGTCCATCACATGTAGGTTTTGAAGAAAGACCTATTTAGGCAAAGGCACTACGGCCAAGACTGAATTGAAGAAGGGAATCACTAGAGGCAAGCAATCAGGTCTTTGTGATAGGTGATACCAGCAAAGAGAGTTGATAAAAGTCAGGAGTCCAGGCAAAAGAAAAGGGTAAAAAGGAAGCAGTACCTCACTAAAGGAGAACCAACAGGATTTGATGACCAATTGACTACTGATAAAGGGAATTAAAAATGCTAAATTTGAGCTGAAATTAACACAGGGAAAATAGGAGCCAAAATATCTTAGCCAATGGAGTGGAGGGCAATGCCTTTTGATGAAGACAATTCAGGCTGAATGAATGAAGGTTCCAGGGAAATTATGACTTGTTTTCTGGTATTTTGATTGCCTTTAGGACTTTCCAAAAGAGATGACCATGGGACAGTTGGAAATTCAGGTCTGGCTATTAAGAGAGACTTCCAAGTTAACGATTACATTAAGAAGACACCGATCTATATAGGTGGTATTATTGTAATGTACCCCGTGAATCACAGAAGGACGCCTCAAGAAGTTGAATTAAAGAATCACATTTATTGCAATCCGGGACTATGAGGCAGCCATGCACTCCAAATCTCACAGTCCCCTCCCCAGGCCCACCACCAGATTTATATAGGCAAAGATCATAAAGGTATCGATTACATCCCAGGGTTTGGAATGAGAACCTAGTTTGCAAAAAAAGCAGTTTACAGAAGCAAACTTAAGCATGTTAATTATAGTTTTGGGTCTCCGGATCACTGAATCAACAGAAACACATTATCTGGAGCCATGGGGTCTTGGGACCACGAGTTGACAGGAACACATTATTTAGAGCCCTCGGGTCTTGAGACCACTTAGTTGACAGGAACACATTATCTAGAGCCCTCGGGTCTTGAGACCACTGAGTTGACAGGAACACATACATTATCTAGAGCCCTTGGATCTTGAGACCTCTGAGTTAACAGGAACACATTATCTAGAGCCCTCAGGTCTTGAGACCACTGAGTTAACAGGAACACATTATCTAGAGCCATCGAGGCAATTTAGAGTAATTGTGCTGTCCTGGTCTTGGGACCACTGAGTCAACTGGAATGCATTATCTGTGGCCACTGAAGCAATTTAGGATAATTGTACTGTCCTGGTCCCCAGGTACAGAAAAATGTGCTTCCATAACCAGTATGACCACAACCAATGGGGCATTCACATTACAATCAATAGGGTATTCAATCGATTGGGATGATTTATATAATTCAGAAAAATCAAAGTAACCTTTATATTATTTTAGCAAGCAAATAAGTACAGAAGCCAAACAGCAGGATTAGAGTTAAACTACAGTTTCTAGCTGAAATGACTGTTATCATACTTCAGTATTGCTTGGATAGAAGATCGATCACATAGCGTACAATATTCAAAGACAGAACCTTAGGGAAAACACTATCTGGGGAGAGACTGAGCCTTGATGACTGAGAGGAGTGATGTCAGCAATATCAGAGGATACCAGGGAGAAGAGCAATTTAAAGTGAAAGAAGCTGTCTTGCTGACAACATCCAGCACCACAGTCGTCTGAGCTAAGACAGGTTTTTAAAGGAAGCAGGCCTATCTCAACGTGTCAGACACATAGTATGTGACTAAGCAGTAAACCAAGAATAAAATATTTAAGAAACCAAAGGTAGATCCCCCCCCCACACACACACACACCAATAAGTTCAATAAAAAAGAAAGGAAAGTGACACTATTGGAACTAGATGCTTGAGAATATTTGTTTGGCTGTTATGAGGCCTACATTTGAGTCTCATTTTTGATGTTTATTCAGATTCTCTAAGACTCAGTTTGCTCATCTATATTGTATATGGGATTAATAATCATATTTGCCACACTGGATTACCTTAATGATCAAATTGAATAAGTTTCACTCAGTACACTGGATGCACTTAGTATGTTTGAGCTATTATTATAATTATTTTTAAATATGTTTTACTGATTTTTACAGAGAGAGGAAGGGAAAGGGATAGAGAAATAAAAACATTGATGGAGAGAAACATCATCAATAGGCTGCCCCCTGCATACCCCCTAACGGGGATCTAGCCCACAATCTGGGCATGTGCCTTGACCAGGAATTGAACCAGTGACCTCTTGGTTCTTGGGTTGATGCTCAACTGCTGAGCAACACCTACTGAACATAGCTATTATTTTTTCAACTGCAAGGAAGAATTTTGAGAAAATTACAATATTCACAATGTTAATATTGGTGGCAAGTAGCTGTAACATAGCCAGGTACACAAGGAAGCGGACAAAGATTGCAGCGTGGGCCCAAGTGGGCTGCAAGCTTGAAGTAGGAAGAAATAAGACTCTTTGTCAAAGATAAAAGGCAAGATTGAGAAAATGGCTGAACATGCAGGGAAATGTGAAGTGGAAAAGAAAACCATGAAGAGTGGAAACATTAGAGCACCTTGATAGATCAATAAAGCATCGGAGAACTCAGTCTTCAGGGAAGAGAGTTAGGTCACAGGCTTGAGGTAAGTGGAAAATTATGAGGCTAGAGATGTGGAGAATAAACTGGGAGATGAATTAAAGTGGAATATAAGTGTTTCTGATTGAGAGAGGAGCCAAGACGAATTAGCACTAAGTGAATTGGTGGTCGGACAAACTGGCCGCCACCTGGCATTTTTCAGTAATATTTTGGAACCGCATGCACAGAAACAGATATAAAGTAGTAAGAATGATCCCAGGGATATCTCACATTTTTGAGAGAAAGGAAGCGGAGCCTACTGGACTAAACCCTGTAGAAATGGTGAAGTATTGTCTATAAAATGAAGATGTTCTATGAAATGAAGACGTGCTATGAAAAAATACAATGATTGGGGAGCTGGAGATCATAATGAGGATAAAGATAAGTATCATTAGAAACGGGGGACATGAAGTTCGGTAGCTTTAGTCAGGGAGTAAATATTCAAAAGTTTAGTTCTCCAGAGAGCATTCTTTTTGCCTTTTTAATTGAATTTATTGGGGTGACATTGGATTAATAAAATTAAATAGGTTTCAGACATCTGGCTATGAAAATCAGTGGGGAGTCTGTCGACCAGAGAGTTGGAAGTCTACTAGAGACACAGTTGCCCTCTCAAAGGGCCAAATGCACAAAATCGCCTTGGCAGCCACTCACCCTGGGCTCCCCAGAAGGAAGGCAGAGCAGTCGCCTGAGGAGAGCCTGGGTTTTGTGGCTCTGGGGAGAGGGCTGAAGGGACAGGAACCCTGGCTGAGTCCCTCTCCCACACCACAGATGTCATCTTTCTTCGGTGGATGGCTCCCTTTCATAAGGCATCAGCCTGGGGGAATGCAATACCCCACCCTCTGCACTCCCAGGATAGAAAGTATTTT
The DNA here is from genome assembly GCF_000327345.1 of Myotis davidii. NCBI lineage: Eukaryota > Metazoa > Chordata > Mammalia > Chiroptera > Vespertilionidae > Myotis > Myotis davidii. Next base: position 31,828 of record NW_006289095.1, read on the forward strand.
TTTTTTTTTATTTTCCTTATCAATGACCAAAGACGTTACTTTAAATGCCTGCAGTACAGGCTTTTAGAAATTGTTCCATTTCAGAAAATATGCCATGAATTAGCACGCAGCAATAAGTTCTCAAGGAAAATGCTTCTAAACAACTCCTAATCTATGTTCTTGAAACTAAAGGTGACTCTTCCCTAGCTGGTTTGGCTCAGTGGATAGAGCGTCGACCTCCAGACCGAAGGGTCCCGAGTTCGATTTTGGTCAAGGTCATATACCTGGGTTGCGGGCTTGATACCCAGTGTGGGGCATGCAGGAGGCAGCCGATCAATGATTCTCTCTCATCATTAATGTTTCTATCTCTCTCTCCCTCTCCCTTCCTCTCTGAAACTATATATATATATATATGTGTGTGTGTGTGTGTGTCCCAACTAACGAGTTTTTCGAGACACCAGCCGTCTCTCAGCCGATTTTTTGCTTTGAGTTGCGAGCTAAAATTCGGGTTACAAGCCAGCTTTAGCTACCCCACCGCTAGTTGGCGCAGCAGTGAACAGTGAATGCCACAACATCAGCCCAGCATCACGTGTCTTACTCGTTCACTTTATGATTTGACGTATGAGTAATTTGAGTTATGAGCTCCATCACGGAACAAATTAAACTTGTAAGTCAAGGCCCTACTGTGTGTGTGTGTGTGTGTGTGTGTGTGTATAAACTAAAGATGACTCTTTTTAAATGTCATCAAGGTTTATGGGGTGTTCTGCAACTAATACCACAGACCAATATTGCTTTACAGCTCAAAGAGGATTTAAATGGGATCAGTACTCCAGTAAAGGAAAAGACAAATTAATTTATCCCAAATCCTTCCTTTCAGTTGTTAGGAATGCAATAAATTCTTGCCTAAAGGATCATTTCCACAGCACTCTCCGAATACTAGAATACACTACAGTATGAAAGTTTTTGTATGAAAACATTAATAGAATGAAACTAAATTTTTAAAATTGGTTTTAAGATGTTAATTTTCTTTAAAGGATATTATTTTGGCTTTTGATTTTAATAGACTTTCTTTAAAAACTTTTAAAGTAACTGTAATGATCTTATGTAAATTAATTTTTCTGCTCTTTAATATTTACAAATTTATGTCTTTTTTGAGGAAAATGTATTTAATTTTTACCTAATTCCAATATAATTACTTTTACTTGCTTAGAGTATGTATCTTCCTATAACAAAAGTTGATTATAATAATATAATTAAGCATTTTGTTAAAATTAAAGCAAGAAAAGTCAATTTATGGAAAAACATCATTAATAAATCATGGTATATGGTTTGCTACATTAGCTCCTGATTTTTATAACTGATTTATAAATTGTACTTTCCATCATTATTGAATATCACATTTCATCCTGTCTGGCTTTCTTAATCCAAAATTTCACCTTATCGGATATCAACACAGAGAGATACGGCACAGACTTTTGGGGTTCCTATCAATCATCCCAAACCAGGGGCCCACAGGTTTCTGTGAGTCAAGCTCTTCCAAGGATGTATCCCTTTCTGTTCCTTGCCCAGAGCTCACGATTGTTAGTTTATGCAGGGGTCCTCAAACTTTTTAAACAGGGGGCCAGTTCACTGTTCCTCAGACCATTGGAGGGCCGGACTATAGTTTAAAAAAAAAACTATGAACAAATTCCTACGCACACTGCACATATCTTATTTTGAAGTAAAAAACCAAAACGGGAACAAATCCAATATTTGTATTTGCATGTGGCCCGCGGGCCGTACTTAGAGGACCCCTGGTTTATAGGAATATGCCTGGCTCAAAACTGAGAAAACATTTCCCATTGTGTCTGATGCTCATAAAGCTTCATAGGGTTGAAGATAATAGGTAAGTGAGAGTGGGGAATGGAGTAGATATTGGGGGAAATGCTGAGTCATAAGGTACCTCTACCCTCCTTGGCTTCTGGTCACTATCTGACTTCATATAATGATCACAAATCTAGTTATAATAGCCACATGGATTTGATACATCAAGAGTATCAAACTGGGAGGAGGAAAAGAGAGACTGAGTGTAAAATTTGGCCAAGAGATGGCTAAATTTCTTATTTTTAAGGAAGGGGGTATAGAATAGTATTTCATTCTTAAAGATGACTAAAAATAGATTTTTAAAAAACAAGGCTAACACAAAAATTCTGCACAACAATCTCATTTATGATATAGATGTGAAACCATACAAAAGTAATACATTGAATCTGTTCATTAATAAAAATAATAACAGAAAACCTTTATTATGTATTTATGAGTAAGGCAATGTGCTAAATGATGAGCATGAATCAAACCCCAACTATCTAGAACTAAAATGATGTTTCAGTAAGGTATCCATTTGTGAAATAAATACACAGAATTTAATGACTCTTTTGTATACCAAGAATAGGATTTATAATTTAATGGAAAGTCATTTACAGGAGCAACACAAATAAAACTAGAAATGAATAATAGAAATGGGCACAGTTAGATGAAAAAATATGCAAATTTGCTAATATAGAATAAGAAAACATAAATGAAAAGACATTTCATGATCCCATGAGGAGTCTCAGTATTCTAAAGATTTCAGTTCTCCCCAAATTATCTATATTCAGTTCAACCCCAGTAAAAATCTCAACATCATTTTTTAATGGAATTTGACAAGCTAATTCTAAAGTGCACTTTAAAAAGAAAATATAAAATACAGCAAGAGGTTTTAGAAAGATATATTTCATTGCCCCGTACACACTTTGGCCTCTACTCACCCCAAGTGTGACCTCCTCATTCCTGCCTCCCCTTTGACTAATTACCACCATTCTCTACACTAGGCATGAGACTGACAAAGTAGTCCTTTTAGAGACAATAAAACATTAAAAGCAGAGATCCAGGAGCAGGCAAGCTGCCAGAGGTTGAATCTGAGCTCTGCCACCTACCATCTGTGTGACCTTGTGACCCTGAGAAATTCACTGAACGTCTCTGTGTGCCTCCACTTCTTCTTCAGTAAAATGGGAATGAGAATTATAACAACAGTACCCACTTGTAGTTTTTGTTGTGAAGAGTAAATAAAAATGTAAAGTTCTTAATATAGTACACACTGCAGAGGGCTACATAGTTAATAATTTTAACCATTACTGAAGAAAAGAAAGTCCAGATGTTTTGGCCTTGATTTTTATTAGAAGATTGTCCCAGGAAATTTTAAAGTTTGGGATGAAAACTAAACTAGTTAGAAACCTCCAGCTTCAGCACTTTTAAAAAAATATATATATATATAACTTTATTGATTTTTTACAGAGAAGAAAGGAGAGGGATAGAGAGCCAGAAACATCGATGAGAGAGATCAATCAGCTGCCTCCTGCACACCCCCCACTGGGGATGTGCCCACAACCAAGGTACATGACCTTGACCAGAATCGAACCTGGGACCCTTTAGTCCACAGGCTGACGCTCTATCCACTGAGCCAAACCGGTTCGGCAGCACTTTTAAATATGGTTAGAGGCATTGGGGGTGCTGAAATCACCTTTTAGTGGGAGAGGGGACAAGTGGGAGAAGCTCTTGAATTGCTCATATAATTAGACAAAAATAAAGTAAAAAAAAATCTACCCTAAATGACAAATTCTGGAAAACTGCATTATAAATCAATCTCCCCCCCCCCTCTCTCTCTCTCATGTAAATATCTATAAAATCTTTATTTACTTGCACATTACATGTAATATAATGTGAGAAAACTGAGCCATCTTGCCCTCTTTTAATGCCAGTCACAGTATCATGAGGGAACAAAAAAATAATCACTTTGTGTTTTTTTCTCTGAAGGCCTGGTATTTCTTAAGTGAAAATACTCTTAGTGGTGGCACAAAGGAAATTCACTAAACAATATAAGGCAAAAATTCCTAGGCATTTTCTGCACATGGTTTAATTCTTTTATGTTATTCCCCATGACATGAGAAAGTTTTATTAAAGTCTGTTTCCCTCTGTGTTTTGGGCCTAAAGGGAGAACTCTGAGTCCACATGAGGGACAAGGTAGATGAGGAGAGGAGGGGGCAAGTTAAAAAAGCAAGAAGATACCCAGCCAGTGTGGCTTGGTGGTTGAGCATTAACCTATGAACCAGGAGGTCACGGTTGGATTCCTGGTCAAGGCACATGCCTAGATTGAGGGCTCAATCTCCAGTAAGGGGTGTGCAGGAGGCAGGTCACGGTGATTCCTGGTCAAGGCACATGCCTAGATTGAGGGCTCAATCTCCAGTAAGGGGTGTGCAGGAGGCAGGCGATTGATGATTCTCTCATATCACTGATGTTCTATCTATCTCTCCCTCTCCCATTCTCTCTTTTAGATCAACTAAGACCTGTTTTTGTTTTAAATTAAACTCAATAGGGTGGGTTGATCTCAGAGCCATATCTGGGTTGACTTGGTTACTAAATACTAAAGGACCTCCTTAACTCAAGGTTTTATATTATAAAGCAACCACAGATCATGGTACATAAAAAATTATAGAGTAAATTCTAATGAAACATTACATATTTCTTTTTATTATGTGAATTTTCATTCTAATTTCACCTGAGAAAATAAACAAGA
>NW_006289095.1:36992-39938 GCF_000327345.1 Myotis davidii
TTAGAGGCATTGGGGGTGCTGAAATCACCTTTTAGTGGGAGAGGGGACAAGTGGGAGAAGCTCTTGAATTGCTCATATAATTAGACAAAAATAAAGTAAAAAAAAATCTACCCTAAATGACAAATTCTGGAAAACTGCATTATAAATCAATCTCCCCCCCCCCTCTCTCTCTCTCATGTAAATATCTATAAAATCTTTATTTACTTGCACATTACATGTAATATAATGTGAGAAAACTGAGCCATCTTGCCCTCTTTTAATGCCAGTCACAGTATCATGAGGGAACAAAAAAATAATCACTTTGTGTTTTTTTCTCTGAAGGCCTGGTATTTCTTAAGTGAAAATACTCTTAGTGGTGGCACAAAGGAAATTCACTAAACAATATAAGGCAAAAATTCCTAGGCATTTTCTGCACATGGTTTAATTCTTTTATGTTATTCCCCATGACATGAGAAAGTTTTATTAAAGTCTGTTTCCCTCTGTGTTTTGGGCCTAAAGGGAGAACTCTGAGTCCACATGAGGGACAAGGTAGATGAGGAGAGGAGGGGGCAAGTTAAAAAAGCAAGAAGATACCCAGCCAGTGTGGCTTGGTGGTTGAGCATTAACCTATGAACCAGGAGGTCACGGTTGGATTCCTGGTCAAGGCACATGCCTAGATTGAGGGCTCAATCTCCAGTAAGGGGTGTGCAGGAGGCAGGCGATTGATGATTCTCTCATATCACTGATGTTCTATCTATCTCTCCCTCTCCCATTCTCTCTTTGAAATCAACTAAGACCTGTTTTTGTTTTAAATTAAACTCAATAGGGTGGGTTGATCTCAGAGCCATATCTGGGTTGACTTGGTTACTAAATACTAAAGGACCTCCTTAACTCAAGGTTTTATATTATAAAGCAACCACAGATCATGGTACATAAAAAATTATAGAGTAAATTCTAATGAAACATTACATATTTCTTTTTATTATGTGAATTTTCATTCTAATTTCACCTGAGAAAATAAACAAGATTATGAGAACAAAACACAGGAATTATTTTATATTTTTTATTCACACCCATGTCTACATTTATCAAAAAACTGAAAGCAGGTTGATAAAAGCTGCTGGGGTGCCAGAAAATAGGAATTCTCGTGTTTCAACTCCTTAAGTCATTTACAAGGTTTCAGGTCTTTTGCTTTGGGTCATTAACATCTTCACTACAGGGGAGAGAGGGACAGTAGATAGAAGTGAAATTCAAATGAATTATTTTTGAAACCTATGTTAAGTTCTTATAAAGAAAAGTGAATGCGATAAGTGCAGAAATTATTGGCTCAAAGGGGGTTTGGAGATTTTAAGAAGGTTTCTTTTTATCACTCAATCACCCTTACTAATTTGCAAGTATAAATGAGAATGGGCCACAAAAGTCAATTTGAAAACTGGTTGTCAGGAGCAGTACACCTTATACGTTGAATAATGAATGTAAGGACAGCTTTACCAGGAAAGAGGGGGGATGGGGGATCGGGGGATAAGTGTCTTTCAGATGACAAATATTGTGAAATGAGAAATCTAATTTTCCAAGTTATATTAAAAGTAGGGAAGATAAAAAAAAAAGTGAAACCTTGCCTTTCCATTTCCTCTTGTAGCTTTCATGAGCACACATTAGCTAACCAATTCTGGAGTGGTGGTGTTAAAATTTTAGGAAGATACCAACCCTTCTACAATATAATGAGAGTCACTGATCCATCACACTGAAAAATATATATTTTGTGTATTATTGTAGGGAGTCAAAGGATTTCCTGAAGCCTCACATAAACCTCCATAGATTCATCTATGTATTCACTATTGACTAAGAGACGATCCATCATCACCTAATTGTACCAAAATGCTGGACATGTAGATTCCTTTTACCCAGCTCCCCAGTACCTGCCTCCATGACTCTAAGACCACTAGAGGGCTGGGCACATTGCATTTCAGAGCCAGAGCCTCAACAGCAGGTTGATTTATGAAGCTCGTATTTCAGTTCCAAGAGACTAAAAGGTTTCCATAGACAGAAGTGAACTTTTTTTCCTACAAAGAATATTAGCTTGAAGATTTAATAAAGAAATGGTTTACAAAAATGATTTCTACAGATATAAATATGCTGAAGACTAGACTTGGTCAAAGGAAGAGGTGTGGCAGCTATGAATTATGCGTTGAAAGCAATAAGGGTTAAAAGGGTGATATTAAAAAAACAAAACAGGATGAGATTTAAAAACTAAATAGTAATAGAGAAGGATAGATTGCAAGGAACCAGAAATGCAATGACAATAAACAAGTGAACAAAATAAAATCCAGAAATTTTAAACATATAAACAAAGATATCATCTTTCTTTGTACATTGTAATGTAATATGGAACTTTAACTAAAATATCTAAAGTAGAACTGTCCTCCTAAACATAATTGAAATGGCACTGAAAATTACATAATACCAAAACCTAATTGTGTTTTCATTTGTTAGAACTCTAAAGCCATTCAACTGTATTGGAAATAGTTTTATGGAACGGACTTATTCAGCACTATCACTAAATTACTGTGTGCCTTCTGATTTGGTGGGGAAGGGGGGATTGTCTTAATTACACATAGGTTATTATTCACTTACTCCAGGTGACTTTTGCTGAAGCAACCCAAGTTATTATTTTCAAAAGTTAAGCTGCTGACCTATAGAGGAAATGCTGTATTTTTATATTGTCACACATGATCACTATTTTTCACAACATGTTACCAAGTAGTTCACTGCATATCAAATGCTCATATTTATAACTGGTAAGATTAAATACCAATCGGAAACAAAGTTGTACCTGTATTCTATACTAATAAAACGCTGGGGTCCAACCCCAGCAGGTCCAGGCGTCCCCAAAGGTGTGGATGGAGTCGGCGAAGAAGGAATGACACGGAGACAGCGTTCAGTTGATCAGCAGCCTTGCCAGGATCT
>NW_006289095.1:40129-43959 GCF_000327345.1 Myotis davidii
AGTTACAGTGAGTAACTACCCGCCTGGCACTTAGTTAGGGGGTTTTATTCCCTCCCTAACTTCAGGGAAAAATCCCTACCTGGGGAAACAACCTTTCTCAGAGAGGTGACCTTGGTTAAAACACATAGTGCCAAGAAGGTGACCAAATATATTAAGAACAGTATGCCATATATGCCAGGTCCCTTGAAACAGCAAGGATGGACCGGCTCCCGGCAATAAAAGACTATGTGGTCATCACACCCTCATGCTGTGATGCCCTCATGCCATAGCAATCCATCTTTAGGAGGCTGCATGCACAGTGGGTGCACACAGATGGGTAGGGACTTGACGCTGTGTGCCAAGCGGGGAGGCGGGTCCCAGCGGCTCCATGCAGAGCCGTGGAGGCGGGGTCCAGTGGCTCTGTGTGGCGCAGAGGCAGGACCACCGGCTCCGGCCTATCTCTTTGGGGCAATCCATCGAGGAAGCCCCAGATGGGTGGGCAGGGCCTACCTCTTTGGGGAGATCCATTGCGGGGCTCCCACACTGTGAGAGGGCACAGGCCAGACTGAGGAACCCCCACCCCAAGTGCACGAATTTCATGCACTGAGCCTCTAGTTCCTATTATAAAAAATTAATTATTTTATCACAGTATTCCAAAAACCAGAACCATATTTGACACCAAATTTCAATATAATATGGTTTAGTATTCTTGAAACACTAAGTTTTATTACGTACAACCAGAGTGCTCAAGGGAAATGCCACCCTAAAATGGTTTATTATAGACATAATGGCAATTAGTGACAGCCTTGAAACCATTGTGTAAAGAGTGCTTTTTTCCCCTTAGTGGTAGTAGGGAGGGCATTTGTATGTACCCTTAATGAGGACCTCTAGCAGCTTTCTCTACTGACAGTTATTCAAATACAGCATCTTAAAAGCCCATTCATTTACCTGCTGTTAAAGAATGGGAAGTCATTAAGAATTATACATTAGTAAACGCTGTAAATCTAACGCTATTTTATGAATCACTTCAACATTTGGAAATAAAGCTTAACTTTTTAATGACATTTTTTCTAATGTGCTCTGCTCATTACACAAATAGATAGTTCCACATTTTATCAAAACAAATAAAGATACCCACTTGGTATTACAACCTACCCAAATGACAACTATCTCAATGGTTACAGAAAAACAGACAGACTTGACAAGGACCCATTATTTAATGTCCAACTCAGCCTTCCTTCCTCATGACCTCTTCCAAAAAGGTCAAGATTCCTCTTTTTTAGTGACCTTATTGCATATACTGAATATTGTTCCTATGTGATGAATGGCAAACTCTTCCATTTTGTCTATTAAGTTTTGCTGAATGTTTATACACAGATGTGTGTGTGTGGGGGGCGGGGGGGAGTGTTAAATTACACGACAGCAAAGCCTCATAGACCAGTAGAAAGGAAATGGTCTTTGGAGTCAGAGCTGGATTAAAATTTCATCTCCACTCATTGCTAACTACAGTACTACTAATTTCTCTGAGCTAAGTCTCATTTTTAAAGCAAAAACAATAATATTTAGCCCTGGCTATTGCGGCTCAGTTGGTTGAGTGTCGTCCTGTGCACTGACAGGTCACCAGTTCAATTCCTGATCAAGCCACACGCCCAGGTTGCAGGTCCAGGTGCCTATGAGGGGCAGCCCATTGATGTTTCTTTCTCTCTCCTCTCTCTCTCTCTCTCTCTCTCTCTCTCTCTCTCTCTCTCCCCCCCCCCTTTCCCTCCCCCTCTATTTCTCTCTCTCCTTTCTGCTCTCCCTAAAAAAATCCATAAAAAACAGATTTTAAAGTATCTACCTTTCAGCCTTTTTCTGGATAGGATTAAATAAAATTAATGAAGATAACACCTATCAAAGTACTGGTACAAAACAGGTGATGAAGAAATGCTGGTTATATTTCCCTTTTATGGTCTACCCATTCATTCCCAACTAAACAGTTGATCTAAAACTTTAGCCTGCATGAGGATGACCTGGGAGATTTTGAAGAATGCAGGTGCCTAGTCCTATACCAATGAAATGCTTTGGGCCCATAATGCCTACTTTTACATGATTTCTATGTGATTCTGTCATGGTGGGATGGGGATCTTATTTTTAGAAGTATTATCTCTAAGTTCCTATAAGGAGTGATTGTTTATGATCACCCTGGGTCCTGGTATAACATTTCCCAAACATTGGTATTCAAAAGATACAAGCTATGTGATGCAGTATTAGCTATACTACTAGTAATAAACGAAAACCGTATTCATGATGAATAATGGCATTATTGTTTTTATTAGGAATTACACTTATGTTAGTTTTCTATTATGCTATCCAGTTAATTCCATTACTAGATCATAATAGATAATAGCAAGTTCCCAACTCCTCAGTTTGCCTGAATAATAAATTTCTTGGCCTGGACTTCAAAAATAAATGCACCTACTTGGCCAATTGCTAAAAGCTATGTAATTACTTGCCTCATTACACACGAAAGAAAAATCCTTATTTGTACACTACCAAGTCTTCACCCTCTTTTGTTAAATGAACATTTTAAATTACTTTTAATGACATCAAGTGACCTCAATATCCCAAGCACCATTTTAGGCAATGGGGATACACCAGACAGGCATGTCGCTGTTGCCTGGTGGAAAGACAGACAATAACCAGGTAAACAAATAGGTACTTAATATGACCTACGTAAGGAGGAAATAAAACTATGTACAAGATAATGGCCATGCTGTGGGTTCTGTGCTGCATGACTCAGAGACTCAGATGCGCCTGTAAGACTAAATGACTTTTAATCTTTTTGCTTCTAGAAATGCTATCTGCTGATACTGACCTGTCATACCTCTCCAGGTATGTTTCTCAGATAAAGAGACCTCTTGGCCCAATGTGAGGCTATAAAGGCTGAACTCTTACATCAACTTGGGATCTCAGGGTTTGACTGCTCCCTGTTTGTGACTGCATCACAGTTCAGCTTCTCTTTTCTCCAGTCCTACTCCCTCCCCTTCCCAGAGTCTGCTTTCTGTAGCAAGTGCACTGGGCTGGACATGGAAATGGAATGTCTGCTTGCCTCTCTTGGCATCCCCTTGCATACTAGAATACGAATACATATACATATTATATATATATATATATATACACACAGGAAAGCTTACCTTTTACTATCTAGATTTAAGGACCTATTTTAGACATTTGTTATGTTTGTGAAAAGAACGTTCTATTTGCATTAATGAAACATTTAATTCTTACTGTATCTCCGGCTGTTTGATGAGGATGTTTCTCATTCAGTGGTAAAGCAATGTGGAAGCTGGTAGGATGTAGTAATTATTTAAGGAAACGCTCACCCACATTTTCCTGAAGTTTGCTTTGTGCCTCCGAGTATTATTTAATTAAAGTGTTTTATGTTTGAGAATCTCTGTTGCTGTGCTAGGGATGTGGGTGACTATCATTTTTCAGAATTTTAAAAACAAAACAAAAAAATAAGCAAAACGAAAACACTAAAGCAAGAGGGGAACTTTTATAAAGCAATGTAAATACTTAACCTCATGGCTGTTGTTACGTAAGACATGAGAATTTAATAAATAACTACATTCTCACAACATCTGTTGAATTTATTACGAACACTACAGCGACTGTATAGACAGTTGAAAGCATTCTTGAAAATCCTGCTCTCTACTTTTAAAAGATAACAGTCTCTTTCATCAGATGTCAAGGGCAAGGGTGATGCCATTTCTGTAAATTTATGAAATTTATTTTCTATGTACATGAAGACATATAGTAAGTAACCCCTCCCCCTACATACACACACATGCAGTCTAATATGAAGTGAAATA
>NW_006289095.1:44083-48418 GCF_000327345.1 Myotis davidii
GGGGGCTCTTAGTACCCCCCTGGGTTTCCGATCACTGTCAGTGGCAGGAGGCTTCTTCCTGCTTTTCCTTTCGCCTCCCTGCATTGTGCCTACATATGCAAATTAACCGCCATCTTGTTGGCAGTTAACTGCCAATCTTAGTTGGCAGTTAATTTGCATATAGCCCTGATTAGCCAATGAAAAGGGTAGCGTCGTATGCCAATTACCATTTTTCTCTTTTATTAGTGTAGATATTTCCCTGCTCCCATTAGCTTTTATACGTATATAATGACTTACTTTATAAGCCAGGTTCTCTATAAATTCATGCCTACCATTTGTTCAGCTAAAAAAACAAAATAGAATAAACAAAATAGAATTGACTTTTTGCCTCAAAGACATACTCATTACTTTCTCCAAAAATATTTATCTGAGATACAAGTAATAACTTAACAGTTTGAAGAAAAGAAGATCTTGAATATTTGAAGCACTATACTTGGAAATCTCCCCTTTATTCTAAACTGTCTTAATAATAATCATAGTAAGTTACATTTATAGAGCTTTTTTAAAGTTGAAGGGGGTGGGGGGAGACATCGATGTAAGAAAGAAACATGGATTGGTTGCCTACTGCATGTGCCCCGACCAGGGATTGAACCCATAACCTGGATCCCGGTACAACAATCCCTGACTAGGGATTAAACCTGCCACCTTTTGGTGTGCAGGATGACACTCCAAATGACTGAACCACATTGGCCAGGGCTATAAGCATTTCCTGTGCATCAAATGTGTAAAGTGCTTTTATATTCATGATCTCATTTTATCCAAGAAAAAATTTATGAGTTACAAATTATTATTATCCCATAATACTGAGAAAAAAACTGAGTTTTAATTGGTGTAAATAAACACATCCAGTGAACCAAATCCAGTAGGTGATAATTTTTTTTAATTTAAAGCCAGGCAGTGGCCATGTGATCCTCAGCCACCATTTAGCATTGCCTTTCATAACATTTAGGAACTCTTCTAAGGTCAGGGGGCATTTCATATATTATTTTTTTTAATTTTTTCTTTGTTAATTTGATAAAAAGAGAGGAAGAGAGAGAAGAGAGAGGGAGGGAGGAAAGAACTGAGAGAGAAAGAGAGACATCGGTTTGCTGTTTCACTCGTTCATGCATTCATTGGTGTATTCTTGTATGTGCCTTGACTGGGGATCAAACTCACAACCTTGGCATATTGAGACCATGCTCTAACCAACTGTGCTACCCAGCCAGGGTCTCATATAAACTTCCATTCTCTTTTTTCAGCCTAAAAGGACCCCAGTACATTCTACACAATCATAAAAATAAAGACAACCAGGAAGTATTAAAATGGGAAAATTTCAAATAAAACCTGACATTTTTGCCTACTTGAAAAAGAAAACGGAAAGTGTCATTCTTCTCCAGGTGCTGTATCCCACTGTCATGATCTCTCTTATTCTGTTGTGTTCTATGATCTGTCAGATGTTAATTGCTAGCAGGACAATACATAAACGTAGCACCCAAATGAGGCAATGACCATTTGAGATTTTTAATCCCACCAACTACCATGATAAAAAAAGGAATAAAATTTCAAATATTAGGGTAAGAGAATACAAAAAGGAAAGTGACATAAAGAAGAGTTACACAGTATATAATATACTCTACAGTATTTTTTTATTGCCCTTTTCAAAACCTATATCATTTTGAGCTACAGAATATCATCATATGGTTTCGTCCACAAAATACCTATTCATATTTCAATCATCCATATTTAAACAACACATTTAATGAAATGTATCATGGATATTCTTTTTAAATATAGGTTTGAGAAAAAAAAACTATGTTATAGGAAAATATTATCACTGATAGCACTGGGACACAGTAATTTTAGGTCAACCCACTGCAGGGAAGAAAGATTTATCTCTCTGAGTTTTGATCTATATATACAGTTCTGAACTGAACTCAAAACGTCTCTCCTAGATTCAAAAAAGTAAATCGTACTTGATCCATAACCCCTAGAGCAGAGAAAGCAAAGTTGATGCTGAGTCAATTTAGGAAAGGCTGGTAACATTAGAAAACCTGCACAGTTTCAAAACAATCAGACATAGCAGTAAAGCTTCCACCATTCAGAATCGGTGCTGGAAGTGAAATGAAACAAAATTTTCTAAAGCCACACTTATCAGAGTATGTAGTCTATCAGATAATAAACTTAAATTCTGCATAACAAGAAAGAAAAATTCTAAGTTTCTTGTTTTTATAAACTTACCCATCACTCAAATTACTAAACCTACAAATACAGAGCTTGTCTTCAATGCGATGGCTGGGTCTCCTTTCACCTAATCTATGAATAAATCCCAAGGGAAATAATAGTACGTCCATTCCTGCAACTCTGTGACAATTGCAGCATGGACGGAATCTAAAAATGGTCTACACTTAGAGCATTCATAATATGATTTGTTCTTTGCCTGGAGAATGTCTTCCATGGAGCCTACTTCAGTTGGAGAAAACAGTTAGCAAACTAGTTGTTTACTGGGGTTTTTAAAATAAAATAATGTAGGCCCATTAGAAAGACATTGTTATGGGCTGAGTTATGTCTCCCCAAAATTCATATGTTGAAGTCTTAACCCCATTGCCTCAAAATTAGAAGAAAGTCTCTTAATTAAGTTAAAATGGGGTTCTTGGGGGGGACCCCGATCCAATATTAAAGAAGAGGAGATTAAGGCACAAACAGAGGGAAGGCCATGTGCAGACACAGGGAGAATATTGTCCTCTACACACAACCCAGGCAAAGAGGCTTCAAAGGAAGCAACCCTGCTAACACCTTGCTCTCAGACTTCTGGTTTCCAGGGAATTAATTCCCTTGGGGTATATCACTCAGTGTGGTACTTTGTTATGGCAGCCCTAGAAAACTCCTTCAGGCATGCAGATATAGCTAGTTACCGCATGGCATAACTACATAAAATTGTTCATGGGTGTAGCTATTTGGCTGCAAATGATCATAACCAGAGCAAATGCTGTTATATTCATGACTCAAGTAATTAATCTTATTATCTAACTTATCTAGTTAATATTTACTTAAAATTTTAGGTTAATATTTTAGACTAATATTTACTTAAAATGCCAAAGTCAATGACTCATCCACCAGATTGTATATTTCTCAAGTAAAAAAAAAAACAAAAGCAGTATTTCTTAATCTTCATAGGAAGTATGCCTAGCATGAAACCAAACATGCATTAAATGCTTCTAGAATGATATAAGTCCATGAAGTAGTGAAAGAACAAATAAAGACTTGTTTGGCTGAATAACAGCAGCAGAAGAATATCAATTTGAACCTAGATAATTACAATATGAGCTATCCATTCACCATATACACTGTCACAATGTAAATAAATAGTGGGACTAGGGGGCTGTTTTGAAAATAAAAATGTGATTTAGTAGAAAAACTGGTCAAAGTGAAGCTAGCAGTTATGCATTCTCATGGCAGTGTCAGACTCTGAGTAAATCTTTTAACCTCATCATCCATTCTTCAGTGGCACGCTGGTGATACATGCCTTCCTTAGCTCACACACACTGAGCATTTACTTCTCAAGGGTGAGAAATAAACAAGACAATATAACTGAACATGTTTGTAAAACATCTTTTATGAGATTTGATATATCTTGGACCAAACCCAATGTTTTACTGTTCCTGGCATACATCTTTTTGAAAAAATGGAAGCCACATTCTGATCAAGGATTTGGTGAAAGATAATATAGGCACTGGACCATAAATCCAGAGGACACCTGAGTTGTCATGGAGTTTCCGATATAATAGTTTATAATCTGTGTCCAACCATACTTATTGTGAGACTAAAATGAACAGGAAAATTCAAAATCACATTGAGAATGATTAACCTTATAAACTTCTTGCATTGCTCTCATTTTTCTTTTAATTTTCTGCATAGTAGAGTAGGATATTAACCAATTAACAACATAAGCTGCAGCCACTCATAATATTGTAAGATGTAAGCAAAAGATTACTAAACAAGGGTACAAAATAATAATGCAAGTGTGTACAGTGTGAACTTCAACTTGACTATGTTTTCAGTAAAAGTGTATAGGCTTAAATTCAGTTCAATTGCTCAGTTTATAACCACAAAATGTACAGTAGAATTTAATAAAATTCTCTCCTGCTGAGATTTCACAATTTTTAAGGGCCTGGATGTCCAATGCATCTTTATAGCTTACCCATAACTCCAGGTCAAGCTATTCATATGCACAATTTTCCTTACTCAAGGTTTAGACTAGGGGGGGAAAAACTTTTTAAGATGTTATATAAAGGTTATTTATAATTGTCTCCATTCACC
>NW_006289095.1:48659-99193 GCF_000327345.1 Myotis davidii
GAGGTCACACTGGGTTCAAAATACTATTTAGCCATTATCTTCACAGAACTTAAAATTTGGTGAAGAAAATAAGATATACTCCGATAACAATACCAAGTGATATCTTATAAACATTTTGAGTTTTTCTAGACACAATCATAGCTTTTTTTGTGGAATGGATCCACTTCTTGAAAGAGTAGCCATTTTCAAATGTGTAAAATATTGGATATTTTCCATCTTGTTTTGCTATGCTGGAGATATGTTTTCTATTCTAAAAAAAAAAAAATAACAAACCAACCAACATTTTAAATAGCTAAAATTCATCACAACCGTTTAAGAACACTGTTGATAATAACTACTGCATAGTGACTGCTGGATATTTTCCATCTTGTTTTGCTATGCGGGAGATATGTTTTCTATTGTAAAAAAAAAAAATAACAAACCAACCAACATTTTAAATAGCTAAAATTCATCACAACCGTTTAAGAACACTGTTGATAATAACTACTGCATAGTGACTGGCAGGCACACTCTACAACCTGAGTGCATGTAAAACCATCCTGGGGGGTCTAAATTATTTTACACATTTTGTTAATGAACAAACTTGATCTCAGCGAGTCTGCACAATGTCCCAGAACTAGGAAATGTCAAACCAGTTTCAATAGGCAAACCTGCTCCTCTTTGTCTCTCACACACTACTCCGATCCACGATGTTTATCTTACCATTAACAAGTAATTCGTATTATTTCTTACAACTGCACAAGTACCTACAATTTGCTAAAAAAAACCCAACTTAATTAAATAAGTAATTAGCATTTTAAAAATCTTAATATTTTCCTATTTTACTGATTTTTTTTTTAGAGAGGCAGAAAGGGTGAGAGACAGAGAGACAAAAACATCAATTTCTTGTTCCACTTATTTATGCATTCATTGGCTGATGCTTGTATGTGCTCTGACAGGGGACAAACCCACAACCTTGGCGTATCAGGGCAGCACTCTGGGCAAATGAACTGCTTGGCCAGGGCCTTCATCAGATTTTGTATATACCAAGCTGTAATGTAAGTATTATGCTTGTCATGACTAAGCTGTTTCAAATACCAATATATCCAATTACTCTACATAGTGGAAGTAAGCTGAAAATCCAGTGCAAACAAGCCAACAGTGAAAAATTGTAGTAATTTAATTCTAAATAAATACCCACCAGCACAAAGCACATTTAAGATCAACTTATACTAGTACCTTCAACATAGATTTCAAGTAATGGTATGATTGTGGAATTCACAGAATCTGTATTTTAAAGGTTTAAATTGCTTCCCTCTACACAAAAAAAGAAAAAAAGGCAATTCAAAAATCAGGTTAAGTGTAAGCAGAGATTTGAGAGATTTAAGCTAATTTCCCTTCAAATATGAAATGGAAATACTGCCAACTTGAAGAGAAAGGAAAGAATTGCTTGTGCTCTTCTCAGTGACCCGTAAGTGGGGCTTTCTTTTCTATACATTTTGTGTCATTGACTCATGCTTTCCATGTAGCCAACATCAAAAGAATACGTGGATGTTTCCTTATCTGAGCCAGCCACGGACCCTCCCACGGAGCAAGCAAGAAAAAACTCCACAGCACAATGGAAATCCCAGACTTTCTTCCTTAAGGCTAAGTCTGTAATGATTTTAAATAGAAGGGAGTTTATGATCTTTACCTTTCCTTGCACATATAAAATAAAACCTGGGGAAGAAAAAAGTAAGACAAGTTGTTACCAGTTTCCTGCTTGAAATCTATCCCTTCCATTCTTCATCTAATAAATAAGTTTATGAACATATTCCAATACAGACATGAGCAGAGTTCACCTACGTACTGAGAAGTATTTGCGATACAGTTTCTATCAGTGATGGCAAACCTTTTGAGCTCGGCGTGTCATCATTTTGAAAAACCCTAACTTAACTCTGGTGCCGTGACACATATAGACAATTTTTGATATTTGCAACCATAGTAAAACAAAGATTTATATTTTTGCTATTTTATATATTTAAATGTCGTTTAACAAAGAAAAATCAACCAAAAAAATGAGTTCACGTGTCACCTCTGACACGCATGTCATAGGTTCACCATCACTGGTTTATATCCACTGAGGTTAGCAGGGCCCCATTTTCACAATCTATGCGGCATGGTGTGACTGAGGTTTGCACTTTCTGAGGTGAGAAGTGTAATTCACAGCCCAGAAGGGAGAGTTGTCTTAAGACTCTTGGATTCCAAACTAAAAGACTTCTTTGGATTTTTTTTTTTATTCCTGCAATATATTTATTGCCTCACCCATTTTTGGAGGAATGCCTTCATCTCAACCCAGTGAGGACACAGTCACCACATAGTCTCTATACTTTCCTGTCACTAAAGATTTATGTGCGGCTGTCTTAAGTATGCAATACTGAATTGTAATGCAGTCTGAGTTTTTCATCTACTTTGCAATTATTATCAGTAAAAAAATGGGTTGCATGCAAGTTCTATAAACTGCTACCACATATTTTCTATAGAATCTTTCTTTTTCATTAGGTAACAGGCTCTCCTAAAAACATGTCAGTCCAATTCTATAATCGGTGAGCCCTCCTCCATTATTAAGAGTCATTCATCTCAGTTTAACACGTCAGTCTTCTATTTGATTAAAAGTTCTATGTGGAGGGACAGGGGGGCCTCATTGAAAAAACAACTTATTTTTCCCAGGAAACATCTTATTCTACTGAAAATGGGAAGGCAGTAGAGGGAGAAAGGAGGTGCTAAAAATGAAGATGTGGCTGTCTTCTCCATGTGATGGTTCATTGCTTACTTTAACAACCCAAGAAGCTGACAGTTAGCTTAAGGATTCCCTGGTACTGATTTCATCTGTAAGAACAGCACCAAAGGCGGTTGCATTTGTTGCAAACCTTGCCCACAACCTCAAGCAATTTCCTGGTGTTGGAGGTCTGGTCTTGCCTAAACCCCTCAGCCCTGTCAGTGTCTTGCTGGTGGACTCTCCTTATCCAGTGGACGGCCCTCTCTCCCTGGAAGGTGACGCATCTGTGCCATGCCATGGTGGACACAGGCTGTGCCCTCTGCTCTCCTTCTCTGAGTTCCACCACTTCTTCCAGACCATGTCCATGCCCAACCACATCAGGTCCTCTTCCAGGTCAGTGGCTCGGTAAGTTTCATACAAGACGCAATCACTGCTCCCTGTTTTACTATTGCAGTCTCTGTACTATTTGGTAGTTCCCCAGGTGCAGGAAATATGTCCAACTGGGACTCAAAACACTCTGATACAATTGCTTCTCATGTGCCAAATCCTGGGGTTACAACAGCAACAAAACATGGCGATGAGTCATATGTCAACAGACTAAGTGCTATGCCCCCTTCCTTGCTGCAGTTGTCCACAAATCACACCAAGATTTCAGCTCTTGGCTCACGATCACTCGGTTCAAAATTCCTTCTGTCACACTTCATGGCGGCTTCATGCACATACACAGCCCTTCCAAAGGCTTGTTCTTTCACTCCTTTAATCTAGAATGCTCTTACCATCTATACTACCTCAGCCACACACTGTCATAACTACACCCTAATTTTAACTGCAAAAAAGATATCCGACTCTCTGACCACCACCTCCTATCTTTCCAGCTCACAAGTTCCACTACCAGGACTAAAATAATTTCGTATTCCCTCCTTCCATATTTTAGATTCCTCTTTTTTCTGCTCTCATTTTCCATCTCATCCAATATAAATTTCAAGGACAATGATTCTGATCACAAACACATCAACTCTCAACTCCTTTACCTTTTCCTTGTTTTAGATTCTTTTGTTGTTGTTATTACCTTATTTTTGTAGTTTGTCAATCTTTTCTTTTCTTTTTCAGTTACAGTTGGTTCAATATTATATTAGGTTCAGGTATTCAGCACAGTCATTAGACATTTATATAACTTACAAAGTGTTTCCCCCAATAAGTCTAGTACCCACCAGGCACCATACATAGCTCTTACAATATTATGGACTATATATTTCCTATGCTATACTTTACATCAGGGGGATTAAGAAGTACAAATTAATGCAACTCCCATTTGACCCAGTAATCCCACTTCTAGGAATATATCGCAAGAAACCAGAAACACCAATCATAAAGAATGCACCCCTATGCAAAATAAGCCAGTCGGAAAAAGATAAATATAACATGATCTCACTCATATGTGGGATATAATGGTCAATGTAAACTGATGAACAAAAATAGATCCAGAGACAAGTAACACTGAACAGATTGTCCAACCTCAGAGAGAAGGCAGCAGAGGGGCGGGATGGTAAGAGATCAACCAAAGGACTTGTACACCATACATATAGCCATAACCCATGGACACAAACAGTTGGGGGTAAGGGCATGTGCTGGGGAGTGGAAGCAGCTGGGGAGAGGTCAATTGGGGAAGAAGGAGACATATATAATACTCTAAACAATAAAGAATTAAATAAAAAATAAATTAAAATAAAAGAAGTATAAACTGGAAGTTTTATATTCTTGTCTAGAACATAACCTTGTTTAAATCTAATACTCCACCTGCTTCTCACTAGCACCCTCTCTATTGCATGGGAGTAAAAAACACAGTTATGCTGATTATAAATCGTTTGTATTGCTTAGGTTTGAAAGCCAGATTCTCTCCCTCCAACCCCTATTTTTCTCACACCCCTATTATTTAGCTCAGTAATCTTAGGTAACCTATTTAAATTCTCTCTGCCTCAATTTCTTCATCTGGAAATCAGAAAAAGTGTCACTACACATTTCAAATACATACATTATAGGTTAAATTAGATAGTACAGGTAAAGTAGTACCTGGCACTTAGTATGGATTAATAAATGTTGGCTACTATTGCTGCCATTACTAAAATACTTTTCCGTTCTTAAAACATAAACTTAATTCAAGAGACACAGGAAAATCCTTTATAAATATTTAATTATTTTTTAAATATGACAAATATGTTGATATGAAGGAAATGAACAATTTGTTTATATATTAAAACCTTAAATAATGACTTAGGTCCATGGTTTTGATATACAACAATACCTATCAGGCCTGTTTTCTTCAAATGAAGCTTCTTTTATTGTTTTTATCACAAATCTTATTTAAACGTGTAAATGAGAACAAAAACCGCAAGGAAAACCTATAATCAATGACTCCCTCCTAGAAATAAATCACCATTAATTCCTGGGAATAGAATAGTCCTCTATACCTATGCTATCCAATATGGCATTGTAGATATTTAATTTAAAATAAACAAAATTAAAAATCCTGGTGTTTGGTCAGGCTAATATTTCAAATGCTCAATAGGCATGAGTGACCAGTGGCCACTAGGCTGGACAAAACAGGTTACCATGGTCGGCAAACCACGGCTCGTGAGCCACATGCGGCTCTTTGGCCCTTCAGTGTGGCTCTTCCACAAAATACTACAGGCGGGCACGCACATACAGTGCAATTGAAACTTCGTGGCCCATGCGCAGAAGTCAGTATTTTGTGGAAGAGCCGGTATTTTGTGGAAGAGCCACACTCAAGGGGCCAAAGAGCCGCATGTGGCTCGCAAGCCGCAGTTTGCCGACCACTGGGTTAGAACATTACCCTCATCACAGAAAGCTCTACTGAACAGTGCTCTCTATACCCTTTATTATACGCATATAATTGTAAAATTCAATAGAAATGTGATTGTGATTCCTGTTACTAACAGCATAGTGAGGACAATTCAGTGTCAATAGATGTATTTATCTACTTCTTGTATCCCATCATGTTGCTGGAGTGTATTCTGAGGTCCTTTATATAGTCTCCATTATCTTGCAAAAAAAAGTTGCAACTAAAAATTATCATTAAGTCTTCATAGGTAATATGATATTTTCATTAAATTTTAGCAGAAATCTCTGTATGTTTGTCTGTTATACCAAATGATATATGTATTTTTAAAACTTTAGATATATGTTGTCAATTCTTTTGCAAAACCTCAGCAGCTTGAGATTCAATTAATTGGGGTTCTGAAGATTAGTAAGAGATGGAAATTGAGACACCAAACCATGCAAACGCTATATAACCAAAGCATCTGCATTCCATACATCACAGATACGCTGATTTGCTTTATTAGCCAGCATTTGTAAAATGGCCCTCACATGAGACAGCAAACTGCACAGGAGATATATGTTGATGAATACGGAAGGTAAAATTTTAGACTGTTGTTTTGAATGTTATCTTTTTGTGATTTTTCTTTTAGTATCACATTCATTTCTTTAAAAAAAGTTTTAAAGGGGGTTTTCAGAGGTGTGGCAGCAGGCCTAAGAGTAGTGAAGAGAGAAGGGGTGAAGAAAAACGAGTGGTGTCCTTTCCTCATGACCACAGAAACTCCTGTTTTAATGAGATTCTAGCAAGCCTCGTATGGTAGAATTATGTTTCCCAACTGATTATCCTTCTAGCTAAGATTTCAAGGAAGTGCAAATAAATGGTTGTAAATATAAAAATCTGATATATTAGATGACATAATAGATAGATAGGTAGATAGATTTGTTATGGTTTAATTCTTTAAAAGATAGAGAAGAATAGACTACATCCATGATCATATATCAAAGATAAGGCCATTCTAATGAGGCATTTCTGAGATTAGCCCATGCAAAGTTATCCTGAATTATATGTAATGGAACATATTGCAACATAAGTCTTTGCTGAAATACTTAAGAGAGGAAAAGATGATATAAAATAGCAAGAATGAGAGGTAAGAGTGGTAACAAAATTAGACTGCTATTAAGTGAGCAAAACATTTACTATCCAGACAATGCCCTCTCTTCAATATGTGTAGAAAATTACATAGCAAGTTATAATAGGACCGATGTTATTGTGAGCATATTAATTATATGAGAAGTGCAGGAATAAGCATTAGCACATAAAAAGAAAATTCCATCATTGAGATTTTCAAGAAGTTTATACACATAATTATATAGTACTTTTCCAGTTTTAACACAATAAATCTTTCAGATAGGAAGAAAAATAGACCAAAGTATATCATTATCACCGAATCTTTAAGTGAATTTGAAATGTTTTTGAGTTTCCAGAAGTTTGTAGAGAAGAAAATACAAACTTCAGAGTAGCCATGAATTATAATAACAGCTATGTTAAGATATGTATATAGCCCAGCCATTGTTGCTCAATGGTTAAGCACTGACCCATGAACTGGTCACGGTTTGATTCCTGGTAAGGGCACCAGCTCAGGTTCAATCCCCAATAGAGGGCATGCAGGAGGCAGCCGATCAATGATTCTCACTCATCATTAATGTTTCTATCTTTTTCTCCTTCCCACTTCCTTTCTCTACAATGAATAAAAATATATTTTTAAAAATGTATATAGTTGGTTGTGAATTGATTTTCTCACAGACCCCCTATTCCTTATCAATTACATGCAAGACAGCCAAATCCAATCACTTATTGCCTAGCAATTACTTTCATATTTTTAAGATTTTTTAATATGGTAAATTTAAGGTGACTTTGAAATATCCAGGTTGAAAAGTCCAGTAGGAAGCTTGAAAGTGCGGATATAAATGCTTCAAAGTGCAGAGTTATATATTTAAATTACTTGGTTTATATTTCCTTTAGAACTGCGTCAGTCAAGATATGCTAGGTTTTGCTGCAGTAACAAACTTCTAAAAGTCTAAGTGACTTAAAGGAACCAAGACGTGCTTCTTGCTCATGCTGCCTGTTCATTCAGGTCAGCAGGTTCTCGAGTCCAAGTTCGCTTTACTCAGGGTCACAAGCTGTCAAAGTCTCCACCATCGAAAAGTTAGTCCCTGTGACAGGGGAAAAGGATCCTAACAAAACCCGCTTCGAAAATCTTCTTCCAGGAAATGGCACATCACTTCCTTCCATGTTTTCTTGGCCACAATAAATAGCATGTCATAACCTTACTTCAGGTTGGAGTGGAAATGGAGAATTGCCATCCTTCCAAATGATTGGAAAGAAGAAAGTAAGAAATATTATAAACAGATCTAATCACACAAAGCACTTTTTTTACATTCTATTTTAAATTATATTTATTTCCTTTTTCCCCAGTTAACTTTGAGTTCATGGAAAGAAAATGTTGAATCTTAGCCATACTTCCAGGATTTCCATTGGGCACTCAATAAGTATTTGTTGAATGAATAACAATGACAGACAACAGTATGATATATTTTAGCACTTTCAAGAAGTGATATTGAAAAGAGACCTTTGGATTTGACATAAAGTTCATGTGCAATCATTCAAGTGTCTCAGAAATATGGCAAATTGAGATGGAAAAAAAAATGAAGGAAATGTTTGGAGACTGCCCTTTCGGAAAGATTGACAATGATTCCGAGGAGAGATTTAGGACAGCAGCTTAAAGGAAGTTATTCTAGATAGCAACGAGAGTACTGCAATTCTTGGGGGAAAACAGATGGAAGGGAAGAGAGAAGTTTCCAGAGAAAGGATGAGTAATTGATGAAATATTTAGGCAGAACCAGGAGGAAGTGGGATCATAAAATAGATAAGTGGAGTTGGGACAGCAGTCCTCTAGAGACAGAGATGTGAATCAGGATGGTTATAAATAAAGCTGCGACTATAATCGAAGGAAAAATGTTTGAAGATGTGCCTGTCTAGTGGTCCTTATTCATTTGAGAAGTCAAATCCAGATAATATTCTGAAAGTAAGAGCAAGCATTGGACAAAACTTAAAATGCACGACAAAATTTAGAATACCCTTTATACAGAAGGAGGTTACTGGGGGGTTAGAAGATTGCCAGAAGAATTAAGCATGGATATCCAGTTGAAGTTGAAATTTTAAGTGGCAAAAGCAAACACTCATCTCCAAAGTTCTGAGAATCATCCATACGATTTAGTGACTCAATATCATGATGCCACAAGCCATCTGATTACATATCCAGGTCCGGAACCCAGGGTATGCAGGCAGATGACCTCTTTCTGACATCCAGCAAAGAGGCAACGCTTGCCTCCCTGTAGCAAAAGATTTAAAACTATAGTGGACCATTTTGAGTTAATGATTGGGAACAAAATAAAATGTAATTGTGAAATGACTTCTAGCAGTGACCATTTTAAATCTATTACCATTGGTAATGCTAGAAGAAGACTGGCATTGATTCAAATATATATATACAGACAGTCCCTCGGGTTATGTCACAATCAACGTACGTTGTTTTGTGGTTACGTCGCCATCTCCCATTTATTTCTAAGAAAAAAAGTTCTGTCATTTCGATGTATGTACATATGTGCTTTATGTTTTTATTATTTATTTACTACAGTAAAGATCAGCAATTGTTATCTTTCTTTTAATTTTTTAATTTTTTTTTTTTACTGTTTCACTTCATTACTGCTGTGTATGTGCTCCATGTGAGTGACTTAGGTGCTTATGTAGGTGGGTTCCAACTTACGGCGAAAATCTTGTTACATTGCACCGAAGGAATGGATCTCACATAACCCGAGGACCTACTGTGTATGTATGTGTGTGTATATACACACATGTGTATATGTATATACACATACATATGTTGTGTGTGTGTATGTGTGTGTGTGTGTATAGTGAATTCCAAGAGATTTTTCGGTCATGTAGAATCCAATACCTCCTTAAACATGAGCTGGTATCAATCAGCCTTTTAACATAAGAAAAAATAAAACAGAAAGCTTTTGCATTTTTTCAAAAAAAAGTAGCTAAGTCTTCCTTGGGATTTGCAGATGCTCTACTACCTTGAGTATATTAATGGAATTGAGTTTTTGGTCTCAGCCATAGTGAAATCTGAAAATGAAGTATCATGATAGTACAGAGCCTTTTTTAGGTTCCCTCTAATTATAAAGGTCTAATGATAACAAGGCAATCATTGCAAAACATGGTAAGATAAGCTTCTGCTGTTTAAATGTATAGAAATAGTTAAAACAGCATTGGTTATGGAAAGAAAGAGTTTATAAGAAAGAAGTGGTGTGGAATTTAGGGGCAAAATGATGAACTCAGTTTGAGATGAGAATAGGAATACCAGTAGAAATGATAGGAAACGATACCCTATAAAACCAGTAAGTGTTTTGTTGACAAAACACTAGTTATGAATTGTATGTAAGCAAAGAAATGTAGAATATTATGTATGTTGCTTGGCCATATGATTAACATTTTTGCAGTGTTTATAAGACAGAATCAGCTATATGCATTAAAAGCAGCATAATGTTCAGTGAAAAGGCAGTTTTAATGTAGAGTTAAGTTTTCAAAATTGTGGAGCCACATTTTTACTTGAATGGTAGGACAAAGAAGAGCTACAAACAACATAATAGGATGAGGTTGAGAGTCCCACAATTATCAAAGTCACAGCCACCAGACGAGCTTTAAGAAGATCCTCTTTAGTGACATGTCCAATGTCATCTTGGAAAGTATTCATAGTTGAACTCTTATAACTTCTCTCATTTCCTGAAAAATTTCAGGAACTAGTAAAGCAAGAACTTAGTGAGCCTTTGCTAGACTAAACGCAATAATTTCTTTCTTTAAAATGTGTGCCTGGTAATTTTATTTTTATAGACCAAACTACTGTTATGATTTTCCACAGAAGTATGCCAAGCCATCCTCAAACTTACCTCTCAGTGGCTTCCAAACTGCTTTAGTTTGTAGACATACATTATTACACTCCCTTATACTACACGCAGACATATTCATGGAATCAGTAGCACAATTCCAGTTTCAGACACAATAACTACTGCACGGTGCCTACTTCACTATGTTCTCTATACGTAGGACAGTCAACCAAATTTCAGTAATTGCTATCATCATTGATTAGGCTCCATTTATTGACCCTTCAGTAAGAGCCTACTTCCAACTTTCACTGCTGTTTGTTTTAAATGATAAAGCAGTGACACGGAGTCTTAAAAATTCTTTCAAAAATGGAACAAATACCAATGCTCTTGTCTGCCCGGTTCGCTGTAGGGTGCATGAGAGGTGCTGTGTTGGCTTACACTGTTTCACTGTGTGCCCCTCTGTTCACCTCCTGCTTTAACTGTTAGAAAAAAAGAAACAGCACCTCGACTTTAGTGTTCTGGCTCTCCTTCAGTGGGGATTCCTGAAATAAAAATGAAGACGCGTGCATTCCTATGAGACGCTGATAATCAGGCTGATCACTCAGTTGGCACATTTCTGTTTCCTTTGGGTTATGAAAATTGAGAGGCTTCTAGTACTATTTGATTATGCTGCCCCTCTAGAGATCACTAGCTATTATCACCTTAAACCTTTTATTATTCTGAAATACACAATGTCGACTGTTAAACTATTCCATTTGATTTGTAAGGATGAAAAACACACACACTGCAGCTTCTTGCTGCTCAAAACAAAAACTAGTTGATGTTGCATCACAAACACATTTGGGAAAGCAGTTAAGTTGTCAGGTTTAAGTAAGCAAAAGGATGAGGGGAAAGCAAATTAAACTGAATAGCACAGAATTTCCAAACTCAGCTAATGGACCAGATGACTCACTGTTCTGATGTGGCAAGCCAAACTAGAGTTTATAGACCAAACTACTGTAGCTCTTCTTAGTGGACGCCAACCATGGGGAAAGCACCGAAGTGCCGAGACTGGGAACTTTTCAACCTGGGCATGGAAAGGAAGCAATTTGCTATCATCGGAATGTAATAGGCAGCATTAACTTACAGAAAGAGGCCTTTTGGAGTATCTAATCATTTTAGAAACTTATTAATGGTCCTGACAATTTTCCTTAAGGACGATAGTAAGGTATATAACATAACTGTGAAAGTCACTTAAGCATTTGCATAAAATTAGTTTATCTTCCCATTAAATCTGAATATGGTTATAAAGCCTCTATTAGAAGTACATTTTGGAGCAATTTTCAAATTAATGTTTCATTAGTGCTCCCTTAACACTGTCGCTTATTGATTGTTCTCATCTCCATTCCATTCATATACTATCAGTGCCCCCTGGTAAATCACTCCAATGTCTGATAAACGTGACAGAAGCTATTTTCCTGTGGATGTGGAAAGAAAGGGCAATAGGCTTGGAGTCAGACAAGGTTACTTCATGATCCACCTGCTATCACTTAAAGATTACTTGGTTTTGCAAATTACTTGACCTTCCTTAATTTTATTCCCTTATCTTAAAAAAAAAAAGTTGTAAATGAGGCTAATAGTAACACCTGCCCACCTAATTTGTGGGAAGAAACAAAATGAAAAGTTACAGGTCATTTTTTCAAAATTCTGTGAAAAAGTATTTCAATTTACGATTTTAGTATGCGCGTGAAAGAGGAAAAGATGAAAACAGTTTTGCTTTAGCCCTGGCTGCTGTGGCTCAGTTGGTTGGGGTGTCCTCCCATACACGGAAAGGTCCCAGGTTTGATGCCCAGTTAGGCCCAGTTAGGGCACACACCCAGAGTACGAACAGGAGGCAACCCACTGATATCTCTCTCTCTCTCTCTCTCTCTCTCTCTCCTTCTCCTTTCCTCTCTCTCTAAAGTAATGAAAACATATCTGCAGGAGAGAATCTAAAAAAATAACAACACAGTTTTGCTTTAAATGGACATAGAAATGTGAATTCCATCAATCTTTTCTATCCTGAATATTATTTAATTTTTCTCAAGATTTCCCACACATGCTAAAAATTCCTTATTAGGGGAACTTTACTCTTGTTAAAGGCAATCTTTGAATAAAGGAATTCTTTGTTCAACTTCCTCAGAGTTCTGAGTAGTTTCTCTTCAACTTTTTGAACATTTAAATTGAGAAAATATTCTAATTTATGATCCAAAGAGAGAAAACATTTTTAAAATTTGCAATGAGATACCATCTCGCACCTGTTAGTAGCCATCATCAACAAGGCAAGCAATAACAAGCGTTGGAGAGGTTGTGGGAAAAAGGGAACCCTCATTCACTGCTGGTGGGAACGTAGACTGGTACAACCACTATTGAAAGCAGTCTGGTGATTCCTCAAAAAGTTAAGAATAGAGCTACCATGCGACCCAGCAATTCCTCTCCTAGGTGTATACCTGAAAAAGTAAAAAACACGCATTCATAAAGATTTATGCACCCCCATGTTCATTGCAGCATTATTCACGGTGGCCAAGACATGGACACAACCAAAATGTTCAGCAAGAGAGGACTGGATAAAGAAGATGTGGTACATATACACAATGGACTACTACTTAACCATAAGAAAGGATGAAATACTGCCATTTGCAACAACATGGATGGACCTTGAGAATACTATGCTAAGTGAATTAAGTCAGTGAGAAAAAGCTAAGAACCATATGATTTCATTCATATGTGAAATGTAAAACTGAGACTCGTGAAAACAAACAGCAGTGTGGTGGTTGCCAGAGGGAAGGGTACAGGGGATAGAGGGGGTGTAATATATGGTGATGGGAGAAGATTTGACTTTGGGTGGTGGGCACATAGTGCAATATACAAAGCTTGTAACATAGAAACCCACACCTGAAACCTATATGATTATATTAACCAATGTCACCCCAATAAATTTAATTTGAAAAGGAAAAAATCAATGAATACATAAAAATTCAAAAAAACTGAATAAAAAAATAAACAGTTCCAAAGAAAGATTCTTAACTTATCAAACACAAAGTCCAATTAACCAGACATCTCATTAGTTGATATTTCTAGTTAACTAGAGGCCCAAGGCACAAAATTCCTGCAGGGCAAGGGGTGAAACCCTCAGCCCATCCTGCACCCTCTCGCAATCCGGGACCCCTTGCTCCTAACAGCCCACCTGCTCGCTCCTTACAGCTTGGCTTGTCGCTCCTTAGTGCTGCCTCAGAGGTGGGAGAGGCTCCCACCACCACCTCTGCTCTCACCAGCCATGAGCCTGGCTTCTGGCTGAGCAGTGTTCCGGCTGTGGGAGTGCACTGACCACCAGGGGGCAGATCCTGTGTTGAGTGTCTGCCCCCTGGTGGTCAGTGCGCATCATAGTGACCTGTCATTCTGGTTGTTCCACAGTAAGGATCGCTGGGCTTTTATATTAATAGATTATATTACGTGGTTTATCTTTCTGAAAATTTATTTTTATTTATTTTGTTAAATTTGCTCCTGGATCTTTACTTTCTTTCAAGGCCTAAATAATATAACCAGAAGGAACAGAGTTCACAAATTGTCTCATCCTAGCTGTGTATATGTATATTACCTGATTCAATTCTTTATCTCTAAAGTTAATTGAATAGTAATTCTTTGCTCCTGAAAATTTGAGGTTAAACATAAAAGACAACTATACTCAACAAAACTACTCATTAAAAGGAAATAGTTGTCTATTAAAGTACTATAGTAGTACTTTTGTTTATACACAAACACTCTATGAACCCAAGGCCTTACTTTTTCTGATAACATTGATAACCTTAGCATTATCACTCTATAAGCACATAGTAATCTCTTCTCAACTATTTAATGACTGCATTATGTTCATGGAAAGTGAACAGAAAATAGTTAATTGTCCTGAAGTCAGTGATCCAAAATATGGTCAAAATTTGAACATTAGACAATGTACTTTAAAAAATATGAAATTTCTGGTCCTTTCCTCCTTTTTCACAATTTAGTTATATTGGTTATATCATTTCATACATCTAGTAGAGTCAAAAAGGGAAGAGTAGGATGATTGTGGTAGGCAAAGTATTTTTCATAGCTTCCCCCGCCCCAAACCCCAATACCACAGATCTTAACCCCTGGAACCTGTAAATATGACCTTATTTGAAAAAGGAGGCTGTGATCAAATTAAGGATCCTAAAATTGAAGATTATGCTAGATTATCAGGATAGGGCCTGACTGCAATCACAAGTGTCCTTATAAGAGAAAAGCAGAAGGAGATTAGACTCACAGAGAAGAAGACATTGGGAAGACATAGGTAGAGATGGGAGGGATGTGCCCCCAAACCACGAAACACCCATAACCACCAAAAGCTGCCAGAGGCAAGGTACAGCTTCTCCCTGGAATCTCCTGAGGGAGCAGAGCCTTGCCGATACCTTGATTTTAGCCCAGTGACACTGATCTCCAGCACTGTGACAGAACATGTTTGTTTTGTTCAGCTACCAAGTTTGGGATCATTTGGCTCAGTAGTCACAGGAAACTAATACATGATGATGATTAAAAATAGCTAACACCTATGGCCTATTCACTTTGTACTGGGACCCTACTTGAGGCACTTTACAGATACATATCTAATATAATAATAGAGGAATATGCAAATTAACCAGGATGCTGTAACATCACGACTGATCTACAAGCAGCGGAGAGCTACAGGAGGGCGGGGCAGCGGAGAGCTACCAGCGGCAGTGGGCGGGGTGGCCAGCTGAGGCAAGAGGGCAGGGAGTCATGCATGGATTTGTGCATAGCGCTACTAGTTATCTTTATAAGTCTTCTATCAACCTATGAGATAGGTCATTTATTATCACCACTTTATGGAAGAGAACGCTGAGGCGAAGAGATGTACAATAAGCTTTCTAAATCCTCATCCTTTATAAGGAACAGAGCAAGAATTCAAACCCAAGCATTTTAGTTCTTTAGTTCACACTCTTAAACACTACATCATATTAAGTGACTATTCATCTCTATCGCTTTAATGTCAAATTTTAATGTAAAATTGTAGCCACCTGAGAACTCAAGCCAGTACCTACAACCTTTATTCCTTCAATTCTAGGTGATCAGGATAGTTTTAGTACCCTGAGACTAACTTCTAGAAGTTGTTCTCAACCAATGCAGTTTAAAAATCTAGATTTTATAGGATGCCTTCTGGAGTTTCATGTGTTTACGTAAAACTAAAGATATTACAGCAACATTTTATTAATTTTTATTTCATTTTATTTGAGGATATATGAGACATTGTTAAGGAAAAATCTCTAATAATTTTAATAATACATTATAATAGCAACAAATAATTACTTAGATATAGAAACAAAACACATGTCAAGATCACACGCACACACAAAAAAACTAAACAGAGAACATTTGACCCCATATTATGAAAAACCCTTAGGAAAATCTTCAAAGGGAACTATCTAACACTGCACTGTAATAATAGTTTGTTTGATTTTCTCATGGAGACATATACGTTATCAATATATGTCAAGATCAATACTGTTTGCTGGAATATGGGCTACATAACTGCATAGAAGGGAAATACGAACTCTACTGCAAAGTTCTCATTTAAAAGACCTTTTTAGGAGTACCACATGCTTGCTAATTTGGGTAGGTATAATTCCACAAATAGACCATGTAGAACTACTGTTTTGTGTTCCAAATAGGCAAAAATTTAAAGATATGGTTGGATGACACTATAGGCTGTTTAATAAAGTCATTAAATGGTCTAGAGGCCCTTATCCCAAACTAGAACTGTATTCTAAGTATTTTCTACAGGTTCACCAATTGGTTAGGTTTCTTTGAATCCCATCCTTAATCTGGAAAAAATACTAAAAGTGGTAAAGCATTATCTGGGTGTGATTAAAATCACATGAACAACGAGGCAGAGACTTTGTGAAGGAAGTTGAGTCATCTCTGCCCCTGGTTATCCCTAAACGTCTCTTTCTTTGTGATTAAAAGATAAAGTTAAGGTTGGGGTATCCCAGAAAGAGGAGTTATTGCTAATTTTATCAGGACTTAGAATATATAAATCAAGACATTTTAAATGTAGTAGAATTTTTAAAATGACCTGCAATGTGTTATCTATTTGTTCAAAAGATTAATTTCACTGATGAATTTCAGGCATGTGTTCTATTTGAGTTGATCTAGGTTTCCTAAGAGGCTATTTAAGTGCTTGCTTGATTTTCAAACTACAGGCTTTAATTTATTCAAACTTCACTTTCGAAAAAAATAAGACGTGCTACCCACCTTGAGAGTAAAAACTCTTGAAACATTCAAAATTAAAAATCCTTCCCCAATATTAGTTTCTTCAATCTATGTATAAATGTGACTCAGATATCCAGTTTAAACTGCTTTTCAATGATCTGGCTGTTCAAATCATCAAGTAATATCAAATAAAGTATCAGTTCCATTGTGCAAGTATGGAATTTAGAAATTTTCTGAAACACAATAGAAAATATGTTCATGTGATTATAATGTAACCCATTATAAAACTCCTACTTTTCAAAAATCAAAGCTTATAATTAGTTTAGTACTTTGCTACTAATATTAAATGTTAGCTGCTACAACAACTTAATTATCTACTTCCAAAAAATAAACACAACCTCTTAGAAAGTCATCACTATGCTATTTTTACACTTTTGATAAAACTTTTACATATTCAGAAATTTATTTCTGGTAGGCAGGCAAAATGTGCTTTTTTAAAGACTTCAACTATGTTAAGAAACAAAATTTTTACTTGACTACTAGAAAAAAACAATTTAACCTTAAAACAAAAGAGAAATCATGGAAACAAATTAGTTTAATGGGACAGAGAAATATAATTTTATTTGAAAATAATAAGATAGCATGCAATTGCAATGAAACATAGTAAAATATCTTTAACTTCTCAAAGTACCTCTATATTCCCAAAGTTACTCCCACATCTTGGATATTAATATCATTCGTGTCTGAATGGATTTATATGTTTTTATTTGATAGTTCCATTCATGTGCAGGTAAATCAGATCTGTGACTTCAAGGATATCACTATTCCCCAAACAGGTATAATTACAGCTTGTGAAGGAATATGACAAATGCATATATTTGCCATTCTTGCTCTTAGTTTTAACAGCCTCAAAATATTTAGAAAGGCACTAATATAACTTATCTGGAGAGATCAGGAGTAATGGATTTATAAAGTTGGAGATTACAAGAAAATAATGGAAGATGTGCACTCAGCTACCCACATGCACTTGGATATGAAACATCTTAATTAAATTTCAAATAAAATCCGCCCTAAATTAGACAAGAATCTTTTAGCTGGGGTTGTTGTTATAGATGAAACCCTGCATTTTGTTGCCTTGCAAACATTTTATTATTACTGAACTTCTGATGCACCTAGTAAATAGCAAATCACAGCAGGGGGTGTAATTGTTTTGAAAATACTGTTGAAAATAAAAACGATATTTTAAAACACGCTGTTAGTATCTCTTAATAGAAATCCAACATCTCTTTAGAATCTTAGCATTAATTATAAGCTGGCTGAAATATGAGTGTCCAGGTAGATCTCCGAATAACTCTGCAGGATCATACAAACGTGATGCACCAGGTATGTTTGATGCCATAAATCACACACTGTTAAGAGATCGCTATAATACAGTACTATTGATTTACAATAAGGAGGCTCGAGGAAGGAACACTGTCAAGGGTAACACCAAGACCTCCCCATTGAGCCCTCTCTGGAGCCAGCAAGCCGAATTACATAAATGCCACACAATTTTTATTTTTATTTGAGTCTCACGTTCTGTATTTCTGTTCAATTAAACATTTGAAATAATTGTGGATGAATCAGTCTATGACATTATCACCACTGTACTAATTTTTTATAAGACTTAGAACTAAGGAAGGTCATCCTTCCTCTTTTCAAATAGGGCTCAAAGAGGTTGTGCAGTGGTTAATGAAACTGACTTTGGAGTCCAGTAATCTTGGTTTCTAAGACACTAACTCTGGAATGTCTCCAAATTTAGTATCTCTAGGGCTCCCTTTTCCTTATCCACAAAATGGAGATGGTAAGGTTGTCTTCTTGGGATTGTTATGCATTTTCAGGGCCTGTAACGCCCTTAGCATTTTGAATGATGTTCAGTGAATGGGAAACAAATGTTAGATGTTAGTATAATAATAATACTAATGATTAATATTATTATAATTATTATTAATGACCCCCCCCAGCCGCTTTGTACTAGAGCAAAAATAGTCCAGAAGTCCTAATGTTTGGCCTAGGTCCCTTTCTCCTAACTTGGAGTGCCCCTAACACTTCATTTACTTAAATCCATGATAACACATTAACTCCAGATGCCTGCCTATTCCCCCAGTCTATATGTCAGCTCCATGAATAGAGTGCTCCAGCTAATTTTCAGAGAAACATCTGGAAGGAAAGAGGAAGAAATTGCAGCAAACCTCAGACACGCCGTGCTGCATCAATCTACATAATTTGAAATGACCCATAGTTGCCTTTCATGCTGAGAGACCAGAGTAAAGTGACTGAATCACTCAGTCCAGGGCAAGGGTGGCCTGAAACCCAGAGGGAGATACCCCTTTCCAGTCGATTTCAGGGAACACGGTGAACCACAACTGAGTAGAAGGTGAAAGACCCTTTTAGCAGATTAACTAGCCAACAGCCTCAAGGGAAGAGAGGAGAGGAAAATCTCCCCATCCCATCCCCAGAAGCACCACAGGAACCTCATAGGAAAGCCTTAGCCCACGGGTTCTTAGTTACACCTACAGAAGGTAGGGTCATCTTCGAAGTCAGTTCAAGCTGCCAGAATTTGGAGACACTCAAACACCGCATCACTCAATATTTTAGCCGCAGCTCAGGCGAAAGCAGACATAAACACAGCCACCAGAAACGCCTGAGGCTGTTCAGTCTGAATTGTATGGGGGCACAAATACAGAACCGGGCATTTCACCAAGGTTGACGCCGTATGAGGGGTAGTGGGTTTCCTCGGATCCCAATTCGCACCCACCATAAAACTTCCCCCCAAATGCAAGTGGTCACAAGGTACACAGACCCTGTGCTCCCTCTGCTCTCACTGGGTCTCAGGCCCTGGAGGGCGATGGGATTCAGGGGCACTGTTTTACCCTTAGCCTCCCAACCCCACCCTAAAGGTCAGAGTGATTCCTATAGCGTGCCTTCCTCTAACTCCATAGCTTCTCACACTGCCCTCAAATATTGTGCATCCGGATGAAGAAATAAATAAACAAATAAACATAATAAAAGAAGAAGGAAGAAGGAAGAAAATGCGAAGGCAATCACAGAGAGAGCCCGCGGTGCTTTCTTAGCCCTACAACTTCGCCAGGCTTCCCGAGGAGGGAGCGCTCCCCGCACACACCCAATAGGAGGCGGGCAGCGGGGCGTCCGTCCGTCCTCCTCGGTGGCCCAGCCCTCCACTCCAGCCGGAACCGGGCTGACCCCGTGGCCCCAGCTGCTGCCTCCGCTGCCCCGGGTCCCCTGCAGCGCCTGGCATCCGGAGAAAGACCCGCCAGCTCTGCACCTGCACTGGGGCAGCCACATCTCCGGTTGGCAAGGAGCAGCAGGGGCAGGGGTGCACCAGGACTGTGCGGGTATGGGAATGAAGGGGCAGGGGGGTGATCCTGGTCCTGGAAGATAGAAATGCCCACTCCACGCGCCTCCCATCCCGCAGGGGCGCCACCCCAGAGCGGTCCTCCCCACCCCAACCAACTCCGCGGGAGCCCGAGCCTAGACACCAATTTTGCGCTCAACTTACCTTGGCTCGGCTGAGCTTTCGCTCTCCTTCCTCCCGCCGAGCCCTTCATCCTCCTGCCGGCTGCAGCCTGGCGCCCTGGTCCTGGCATCCGGGCGGAGCTGCAGCCCGGGCTGGCTGTCCCTGGGGGCACAGGGCTGACCGCCCGCAGCTTCCGCGGCTGTGGTCTGGTCGCGGGGAGGCGTGAGCGGTGACCGCCCAGACCCGTCCCCGAAGCGCCGCGCACCCCGTCCCCCGGGCGGGCGCTGGCGGGAGTTGGCAGTCAGTGCGCCTCTGCCTCTTCCAGCCGAGCCCTGGTGCTGTGCTCTGCAAGGTCCGAGCCACGCCAGCCTCAGGTACACCCGGCTGGGGAGAGGTGCCAGCCCCGAGGGAGGAAAGGGGGGAGGGGCCGGGCCTGGGGGAGCCGGAGAGAGGGAGAGAGCTGAGAAGGAAGAAAGAAATCAAGGGGCGAGGAACTAGGTTTCCTGGAGGGAGTGGATCCTGGGTGTTCAGGGAACACGCGGGGAGGAGAATTGCATTAGAAAATGAGCTCCAGGGAGCTGCCTCCACAGGCTCGGGAAAGGGGTTTTCCTTTTGTGCTTTTAGTTCCTTTGCCTCCTTGTTTGGGTACAATTACCTGAAAAACGGCCCCCATCTATGTAAAACAACAGTTAACTTCAATACCTCGGTGAACAGATAGAAAGTGATGGGTGACGCTACTGCAAATGCAAGGAAGTTCTGCCTCCACAAAACCTCTTGTGAGGGACCCAGATCCCACTGAGATTTTTCTTTCCTCACCTGATTCATTCTCTCATTCTCTTCTTCCCTCTCTCCTTCCTTCCCTCAAACACAAACACACACTCATACCTTGTCCCTTGAGAATGAAACAGATGCCTTCTGTTGACCCATTTTCCACACTTTACTAGGCACAGGAAATCACCTAGGGATCTTGTTGAAGTTCAGATTCTGATCCTATAGGGGCCCGAGATTCTCTGTTCCTAATCAGTGTGGCAGATGCCACTGATCCAAGGACCATATTTTGAATTGCAAACAAATAAACAAAATAAAGCTGCTTTCTAATTATCAGTTAAGCCACTAAGTATTGGTAAGATGATCTGAAATAAGTTGCTAATGCGCTGTTTTTCATGGGGTTTCAGGATGCTACGGGGGCACATAAATTATAAACATAAACACGGGGCAAAAGGATAAAATACCCTGTAGATACAAGGCTATCATTATTGTCATTATTACTGTTGATGAAAAATGTAGGGAGATACTGACAATTTGCCACTGTGTATGTTCTTGAGGGAAGTTCTAAACACAATCCACAGTGACCGTCTCACAAACACACCATTGTTTCGAGAGAAAATACTGTGTAACATCCTCTAAGGGGCAGTCTATTCCTCCGGTGAGCCTGTTGTTAACTTTCGTTGATATGTAGTAGCACTGTTTAAACGTGTATTATCAGGTAGTTAAATTGCTTAGCAGGCTAATAGGTAAAGCAAACCAAGAAAAGCAAATGCCAGGAACAAAGAGATAAAAAGGAAATATAGCCAATGCACCAAAAGATATGTTGTATTACACTTCACATGACTACGTTCGCTTGATTTGATTCTCCCTTTGCATGTTTTCATCTGGACTCAAACACCCATCCCACTGTTTCAATTCAGCGACTGCTAGTAAGCTTTTATCATGGCAAAGGCCTTGCCTGGGAGTGAACAGCATCTGGTATAGCTCCTGCTTTGAAAGAGCAATTTGACAAGATACCAACAGACACTGTATTAGGCAGCCTCTGGTGGCAGAAGAGAGCATCAAATATGTTACCACTGAGAGTTCAAAGGCAGTGAGGTCTGGAGAGGCTTCATGGAAGGGGGATCATCTGAGATAAACCTTCAAATGTGATGTGATTCCATCAGACAGAGTTGAGAAGGATGGACATTTAAGGTGAACGAGTGAGGGCAGAAAAGTGCGGGGAGTAGTGAACGCTTTTGCCCAAAAGATACCGAGTATGGAAGAAAGTGGAATAAATGGCTTGAAACATTGGCAGGGCTGTGACTGCTGTCCTGAGCAGTTTGTCCTTCACTTCAAGCAGTTCATACTTTGCTTCAACAAGGAACCACCATGATCAGAAATCTAGCAAGAAACTGACCTGACGTGAAATTAATAGGGTGACCTAGAACCATAAAGTAATACAGGTACAACACTTAGGAGGCAGTGAAAACTGTATGAAAGGGATCATAAAGGAGGGAACACTAATAGTTGTGGGAAATGAAATATAAAGATGTTTAAAAGGAGGCATTGCTGAGACATAATTAACAGTACATAAGGATTACGTGGAGGAGAGGGATTTGTTCAGCGTATCTCCAAGATTTTGTGCCTGGAGGACTAAAAAAACGTCGATACCATTAAGAATTGAGAAGTCAAGAATTTACAGTTGGTTCATTTTGTTTTTATGTTTATTTGGGAAAGGCTATCAGATAATAAGTTTTCTTTGGACATTTTGAGTCAGAGGTTTAAGGGAGATGTTCAGGTAGGGATGTTGCTTTGAGGAAATGGGTTCTGGGTGAGAACTTGTGTTTGCTCTTGTGTTTGAGAATCCTGGGCATGTATAGGAAGTTGAATGGTTGGGAGGACATGAGGTTAGTGAGGCAGAACAGAAAAAGAAATACAAAGTGCTTTAGACAGAAGCTGAGAGCTATGTAACCTCCCTGGTCCTTCAGTATCATCATCTATAAAATATGAATAATAACATCTTCTGCACAAACTAGTGAGGCTGAAGTGAGATAACATACTATTTTCTTATTTATATTTTTTTTGCACTAACCTGTAGGGTATGTCTGAGAGGATGGGAACATATGTATTGTGTTCACTGTTGTAGCCCCAACATCTAACTTTGTGTTGTGCACATAGTAGGCTCTAAAAATGTTCACTGAATGAAATTAATAATTTTAGAAGAAGGAGAGACACCAAAGCCTAACCACAAAGATGGCAAGAGATGGCTAAGTGGGTCCTGTTATTTCAATGCTATGGAAACCATGTCAGGAAATGTTTGTTACAGAGATGAACACTGGTGAAAGATGGGACAAAGAGTAAAAGGGAAATATTAATATACATTGGGAAAGCTTTTGGTTTGGTTTTGGAGAAAGCTTTGGTTGAAAATTTAACATTACATTCAAGAGAACTGCTGCACTAGACATATATCACTATCATGAGTGGCAAAGGAACTTACCAAAGAATGTCAGATTATTCTTTAAAGAAATTAGACAGTGAACTGAAGAAGAAAACAAAGATTGGGGGGAGAGAGCTGGTAGCAGAGTTGAGGAAGGCTGTTCCTCTTTAGTAAAGGGAAAGAAAGTCCAAGCATACTTTATTGATAGAGTTCAGGGGCCAAAAGCGTAGGAGAGAAGCTCCAGGTGAGAAGGGGAGGATTGATTGAGCAATATCTGAAAAGAGAAACAGAACTAGTGGGCCAAGATTGTAAGTAATCAATCCGAGCAGAGAAAAGGGTCACTGAGAAAAGCAAGAACAAAGGAGTAGAAACAAGGAAATGTACTGAGATTCTAAAGTGGAGTGGCAGGAAGTGAGAAAGGCTCGCATTGTCTTGCCCCTGTATCTCTGGGAAAATGGGTCTCCTATGTAATTTTTAAAGTTTTTAAAAATTAAAAAGATGTTTAAAATATTTTTTAAAAATCTTTCAGAACAGCAGTTGGTTTGCCATGCTGTCCTTCATAATTTATGAGATCTTACACAATTGATTTAACCTCTTGGAGTCTTAGTTTCCTCATCTGTAAAACTGGGATAAGACTATTTGCTTTCTGAGTTTAGGTTTTTATGTTAAAATAAGAAATATTGGTAAAGCAGGGGTTCCCAAAGTAGAGCCATCATCAGAATCACCGACAGTGGTCAGCAAACTCATTAGTCAACACAGCCAAATATCAACAGTACTTCTTCAAAATAGACTCGTCCAGGCTGAAAACCGAATTCTGCGCATGGGCCACAAAGTTTCAATCACACTGTATGTGTGCGCCTGCACATGGTATTTTGTGGAAGAGCCACACTAAAGGGGCCAAAGAGCCACATGTGGCTCACGAGCTGCAGTTTGCCGACCATGGACCTAGAAGATTTGTCAAAACAGATTGCTGGGCCCCATCCCTAGAATTACTGATTTACTAGGTCTTGTATTGGTCTCAGAAATTTGACTTTCTAACAAGTTTCGGATGCTTCTGTTCTGGAAAACCACACTTTGCAAACACCCCTCATCCCCTGCCCCTCATTGTCAGTAAGTTAACATAATGCCTGACGCATAGTATGTAATAAATACCCGGTAGCTAGTGTTTAGGGTTGGTGGCCAACTCATGGTATGACAGCTGAACACAGAGTTCAGACTGAAAGGTTATAAATGAAGGTGAGTGATGGACAGGAACTATTGGCAGAGATTGAGAATTCAAAGGTCATAAAAATGAATATCCAATTCCGTGTAAGGGAAGTTATGGGAAAGATCAGGAGGTCTTGGCCAGAAAGAGAATTCAAGAAAGAGTTCAGAATCTTGGAGATCAATTTATGCTTCGCCCAACACTTTCTAACAGGGTGGCTTATAATAAAAACCATGGCCATAAAAATAAAATCAGGTCACAGAAACAGGAAACTGGGTCCAGGGAGGACAGTGACCTGTCCAAATAGAGGCTCAACACCATCGCTGTGACTAAAAGCCGACTCAGCCTTAGAAGCGACCGAGAAGCAGGAGCCAAGTGATGTTACATAACTGTCACTGTCTGAAGAAGAGATTTGTAAATCCCAGGCTCTCCTGCAG
The DNA here is from genome assembly GCF_000327345.1 of Myotis davidii. Lineage (NCBI taxonomy): Eukaryota > Metazoa > Chordata > Mammalia > Chiroptera > Vespertilionidae > Myotis > Myotis davidii. Next base: position 73,788 of record NW_006289095.1, read on the forward strand.
GAGAAACATTTCCCTACTCTCCAATTCAGAGGAAAATCTCACCCCTGGGGCATGAAATGATTGGGAATTCACATGGCTTCTTTAAGTAGGAACCTTCAACACACATCAGGCATAGGACGGCAACATAACGTAGAAGAACCACATCTGGGAGGGGTTAGGAAGAAATGCTCTACATCAGTGGTTCTCAACCTTCTGGCCCTTTAATACAGTTCCTCATGTGGTGACCCAACCACAAAATTATTTTCGTTGCTCCTTCATAACTGTAATGTCGCTACTGTGATGAATCGTCATGTAAATATCTGATACGCAGGATGGTCTTAGGCGACCCCTGTGAAAGGGTCGTTCGACTGCCAAGGGGGTCGCGACCCACAGGTTAAGATCCGCTGCTCTAGCTAGTTAGCCTTCTAGTATTCAACTTTACCCAGTTACACACCTCCATGTTCTGAGCTGTGGCAGGTGCTTTATGTGGACTATCTTTAATCTTAATAAGATTATTCTTCCAAGATGAGAAAACAGGCTGAGAGAGATTAACTTCCCTGAGATCATACCTAATAAGGTCCAGTCTCTGATTATAAAACATAATACACTTCCATTCTAAAGTTCTCTCTAAAAAAGAAAAATAAAGTTGATAAACAAGGTCAGTCCACACTCCTTTTGTCTTAGATTGGGTTCTCCAGGAAGCGGACTCTGGAGACAGGGAAATCTGTGTGCAGGAAGTTTACTGGGAGAGCCCTTGAGATTGAGACCTGTGAGCAAGTGAAGGAGTAGGCATCGCGTAAGGGAGAAGCTCAGCCAATCCCACCAGAGCTCTGGGCTGAATAGACCCTTCAGAGTTATCCTGAACTAAGGACAGGGAACCAGGCCTTGGTCTCCTTGTGTCAACCTGTCATTTTGAATAATCAGAGTTTAGTCCTTGAGAAGTCTGTAGAATGAAACTAATCGAATATTTTTTAATCACTGCTATATAGCAACCCAATGACAACTACCTTGAATGTAGCAATTATTTTAATAAACATTACTATTTGCAAGGCACTGTGATGGCTAATTGGGGGAAACACAAGTCTATTTAAATCACATGTTTATTGTCACGTAACAAATTTAGAAGTAAAATGAACTATAGAGAAATAAACTGTCTATAAAATGGGTACAAGAATAGCATCTACCTCATATGGTATATCGGAGGATTAAAAAAAAACTACCACAAAATAAATACTATAAAGGTATTTTTTTTCTAACTACAAGAGGTTGAAATGAAAATTCTTGCAAAATAAAATAAAAAGGACACACAAGTATGTAATAAATTCAGGGTAAGAAGTTCTCCCTTTATCTGAGAAAATTTATCAAAGGAGAAGAAATGTAGTTGAGTCTGCAAAAATGGGTTGGACTTCGAAAGACAAACACAATGGTGAGAATAAGACAGCATTCCGGGGAGAACAAATAGAATGAATAAATATATAGGGCATGAAGGCTTAGAATTTTTTTGAGGGCCTGCAAACAGACTAGCTTGTCAAGAATACATGTGAAGGGTCTCGGACACTGCTCATGACTTTCAATTTCTGGTGAATTATTATGGCTTTATTTAAAAGAAAGTGAAGAGGGGAAACTTTGGGAAAATTAGAAGTATGAACAAAAAAGTGGTGTTAGATGAAAACTGACCTGTGCACAATTAAAACTGAAAGATACCAGAAGCAAAAGAAGTTCTGTGTTGTTATTTTTCCTGCCTAACACTAGCCTTTCCTTCTGGAGGTTGTGGCTGCTAAGGCAGAGGTTCTCAAAGTGGGGTCACTGGACCAGCAGCATCAGCCTCACCTGGGGATGTGTTAGAAATGCAGATTCTCAGGCTCCAACCTTGACCCACGGAATCAGAATCAGCAGTCGTTGCTTTAACAAGCCTTCCAGGTGATTCTGACACTCTCTCAAGTCTGAGAATCACGGCCGTAGTGTTTCTATAATACATTTTTCTCCTGGAGCAAATACCTCCTGGAATATCCTGAAGCAATTTGCTCTTTTCCTAACTCTCTAGGGAGTATGGTTGCTGTCTTGCTAACATCTTCCCAGACTGTCTCTGACCAAATGACTCAGCACGGAACTATGCTATGCTAATACATGGATCAGACTGTTTTCCAACAGTTTTCAGAATAAATCTTTAATACAAAGTGTGTCTATTCTATTCAAAGTCAGACGCACACACACACAAAAAAAATTCCCGAGGTGGGGCAGGACCTCAAGGGTATCAGAAATATCAGAAAAAGGCCGGCCACTGATTAATATATTTTTTCATGAAAAGAGAAAATCAAAAGTTCTTTCCCATTACTAGCAAAACTCTGACATGGTTAATGAAAATATATTTAAAACTACAGCCAAAAAAAATGGTTCAAAATAATTAGAACTTGGGTATTGAGGAGGGTACTATGGTCAACAGAAAATGGTTTTGAGTACATGTTAAATATAAAAAAAAAAAAGATCAATAATGGCTAAATACAGAACATATATGTGAGTCTCAGGGGATCCTGGATCTTTTTGGATCAATGAATGAGAAGGTGAAAGGAAGAAAATGAACTGACAAGGAGGAAATTATGCTGGAGGGGGTCAGTAAGAGGACATGACCACTTGTTGGCCCCCGAGCTGGATCCTGGCAACTGGAGGCTGCTCTGTCCTTAGAATGTATCTTCTGCCCACTTCCCTGCATTTGGAGCCACTTTAAGGACACAGCTTTGAAAGAATGCTGTGTTGCTGAGGCCATCTGGAATGGTACCTGTGACTAACCTGGCTAAGGCCGCTGAATAAACTTTTAACATTTTAGTGGGTGGGTGCAGTGATCAACCTGTTTGCAGCTGCCTAAGACAAACCTTCCAAATTCCCTGGCTTGTTATAATTGCCACCTACCAATCTGGAGTGTTCTGCCTCTTTTTGTGGTCTCTCCTTGTCCTCTGTATATGGGAACCAGTTTCAGATTTCACCCCAGGGAAGTCCCAAGGTTGTAAACAAACAACTTAGTACTTGGTGTATCCAGTCTAGATGGGAGGGATGCTTTGAACCACACAGAGCAACCTCATGAAGTAGTGTGGCCGCAATAAATTCACAATAAGCAGCACCTTTTGCAGACACACCCTCACAAAATCATTCATGAATGTGTACAATCCATTCATGTTTCCAAACATTTTTATTTTCCTATTCAAACACGAATCTCTCCCAAAACTAATGAATTACTTTATAGTCATATGAGTTAGCAGAGACTGAAGTTTGTTTCTTACTGTAAGCATAGATTATACATATGTCAGCTTGCCCATCTAGCTGTCTTCCCAGGGAAATTTATGAAAATTTGCAAAATAGCAGAACAGTGCTATTTTGGATGTCTAGAGGGAATAATATGGTAACCCATGAGTCCCACCTCACTCAAACTGTGTGCGTGTGTCTCCTTCAGCAACATCTCCTCCCACTGACTCCTCTTTGCTGACGGTGGCATCCCCATTCTGTCACACTTCAAATCTCAAAGCCACGTTTAATCACGTTGTGTCTGCCACCTTAACCTCCAGCCAAGTGCATTTCCACCTCTCAGTGGGTCTCAGATTCCTTTCTGCTTCCCCTTCCCAGTCAGAATGCCAGTACCCTGACTCAGGCTTCCCTTTGGATTCATGTGTAAGTCTTTTCTGATTGAGGTCCCAGCCTGAACTCTTGATCTTCCTCTAGCTGAAGTAGATCAGTGCCAGATAAGGCTGCCCCAATCACTCTTTTCACGGTGTTACTCTCAGTTCTCCATATCGCACGCCTCACCACTTCCTTCAATTGTACTTGGAACCAGAGCTCAGCTGGGCATCTGAGGCTCCCATATTCTCATTACAACCTGACATTTCTATCCTTCTACTCCTGCCTCCCCCCACGACCCTCCCACACCCAATAGCCAAATCTCACGGTGACTCAGGTATGCTTTGGAAACCTGTTCCTGCTGCCTGGGAAGTTTAATTCTCTTTCCCACCTGGTAAAATTCAACCCAACTTTCATAACCAGGTTACAAACATCAGGCCAAGCAAATGTGTGTTCTTCAAATGTTAAAAAGACTTCGGCTTTTAGGATGATCATTTCTATTAATAACCTGGAAAGCTAATAGTGGCAAGAAAAAAATGCTGTGGGTTCACCAAACCATCTACTTTCCTTCCTGGGAACAAGAGAAAAACTTTTCCCACCCTATGGCGGAAGAATCATTATGATTAGTTATGGCCAAGGAAATGTCAACAGAGAATACTGGCCCCAAGTCTCAGTCCCTCACATCTCCGGGGTTTTCAAACACCTGCTCACTCATTCTCTCTCCCCTTGTCATCTGTAGGTTTGAATGAGAGGAACAATGGAGGACTCCAAGTTCCAAGGGCCCGACTGAATCAGCATCCTGTAGAAATGTGCTCTTTTATGTTAAGTTCATGAGATGATGTGGTCATTACATAGAATAATAAAATGAGTGGCTATAGGCATAATTGTGAAATAAAAGATATTTTAGCCAATCTCTCTTCTCATTTTTCTGCAAATTTGCCTACCTCCTCCAATTTTAATGTCATACTTTGTGTATTTCATTCCAAACATTTAAAAACATTTATGTTGCTATGCTGAGAAACGAATCCATCTGATATTTGCAACCACTCTAAATTGTAAAGGACTTAATTTGGTTGCACTCTTTCATGTTCATTTGCATTTTAAAAGCCTATAGAAAGACCACTATGCTTGCACCTAGAGAATGAATCACTAATGGTTGACATTCAATAATCAGATAGAGAAAAAATATTACTATGCAAATTATACCAAACAGCAATAGCCTACTTTAATTAGAATCCCAGCTTTGAACAGAAATTAAGTTTACATTGTAATTATTTTTCTAAAATAAATACTACAAAAAAGGCAGATTTTCTATTTACATCTCTTTCTCTGCGGGTTTCTTTTTTTCCTGCATGGCTCTTAATCCACATTTCTTTATAGTATACTAAATAAAATTCTTTAAAATTGGAAATATGGTAGGCAGTCAGACAGGCATATACAGAGCAGGACAATAGGCCAGGTACAGAATCTCACCAGAGCAGAAAGTCTGGGCCTCTAGCAAGGGATACCTAGCAACTGGCGGAATTGGTAGAGCAAGTATTAGAAATAAGTTTTGTTAATTAGGACCTTGCCCCTGAGGCACCCTTTTTCACCCCTAGATCTCTCTGTTCATGGGGGTCAGAACATCCCTCTGACCTTTTCTCCCCTGGCATGTAGGTCTCCCCGCTTTAGAGAAGAATAAGGGAGATGGAGAAAAGTCCTATCTGACTTTCATCCAAAGACAGGAGAGGACAGGACAGGCCCTGATAGGTCAGCTGGAAAAAGAAAGTAGTTAACTCCCATGGAGGGGTTAAAAGGAGACCTGGCACCCACCAATCACTGGAGACCAGGAACCTGAAAGACACACCTGGAGAGCTGATGAATATTCTATTGTGATTCTCCCCTGAGACCTCCAGATAAATACCCTGAAGACTGAACACCCAGTTTGGCTCTCTCTCTATGGAGCACACCTGGGTCTTCCTCCACCGCTTCCCCCAGGAATATGTGCCTTGTCTCTCTCTTTTCCCTAAGCTCAAAGGGCATTTCTTTTGTAACTTCTGTAACTTGTTTTCTGAGCCCATTTCTTTTACCTCTGTGACTTTCTAAATAAACTTTCTCTTACAGTTTGAGTCTTGGCTCTGAATTCTTTCTTAGCCAGAACTCAAGCACTGAGGTTGCTGATGAGGTCAGGTATGACTCCACCAGTGTAATACCTGGTGCCATTCTCACTGCCAACAGAAAGTTTTTATTGTATTTATGGTTACAGCTCATGAATTTTAAAATGTCTAAAATAGAGAATGATAATAAAGGAAAAGATCGCATACAATGTAATTGCACCAATGAACAATATTCACTAATTGTATAATGAACTCAGAAATGCTCTACTTATACTCAGAAATGTTAATAGCACTGGTCAGTTTTCTCCATTTTAGACTGTAAGCAATTCCAGGGCAAAAACTTGCACTTTATTATATACATGTAGTGTGGTACCATGTATAAATTCCTATTGCGATTAATTCTTACCTTTTAAAACAGGTGACAAATCTTACACATGTTAGTGAGGTTGAAATTCATTACACAATTAAGATTGTAAAAAATAAACACAACAAAATAACTCATCCACTTCTCTAAAATCCAACAACTTTCTATTGCCTCCCCATACCTACTGGTAAGATGTTGGGGAAGACAGGCAGAAGAGAAGAGGATGGAAGATTTACATTTTTTAAAAAATATATTTTATTAATGTTTTACAGAGAGGAAGGGAGAGGGATAGAGAGATAGAAACATCGATCAGCCGCCTCCTGCACACCTCCTACTGGGGATGTGGCCGCAACCAAGGTACGTGCCCTTGTCCAGAATCAACCAGGGACCTTTCAGTCTGCAGGCCGATGCTCTATCCACCGTGCCAAACCGGTTACGGTGGAAGATTTACGTTTATCATCAAAGTTAACTCAGACTTTTAGTTTCAAATAATCTCTTCTGAGTAAATACTCAGTCAACTCAACGTTCATTTCTCCCTGTTCCATATTTCTTCCAAAATAACATCTGCCTCTCAGGAAATGTTTGATACTGTGGAAGATGAGTAGCTAGTGGGTACTGACTCTCTCTGCCTTGAAGTTGATGAAAAGTGTCTTCCTATATGGAGGTAGCACCATCCTAGGGTTCCTGGCTGGCTTTTCATTCTCCCTGTCTCCTAAGCTGGCCACTTTTGTACAAATTCACAATGGTACACAGCAGTCCTGAATATCTCTCATCAGCTAAAAAATTACTTTTAAGAGGTTATTAGAGATAATTTTCAAACAGCCAGTGGCTGTTCAGGCTTATTGAGAGGCAATTTATGACCATAAAGTATTATGAAACAGTGAAGCTAATTTTATTTTGATATTGTTTTGAAAAGGGTGAAGATGGAAATGATAAATGTTAAACAAGCACTTGTCTGATGCATTGTGCCCTGAGTTATAAGTTGAAATTCCTAGATCTGATTTTAATGGGTGTTAGTTTTGACTTCCTTTAGATTCATTATTTAAATAACTGCACATTAGTTTTTCTGCAAAATAGGTGAAAATGTGTCTACTTCACATTATCTTAAGTATTGACTATGCTAATATATTGGAAAACTCTTTGGTAATGATAATCTCTGATACAAATAGAAAAAAGTCTCTCTTCTATCCTCATATACCACCTTCTACCTCAATTGTAAACTTTTTGGGGGGCAGTTTCAATATCTCACCCTTCCTTAAATTTTCACAATGCTCTTCACATAATAAAATTTCACCAAATGTCCCATAGACTGATGAATTATTTCATAAAGAGCAACTCAGATAACTAAGGTAGCTGGTATAGAAGTATAGATGGTTTGATAACGGAACTCTAAAATGAAGAAGAGGTTTAGAAATCCTTTTTTTGAAGTTGATGGAACACTTGAAGAGAGCAATTCAAAATAAAATAAAGTGATATTTGCTTATATTAATTAAAGAAGGTTATAAATTGCAATGAAAAAATCAGATTAACAATGGTTTAAACCAGGAGTTCTCAAAGTATGTGCCCACTACTACTGTCACATCAGTGTCAACTGGGAATTTGTTCAAAATGCAAATTATCAAGCCCCTTTCCAGACCAATAGAATCAAAAACTAGAATTAAGGCCCAGGAATCTGAGTGTGAATAATCCCTATGGTAATTCTGATGCATGCTAAAGTTAAGAATCACTGGCTTCTATGATACAAAGTTATTATCTGATCTACAAAAAGATTGAGAGAATTGGTTGCAAGCACTGGTTCAGCTGCTGAATATGGCCCACAAGTCTTGGGCTCTTTTTGATTATTTCACTACTGATGTTGTAGAAGACCGAATCTACCCAAGCGACGCTTAGAGAAATGGAGTTACACAGCTATATTACACCGGCAGTCTCAGCAGAGTCATCTCCAAAATCTGAGCAAACCAATATGGGGGAAGCCCCTCTTTTATCCCCTTTTGGTGTCTTTGTCTCCCAAATATGGATTATACTTCTGGACCTTTCATGGGCTTTGCATAAAGCCCAGGTTTTGGGGGGGTCTTGAGACCATACCTAAGGGCCTGGCCTGGCACCAGCGCTGATAACCCCCCTCCGGGGGCTCTGTCATGGTTTATGGCCTCTGTGAAATGTGAGCATTTAGGTAACAGGTCTTGCAAGACCAGTTTGTAAAGAAAAGGGCAATGACTTAATTATAGGTTATCAAGAATGTACATTAGATTACTGGCACAGATTCAGATTGCTACCCCCGCCCCCACCAAATATCAGGGTTACATTGGGATTAGTCTTTTAGCCTTCTCACTGTGGCCTTAGCTTGCTGACTTTTTGCCCTCGAATTCATCCTCTCCTGGTTGCAGTATGGCTGCTGTATCCTAATAATCATGTTCTCTCACTTAAGAGAAGAAAAGAGATAAAAGGAGATGGGAAAATGCCAATTGGAACAATCACTTTTACTAGGAAGCAAAGTGCTTTCCCAGAAAATCTCCAGCTAAGTTTTTACATCGCATTGGCCAGAACTGAGTCTCATCATTACCCTGAGCTGATTTTCAAACTTTACTTTGGAGGCAGGTAAGGAAGAAGGGAGTTGAGAGTAGGTGTTTAGTTAGCCAGTCAACAGCGCCCTCAAATAAATAGAGGCTTATAATATAAACCAAATACAAATACCCTAGAAGATTTAGCCTAGAAATGAAAAAGCATGAAAAATGAGTAATATGTCTTTGAATACTGTATTTGAAAGGCTGCCATGCAGAAGAAAATTCCACATTATGTGAAGCTCCATGAGCCAGAAACAATAGATGGAAGTTAGAGATCACAGATGGTGGCTCAACAAAAAAGAATTTTCTAATGATTAGAACTATTCAAGAGGAAATAGGATGCTTATGCAGTAGTGAACAACCTATTACTCTATAACAATTTCTCAAAAGTATATTGGAGAAAATTCCTGCAATGCTCTCTTCCAAATCTAAGATTATTTTAAATGACTAAAACTACAGTATATTATGATAATAATAATTACTAACACTTGGTGCATATTTACTCTATCCTTGATGCTGTACTAAATGTTTTACATGCATTATTTAATTTTACACCATAAAAATCTCATGAGATAAGCACTATTATTTCTCCCACTTTAAAACACTGAGTCATAGTCAATAATATATTTTGCTCAAGAGCTTGGAGCTGATGTGTGAGCCCAGATGATATGACTTCAGAAGTCATACTCGTTATTTTTGCAAGCCATCTCCTGGATACAAAGCAATCCCACAATTTGGAAAATTCAAATCAAATGCAAATTCCTCATCTAGCTATAAGTGCAATTTTGTACCTCACTCATCTATAGTTACTCAAAATAATAAAGTCAAGTCTTTGAAAACCCCATCCTGGCATGCTAGCATTCCCATGTCTTTATTTCCAAAGCTCTCACATTATCACTCTTCTAGAACCCAGTTCAAACAATTAGAAAATCTGCCTTGGTGAACTAACTTGACTTCTCAATATTTTTCTTTTAGGAGCTATCCTGTAGGAATGACTGTTCCTCCCCATTTCTGTGTACTAGGAGTAAAAATCCTGACTTCTGAAATACTTTCACAGAAGAATGCGTGTTTATTCCCAACTCTTAGGCTAATCTGAGAATAATGTCGACAACATATCTATTCCTACTCTCAGTTTCAAATGCTCAGTAGATACTAACTGAAAATGTGTTAAATGAATAAAATTACACATTTTAATCACAACAGCTTTTTTGAAACAATATATAGTATCACATGTATAAGACTCCTGATCATTTTTTCATGCTGTACACTAACCTAGAAAGAATGGCAGACCATTTTGACACATTTGGTAAAACCAAAACAACGCTATTTGTTTTCATAACGTAGCATTCCAAATGACCTAAATCTATATTCTAAATTGTAGCCAACTGCATGTCTAACATGGGGCGATTCTGCAGTGCAATCCCTCCCACCTTGCTGGTCCTAGGTCTTTTGCTTCCTCAGATTCATCCCTTCCCTTCCCTGCTTGATCTGCTTGGTAAGGGGTGAGGGCTGATTCCTTGTAAGCATTTCCCAGGCTCTGCTGTTTGTCCACTCAGAGACAATGAGAGCATGAAGGACTGTTTCTCACCCCTAAACCCTTGTCCTAAAGTCTCAGTGGCATCTCTGGCAGCAGCCACACACCCCACCACAGGTCAGGCTGAAACGGATCCAACTTCCATTAGTAATTCTGGGTCTCGAGGTCCAGGAACACCACTGCCTTCCTTTGTGCCTCTGACCTAGGAGCCTGGAGGCTTCTACTGTGATTACCATCCGGATTACCTCATTATCACTTGTTTGACTCCTCCACTGCCAGTGTGGCCAGTTTCCAGATTAAGTGTCTCCTGTTAGAAATACTTGGAAGTCTGTTTTGTTTTCTTGGTTTCAACTCCAACTAAGGCTCTCTCATAATCTACATTCTAATCTTCTCACATTGCTTACAAGACCCTTTAGAATCCAGCCCTGTTTCCCTCTTCAGTTTTATCCCCTGATTCTGCCTTAAAGTTTGTGATATAGAAAAGCCAAGCTTGATTTGCTTTTCAAAATATCCCTTGGCTTCTCTGCCTGGAAGATGACACCACCACCACCACCACCAGCAGCAGCAGCAGCAGCAGCAGCAGCAGCAGCAGCACCACCACCACCACCACCACCACCCCAGCTTTGTCTGTCTCCTCTTCTTGGGAAAACTATTCCCTCTTCAAAATTCTGCTCACTGTATTGTGAATCCATTTCTACGCCGCAATCAGACAGAATTCAATGCATCTTATTTAAGAACACATCAGAACTTCTGCTCTACATTACACAGGGGGGTGGGGAGGAATTATAGCACAACACTGAAGCACACTAATGCTTGAGCCAGGTTTTCAGTGATTCTAAGCCAGCTTTTCTGCTAAGAGCTATACAGCCTTGGGCAAGTTACTCAATCTCCCTGAACTTCATCCTACCTCATGGTTGTCAGTATTTAATGAGTTAATATGTTAATGAGTTAATGAGTTAATACACATGAAGCATTCAATAATAAAAAGCTCTCTATTGGTCTAACTTCATATTGACTCACATTTTTGGCTTGAACACCTCTGCACATTTTTATGAGTATGTCCTTGAGTTTCCTGAGGATAGAGACCCCAGCCTTTTTTTTGTTGTGTTGTTTTGTTGTTTTTATTGTTTTGTTGCAGCCCTTTAACTTAATGCGTTGCCTTGCATTTAATAAACGTTCTATAAGTCTTGTTAAAAAGATCTATTCCAACCCTTGAGCAGGATAAAGCAGGGAGGGGAGGTTGGAGGTCAGGAAGCATTGCCTTCACTCCTCATCTTCCAATTGTCACATCCTCTCAGAGAGTTTACCTTTCTTTTTTTTATACATCAAGTCTCTCAGCTCCCAAATACATTTAAATAGCAAAAAAAAAAAATCTACTGATACATCCCATTATTTCACTATGTCTGCAAAACCTTCACGCTCCAGAATACACCAAGGAATACCATTGACAAAACACACTAGTTTCAGAAACTCAGGGAGCATTCCCTCCCCCCTTAAACGGTATCCACAGGGAGTGAGAAACTCAGCAGAGGCTGGTATCTCTGGTGGTGAGCCCAGTGCAAAGGGGAGAACCAAGCTGAGCTTTTCAAGACAAGAAAGTGATGCATTTAGCAAAGGTTATAGAAGGGAGGTCAGTCACCTGGAGAGCAAGTCACGGCAAGAGCAGTCCAGATGACCAGTACTTAAAAGCTTCTGCCCACAGCAGTTCTGGTGATTAGCAAACTTCTCACAAGTCTAACACCCCAGATTATGTAATATTTCCTTTTAGAATAGAGGAAAGCTAATAACTGAAAAACCATAGTTCCATAAAATTAGGCATGATCACTCCTATTAATCAAAAAGCTCTAACCTTAAGATACATATGACATAATTCCTAAAGGATTTACAGCAACAATTATGACAGAAATATATATTCATTTGCCAAGATACCATACGTGTTTTCAGCTTTACAGCACAGGGTAAGAAATTATCCAAGTCAGGGTTAACAAACCGAGGTTTTGCCTGTCCTAAAGGAGAATCTGAACATCTCGGAAGCATAAGACGAGTCTCAGCTCTTCAGTTGCTCTGGGGAGCATCGGGGCATCTTTTTCCTTCCAACATCCTATATGTCAGGTGTAGTGAGTGTGAAGACAAATCATTAAGTTATCATGCTATTCACAAGAAAAGCCAGAGCGTTGTGCCACGACAAATCTTGCTGAAAGTTAAGGGATTAAATATGAGAAAACCCATATTCCTTCCCTTAAAGCTTTTGCATATTAAACACTTCGTCGAACTGATGCTGAGAAAGTTCACCGCAATTAAAGAGAAGAAAATGCAACAGCCAAGATGGCATCAGGACTGACACCAATATTACTGACCAGCAAGATTCCCAGCATCAGTAAACTTCTATGGAAAATTAATTTCATGCTTGTCTGCTCTGGTAAAACCCCTTACTGAGTTGCTATAAAAAGAGAAAATTGAGATAGGCTGTGGGAATACCAAAAAGAGTTGATGCGGCTAAAAAGGATGGTCATGTTTACATATTTTATTGGTTTAGGGCCCATGCTGACCAAGTACCTTTAATATGGTTGCATCTCTGCCAGGATCCCTTGTCCACAGGGATTCTCACAAAAATTCCATAAAGATGCAAGTAAGTGAGTAACTAAGTAATAATAATAAACAATAATAGTAATGACTAAATGATTAAGACATTTAAAGAACTAGCCAATATTGAAAAATCTGTGTAATGTTAACCATACAGAGTTCATACCTCCATTCCCAAATATTTGTGTTTGCTATAACTTGTTTCACAAGCCTGAGTCTAGGGTACATTCACCCAGGTTAGGGAGCTGCATAACTTCAAATTCTGTAGAAAACACTCTTAGCAGAAACTAAACGTACTATTTTGTTTATTTTTAGGACGCAATTTGTTTCAAGGTGAAATTTTTTAAAATTTACCTTCCAAATGACTTCACATCTTTTGTTATTATGCATCTGAAAACAGCTTGGGCATGACATACCACACCTTCTGCTCTTCCAAATAAGACTGGGGAACAGATGGCGACTGACCTTTATCTCCAATCAAGTTCTGCCTGCCTGCATATTATCTTATTTGTAAAAATTAATCTTCTTACCTTCCAGTCTTTTTCAGATTGGAACAGTTGATTCAAGAGCCTATTAGTAATCAACATAATCATTAAAAGCTTGACACACATGCATATTCTCCCATGAATTTTGATATTTTTAACAATCAAAACCCCCAGTTGGAGATGTAAGCGAATAAATATATTTGTAAAATCCGAAAACACTCTGGTACATTTATCAGACAAATGGTCAAGTCATTCAAATATCAACAGAGGGAAAACAATTTTCAATGATCCAGTTCACATAGAAAAATTTATCATTGCTTAGAACATGCATTATCCTCATTCTAAGGCAGGCAATTTTTAACCAGAAAAGGCACTGGATACATGAAAAGCTTTGTGATATACATTATTTCTTTAGTAATTAAACATGCATTTTTTAAAAGTAAAATTGATATGTTTCCTAGAAAATACTTCTAAGGACTGGATATTAAGTCTGCATGACCCTAGGCAGACCACAGACCTAAGGCTGTTATAGCACCGATAACCGTATCTTTTTTCAAAAGGTTATAAATTCTTTAACATATATTTTCTCATGTGATCCTTATATCATCTTAAGTGGTACATAGTATATTTTGGTAGGTGTCAATCTAGAGAACAAACATATGTTCAAAAAATTGCAGCAATAAGCTCTATTTCAGAAGACTGTTACTTAGAACTGAAATATCCAAAATTGTACTTTGCATATGAAAACCCAAGCAGCATGTGGCATATTCAGAGAAAGTGCCAAATGATAGTATAATAATAATTGAAGAAAATGACAGTATGATTGGTTAACAAGTTTTCTGGTCAGAAAATAACTTTTTCCCCCAAATTAACAGTAAGTACTGTTATATAACTCATCCCTGGCAAAGGATTTCATTTTTTTTTCCTCTTGTATGCCGGTACATTTTTTATAAAACAAATAACAATAGTCTTAGTGTTACCTGTACAAATTTTTGCATAGTTGTTTTGTTTTGTTTTTATTGCTTTTTTTTAGAGAGAGAGAGAAAGGTAGAGGGAGAGAGAGAGATGGAGACATCAATGAGAAACAGCAATTGGCTGCCCCCTGCAAGGCCCCTACTGTTGATGAAGCCAGCAATCCAGGCATGTTCTCTGACCAGTATTTGAACTGGTAACCTCTTGGTTCATGGATTGATGCTCAACCACTGAATCACACCAGCTGGGCTGTTTTGTTTTTTAATCCTCACCCAATGTTATGCTTTTACTGATTTTTAGAGAAAAAGGAAGGGAGAGAGCAGGGGAGCGGGTGGGGGGAGGGGAGGGAGGTAGAGAGGGAAACATCAATCCTTTGCCTCCTGTATGTCCCCCTGACCAGGAATCAAACCTGCAACATTTTGGTGTATGGGACAATGATCCAATCAACTGAGCCAAATGGCCAAGGCTTGGGGTTTTTTTTTTGTTTGTTTGTTTTTCAATGATAGCATCATTATCCTGATATTTTTCTACTTGAAAAGAAAGCAGATTTTCAGGGTAAACATTGGTAGAGAGGTTTAATCTCTAACCAATGTGCCCACAGATTCAATTCAGTATGACAATTTACTAGTAGACACAAAGTAAAATGTTGCTCACTGTATGGGAGTCTGTGGAAACATTTCGTTTGATTCCCATAGTAATTAAAATAATGTGGATGATAAGGTCAAAGTTCCGAATTTTACCTGCATCAGTCTCTGAGAACTGACTGCAAACATCTAAATACTCTTTGAAAAAGAACATTATAATTGTTCACCTATCTTGGCTTATCAATAGCTTAAAGCAAAACTTGACAATTCAAGTTGCAATTATAAAAAAAAAATGATACTAGTATTTCCCTAAAGTATTACTAAAATTGAATACTAGTTCATCATTAAAAGTGTATAATGATATATTCAAGATAATATCTTTATGGGCAGATTTTGCATTTTATAAACCTAATAAAAAGAGCTTTAAGAAAGAACCCAACAGTTATCATATTTAATGGCCTGGAATACAAAATGAATGTGAATAATATATCCTTTGCTTTACCATCTTTGCCTAATCAACTTCTTCACATCCTTCAATCCCAGGAACCATCTGCCCTAGGAATCCTTGCATGATCCTAGTCCTGTGCTTGTCTATGCCATAGTACTCATATCACCTACAACTGTCCACCTGCCTGATTATTTTGCTCAAATTGCCAAATTTTTTTCTGCAACCCAAATTGCTCATTTACTTATCATTTAGGTGCCATTTCCGTATTTGCAACTTCTATGTTCATAGTTACAATATGTCTGCTTGAATGCTCCTCAGCCATAGACAAGCCTGAATTCCTTATGTTCCCAAGTATCTCCTCTGGAACGTAACCAGACCCTCCCAAGCCTGGTGATCGTGGGCATCAGGGATACGATGTTAGAACCAGTGCTGAAGACAAGAGGCTGTGCAGATGGCAATCTTTAGCTTGAGGACTCCCTAACAACTTTGCAGTAAGTCTTTTAGACTGTACAGTAATCTAGGCTGCCTCCACCTAACACACTCTCTCTCTCTCTCTCTCTCTCTCTCTCTCTCTCTCTCACTTTGTGTCAGATTATATGATGATCTGCTGGCTCTCCCAACCTTACTCAGCTCCCTCCCTGTTTTCTCTTACACAGATACTTCCTCTAATGAAATTCCTTCATGTTTAATCCCATGCTTGCTTCTGCTCCTTGGAGCATCTGGTCTAATACACCCTCTTCTCCTTATCTAATTCCAGTTGATCCTTTTTCTTAAATATTCCCTGAATTTATTCACATTACCATGAATATGGTAGACTAGGCCACCAGCAGCTTTTCCTAATTTTTAATATAACATCTTTTATTGAGACATAATTAACATACCATACTATTTACTCATTTAAAGTGTACAAGCCAATGATTTTTACTATAGTCACCGATTTGTGTAACTATCATCACAACCAATTCTGGAATATTCTTTTCACTCCCCTAAAAACCCCCACACTCTGTTACCAGTCCCTTCCTATTGTCCTCCAATACACTCAGCCCTAGGCGACCACTTTGTACCTCTCTATATTTGCCTATTCTGAGCATTTCATTCAAATAGAACCATACGCTATGTAGTCTTTTGTGAGGAATACTTCCACTTTGCAAAATGATACCACAGTTCACATATCTTGTCCCATGTATTAATACTCCATTCCTTTGTATTGTTGAATAATCTGCCATTGTGTAGATATACCACATCTTATTTATTCACTCACAAATTGATAAAAATTTGTTTTATTCCTCATTTGGGGACTATTGAATATTCATATACAGTTTGTTATGTAGACATATTTGTCTTGGATATATGCTACAAATGGAATTGCATTTCACATTGCAACTCCATGTTTAACCTTTTGCAAAACTGTTTTTATAATGGCTGAACAATGACACATTTACATCAGCAGTGTATGAGGGTTGCACTTTATCCACATTCTCACCAACTGCTGTGGTTGCTGGTCATTTGCCTTTTCCTGGTGAATGATCTTTTCATGTGCTTGGTGGCTATATGAGTGTCTTCAGAGAAATGTCTATTCAGAAGACTCTATTCCCACTTTTAAATAGGGTTGTCTTTATGTTATTGAGTTGTCATGGTTGTTTACATATTTTGATATAAGTAATTTATGTAATATATAATATGCCATATTTTCTCTCATTCTGTTGGTTGTCTTTCCATTTTCTTGATGGTGCCCTTTGAGGCACAAATTTTGATAAATTCCAATTTATCTTTTTCTTTTTTTGCTTTGCTGTTTGTGATTTGGTGCCATATAACGAAACTATTATTTAATCCAAGGTCACAAAGACTTATACCTATGCTTTCTTCAAAGCATTTTACAGTTTTAGCTCTTATATTTAGTCTCTAGTTTATTTTTAGTTAATTTTTGTATATGATGTGAGGAAGGCATCCAGCTTGGTGTTTTTTTGCATGTGAATATCCAGTAGCCTTGACTGGATTTGTTTTTGTTTACAATCTAACAAAACAAAGTAAATGGTTGCAAACTCTAAACCTATGAAGACAAAAATTATTAGAATCAAAAACAAACATTTTTCTGTTTGGTTCATTGCACTGATAGTCCTATCATCTTGTAGTAGCGCAATAAATATTTATTGACTGAGTGATATGGAATACAAAAAGGATCAAAGGACTGAGAAGAAGACTAACAGGACATTATGAGAAAGAACAACAGGGAAACCTAAAGAGAAAACTAAATGCTACAGAAACCTGCTGTTAAAAAAAATGAGGAAAATAGCATTCTAACCGAAGAAAGTAGCATGTATAAAATTCCTGACAGATTGAGTGGATAGATACATAGATGGATAAATGAATAATAGGTAAAGAAATATTCTCTGCATTTATCAGGAAAGACAGACAAATGAATGGTCTTGAATTCTTGAATTTAGAGAAGGGCTTTAGAAACATATAAGCAAAATTAGACTTATGGAGGATGACATTAGGGTCCTTCCACATAGTTAGGTCTAAAATAAGGTGTGTTAATCAAACTGGTTTTCTCCTCTGGTCTAGAGTCCAAAAGTGATTCCCAGTGTCTTGTCTAACCCAATCCTGCCCACTCCATTGTGAGACCCTATTCCATGTCTTGAACCAGCTGTCACTCCACATTCTCCCATTTGATGTCAATACCTATAGCTTCCTGCTACAATGACTCACACACCAGATAATATCTAATCATGTCTTTTATGGCCTAATTCAAAGCATCCTTTAGACACTGTATGTTAGCATCACTTGAGAGTTAGTTAGAAATGCAGATTTCCAGAAGTACTGAATCAGTACCCACATTTAAAGAGGATTCCTCGGGTACTGTGGGAAGGCATTCAAGTTTGAGAAGCATTGCTCTAACTAATCTACTCCTCAAATTCTTCTTCTACTTGCTTTTAGCATCCTTGATTCTTTTTTTTTTTAAATATATTTTATTGATTTTTTACAGACAGGAAGGTAGAGAGATAGAGAGTTAGAAACATCGATGAGAGAGAAACATCAATCAGCTGCCTCCTGCACACTCCCCACTGGGGATGTGCCCGCAACCCATGTACATGCCCTTGACCAGAATCGAACCTGGGACCCTTCAGTCCGCAAGCCAACGCTCTATCCACTGAGCCAAACCGGTTTCGGCTATTCTTGATTCTTCTCACTGACAGATTTATGAAAGAATCAAAGTGCCTCCTATCAAACCTTTCTGAGTTTTGTCATTTCTAGAGATAATTCCTCATTTTCTTTCAATAAGGAAAATTGTCTGTTGTCATGGTTTTCGAGGTTGGGGGGTGGGGAAGGGAAGGAATTAAATCTAGGGTGGTGTTACAGTAAAAAAGCACTGTTTTGATGAAAGCTTGAACAAGCCTTGTTAATCTGGTTAGAGGTATGATGCACATCTATAGCAAATGAGCAAGGATCCTATTTAAACTAAAAGGAGGTGGGACTGGTACAAAGTCTTCCCAAAAGCTATAACAGGACCCCTGTATGTACCACTTCAAGGTCTTTGGTCCACTCCAAGTTCACAGGAGTTGTTTACAGGATCATCTTTTGTGAGAGCAGAACCTTCCAATGTCTGTTCATCATATCAACAGCAAAATATATTTGCCATCCATCTTTCATTTAGAAACAAGATATTTAGAGACTTGTGAAATTCCAGGTAATCTCTTAACCAACAACATCTGCTCCAAGTAAGTTTTAAATGCCACAAGGAAAATCCATAACCTGCAATGAACAAAAGTGCTGAAAGAGCCAAGCCATCAAGAATTGGTATTAGGACTCATTATTGGAGCGCTCAGTACTCACTAATCCAAACTTGGAGCCCTATAGGATTTAGGGGCAATTTAGATGAAAGAGAGGTCATGTGACTCACAGACACTTGACTCATTTCTCAGCCACACAGTAACTGTCAATGCTGCGAACCCTGGTCCAAAGTGGAACAAAAGAAGGCTAAATGGATCTTATAACTCCATTTTTGCAAAATAGTGTTCAACCCTCTCCCAATTCCCTCTTTGTGACCTTATCACCACGTGCATAATAAAGAGGGATGAAGTGATGTTTCAGATATTTATCTTACTCAGGGGCCTTATCCTGTCCTTTTGATTTCCATAATTTATATCACCAAGGAGTCATAGCCAGAATTCTTATCACCTCGGGTAATAAATTTAAAGTCCTAAGTTACATAGATGGCATTATACCTACTGGCTGGGGGAAGCATACATTCTTCACCTTCTCCTGATCATATCCTTGCTCATAGCAGAGCAAAGCTGATCCTTGGTACCATCTAAAGGGGAAATTTGTGTGTAGAAAATAGTGACCTTTTAATTACTATGCGTAATTTCTATTAAGATTATGTTTTCCTTAAATCCCCTAAATTCAATTTACAAATCTTGCTATTTTATTTATAACTCTGGTGATTAGGGTTAATTAAAATGAAAAATATTCATTTTCACTTTTTTCTTTGGTTAGTCTATAAATCTGACAGTTTTATGTTCCCTAAACAATTGTAACCATTATCATATTTAGTTTATTAGATTCCATTAAATAATTTAAATGCTAAGCATGTTTTCTTAAGTAATTAAAATAACTACAATTTAAGTCATGGTTTTCCTAAGGATTAAAAACACCTTAAGAATAATAAGAAGAAAAATCTATGCAGATTAGAAAATGTTTACAAATATCATTAGTATAATTGTAATTGAATTGAATTAGTTTGGCTCATTTATTGATCATCTTTATCCTTACTTTCATACTTTCCCTGAGATCATAAAATTATTTAATACTCATTGAGAATGGCATTAACAGAACTGAATTTAACCAAGTCTTATCAGTAGAAAATTTAAGACCAGGAACAACTACAAATTTGGGCTATAAATTGGAGAGCTGTAAGTGGGACAGAGAAACCTGGGTACTTCCCAGGATAATTTGAGTAGAAATGGCATGATCTAGTAAGAGCTAGTGCGCCTATAATTGGTTTTTCAAGACCATGGTTTTTTCCTCCATATCACACATCATGCATGTTCTTAGTTTTTCATTTTATATAATTATTACTCTACCTTTGACAATACACTTTATAACTTTATTGTTCAGCCTCTACCAAACTAAGGTTACTTATTCTGTCTGCCCAGACCTTTTGTTACTCCAAACCCGGATTACATTTTACAGCTGGTAGTGGGCACAGTTAATTGCCTATCAACTATCCATTATACCCATCCTCATTCCTAACAGAATCTGATTTTGTTCAGGAATTCATTCCATGTAATCAGAGGATCCTGACCCCTTCCTTAGATTCAAGGGTGTTTCCTAATGAATCTCAGTCATTTGAAGCAATGGCAGACACCTAGAGGCAAGCACGGGGCTAAAGTTGTCCTGAGCAGATTGAAGAAAAGAAATAGGCTTTTTTGGATAAGCCTCAGCTCACCTCGATTTTTACTGTATTTCCCTGTATCTTCAACATTAAATTAGTTGACTTTCTCTCATCTGTATCTTTTTAATGACTTAAGCCTTTTCCTTGGGAGAATGTCTTTTTCATTAGTTATAAACTCTATCCTTCTGTGTCCCATTGCTGCCTAATACAGTCTTCAGAACCTAAAGAGCACTGCATTCGTTTGGCTGACTATGAGTTTGAACTGTTAGAGCAGACTTTCTCATCCATAAATTATGATTTGATGGTAAGTTGACCAATTCATGAGCTGCAGCAATTGGAGTAGGACAACAGAACCTCATCTAGAAAATAACTGTTCAAATTTATGTTGCCTCCAAAATTCCCAATTAATACTCAGGATGTAATTTATTCCTTGGAATAATGTATCTTATTAAATTTATGTCCTTTCAAATTAAAAGATTGTTTTAAAATAAAGGTTGCGGCATACTCGATGTATTTGTTCTTCAGATGAGACACCCCAAATGTGACTTAATTAGCTCCGTATTTTTCTGCAGTGTTTTAGAGTTTTTAAAGGAGTTCCACACTTGCTCTACATACAGGTCCTGTGAGTCAAGCAAACACAGCTTTTTTTTTTTTTTTTTTTTTACTTTTTCTGACACTGTAGAAATAGTGACTTGGATGAATCAAGAGATTTTATTAAGGTCACACCTAATCAGAGGCAAAACTGGCCCCTATCCCAGTGCCATTTCCAACATCCCACTATACCTTTCTCCCGTTAATACTTTTTGTGATTTTATGTACTCCATACTAGCCTACACATTCACACATAGTTTAGTCATAGGATAATCAAGTATCATTGTTCTCAAACTCTCTTTTCATGACAAGAGAAACCACCTGCCTCTATTGCACATAGGTCTTCTACTGCATCAGCAACTTTTCCAAGGTAGATATGAATTTAATGATGCCCAGCTGGACAGGGTGATGGAGATACTGGGAGGAGGCAAAGGAACTCTCGTGCCAGTTGTAAGGACACTCTTCATTACCTCTTTTCTCCACTCCATTACATACACCTCAGGGCTGAGAAAAATCAGCACAGCACACATCAGCCAAGGCCTGTGAATGAGCAGAGGGGACGGGACCACTGTCCTCCAGGAGTGTAAGGGTGAAGACTCAGGTGGACAAGAACGGTGAGCAAAGCTCTGCCTCTGTCACAGGCTCACAGTATTTTCATGTTAACAATAGTTATAAAGGGAAATGAACAAAGACAATTGAACAGAACTAAAATTAAATTTGCTTCTTGCAGTCCTTTCAGACCAAATCTCCCAATGAAATGAAAAATAAGTGGCAGAAAAAATGTGACCATTACATTCTGAGGCCATAGAGGTAAGGACTGTTAGCTGTTTTGACTAATAATTTGAGAGGTGACATCATTCAACTGGGTAACCTCTTTCATTACACACACACACACACACACACACACATATTCTCTCTCTTTTTTATTATTAATCCTCACGTGAGGTTATTTTTTCCATTGATTTTTAGAGGGAGGGATGGAAATAGGGAGGAAGAGAAAAATATCGATGTGTGAGATACTCATTGATTGGCTGCCTCCTGCACATGCCCCATTGGGAGCTGGAATGGAACCTGCAAGCCAGATATGTGCGCTTGACGAGGAATCAAACCATTGACCATTTGGTGCTCAGACCGACGCTCTAACCATTGAGCAACATTGGTCAGGTCTTGTTACTTTTAAATTCTCAAAAAATGGAGGAAAATGCTTTATTATAAGAAAAATAAACTTCCAGCTAAATTATCAGAAATTTCCTTACGGGTCTTAGGAACAAATGAAGGAACACATTAAACAATAACATAGCAAAGAAATCCAACTAGGTAGTTTAAGTTCAGGATGAAAAGTGAATACGGTGCCCCCAAATCTAAACTTGTATTCTTTGTTTTAAATAATTTTTTAATATTGTGCATTGGGATACATTATTTTTTAACATAATTTAACTGAGCAAGTTACTTGACCTCTTTGGATCCCAATCTCTTCATTTCTGTGTATCTCAGTAAGTTTTCATTAGAATTAAGTAAGCCCAGGTATATAAAAGCTCTTATAAATATACCACATTATTTTTCACTCTGCTGCCTCTTTCAAGAGAAGATTTCAAGTATATTATGTATACAGTCATATGATCCGGGTCCCGCATATTCTTTCCTCATAGAACATTTACGTTATCACAGTGACGTACAGGCTTTTCCAGTTTACTTTCAAGTTTTTGGTATAACTTCCTGCCGGAAACCAATTCCAGCAGGGCTGGAACCATCTGGAGTGGCAAGGGCATTCATTTCCCCAGACTTGAATAGGATACATTAAACTGACTGTTGGCTGCCGGACAGCTAAAAGGGCATCTTAATCTACATGTTATTGCCTCCTACTGGCCAAACACCTGAACAGCCGCAGGCTACGTCTCCCATTCTGACAGTGCTTGTGTATACCCTTTGAAGTGTATTATCTCTGCCTCGATTCAGGACAAGTTGTGTTAATAAAAAGCATGGGGTCCTGGGACGAGGAGATCTTTAGACCTTAGACCTTAGACAAGGAGACCTTAGACCTGAAACCTGAGACCTTAGAACTTAAATCTTAGCACCTTTAGCTAAGCTCCTCTGACCCCCAATGCATTTCAAAATTATGCTTCATCTCTGGACTCATATTTAATCTACACACAGCCTCCTCCAGATCGCTGAACCCTTCTTAATGCTGGAACAAGGACCCCGGCAACTTCCATCTCTTATGTAAAACTTTTTAGGGTAGATTATCTTGGCTTAATCAAATGTGAGACTCAGATGAGCCTGTCACCCAGCCTGCAGAGTTGAGTACACTTCAGTCAGAGGTCTTTGGGTACATTAGGCAGTCAGGGCTCTGTACCAATTCAGGGGTATTTAAACCCCCGTTAATACACAATGACTTATATGGGGCCCACAAATCATGTGGGAAAGATCTTGAACTTTGTCCACAATGTAAATTCAGAAATACATAAGTAGATTTGGGAGGTTTAATTACCAAAGGCAGCCACTGAGAGCAACAAACAGGCCTTGAAGAGGAAAATCCCTGTGTCAGGACGGAATAAATCTGACAGAATGGGCAGGACTCTGAAGGTTTCTGAGGGAAGTGATTCCAATGTGAGGGTATGTGTAACCCAGACTACAACTAGCTTATCCATCTGGCTGATGTGGCTCAGTGGTTGAATGTCAACCTATGAACCAGTTTGAATCCCAGTGAGGGCACATCCCAGGTTGCAGGCTCAATCCCCAGTAGGAGACATGCAGGAGGTATCCCGTCAACGATTCCCTCTCATCATTGACGTTTCTCTCTCCCTCTCCTTCTCCCTTCCTCTCTGAAACCAATAAAAATATATTTTTAAAAAAATAAAATAAAACAAGCTTTTCCTAGCAACATGCCTGTGCACCCTTGAAAAGAAGAGAACTGTGCTATAAATGACAAAGGAGCACAGTAGCATCACCCTGCCATGAACTTTGACACAAGGTTTTTTAAAAGCATCTACATTTGTTGTTAATATTTTTTTTTCTTATTGGCTAGAAAAAGGAGTAAATACGTAAGCTTCACGAACAGATTATCTCCTGAAAGGTTCTGGTATGACAGCTCAAGTTTATCTAGACAGGTAAGGCCCACAAGACCACAAAGTCTAGTGTGTGTCCCCCTCACAAAAACTATGTATATGTGTACTTTTCCTACAAACATCTGTTAGCAAGATATAGGGAAAGGGGAAGTAAACCAGGAGTCTTCACATGTGGTGTCAAGACAGGTCTCCCATCCAGACCTACCTCCAGTTGGGTGAAGACACTTACACACTCCTGCAGCAAGGAAGTAAAACAAGGGGACAGAGGCCAGTGTTCAGGAATTAGCATGGAAGTCAACAAGCTTCGGGCAACACTCTGAATCTTTTCAAAACATTTTTAAGAATTTTTAAAAATGAAACTAGCATATAACTCATCCAACAGGTTTCCTGATTGGTGTTACGGACACAGGGGTAGAATGGCAGATACCGTAAAAACATGTCCACATAGTCTGCCTTAGTGGTAGGACACTGAATGCTCCAGGAGAACCAGAAACAACCCATCGTTCTGGGAAGACAGGAGGTAGCAATAGATACTAAGTCATGGAAAGGGGGAGTTCAGACTCGAAATTCTCCAAGGTTACCCCAGTGGTCAAAGGGACATTAGCAACAATGTGTGTGCAATCCTGGAGATTCAGGAGCTGACTGACAATGGGGTAAAAATGGTCCAAAGCACAACGATTAGTTGTACAAAAGCTTAAAAGGAGAAAATATGGCCCAAATCCCACAGAGGTCGAGAGCTGAAGGAGAGAGAACACAGACATTCTTGTCCAAATTCCTTGTAGATCAACTAACCCTGTAGAAATAATAATATCTTGGACTGAGAGGTCCAATGTGTTAGCCACTAGCTATAGGTGGCTATTTAAATTTAAATGAAATTAAAAGTTCGGTTCCTCAGTCACACTAGCCACATATCAAATACTCAATACGCCCATGTGGTTAGTGCCTGTTACCACATGGAACAGTCCCATCATCACAAAAAAATGCTATTGAGCAGCACTTATCTAGAAGTGACCTTACTTATGACCCAAAAAAAAGAAAAGGCAAACTACTGCGTAGAGGACTCTTGCATTAAATATGTAAGAGTTTTAAGTGATACATAAATTGAGCATATGTTGAGTAAATAATTATTGAATTAATGAA
>NW_006289095.1:100455-101121 GCF_000327345.1 Myotis davidii
GTGCAATGAAAGCAGTATGGCTGGTGCCAAACGAGTGTGACAAAGAGGGTTTAGAACAAGCCAGAAGGATAACAGAAGGCCAGATCAATTTAAAACCTTATAAGTCATAAGCAACTTTTTGCTTTTACTTGGGGTAAAATGGGTACTTCTGTGGGTTTCAACAGAGAGGAACATTACTGAATATACCGTTAAAAGGATCATTCCAGTTTATTTATTGAGACTAGACTGCAAAGGGGCAGGACACAAAGCAAAGATACCAGCTAGAATGCTATCTGGGTAATCCAGGGGAGAGATGGTGATGTCTGGGACTTGTGTGGTAATATTAGATAGGATGGTAATACTAGAGATGATGAGAAGTGGTCAGGTTATTAACAGAACTGTCTGGTGGAAAACAGAATGCTCTGATGTCCAGTATCAACAATGTCTCATTGTAAGGTAATAAATTCTTGGAAAAAGCATAAATGCACATATACACATCTATCATACATACATATGTTCATGACTGATATACTGGATACCACATCCTGATTATAATATTTAGAAATGAAATAAGGTAATAAATTCTTGGAAAAAAGCATAAATGCACATATACATATCTATCATACATACATATGTTCATGATTGATATCCTGAATACCACATCCTGATTATAATATTTAGAAATGA
>NW_006289096.1:0-380 GCF_000327345.1 Myotis davidii
TCTGTTTTTATGTCAGTACCATGCTATTTTTTACTACTATGGCCTTGTAGTATAGTTTGATGCGAAGTAGTGTGATTCCTCCATCTTTGTTGTTCTTTTTCAAGATTGCTGCATTGTTGTTGTTGTTGGTGTTGTTCCATATGTATTTTTGAAATATTTTTATCATTCTGTGAACTCCACCATTGGTATCTTGATAGCAATAGTGTTTAATATATAGATCGCTTTGGTTAGTATGGACATTGTAATGATGAAAATTCTTCTTATCCATGAACGGAGTATATGATTTCACTTATTTGTATCTTCTTCAATCTTCTTTCTTTGCTTTCTTTCTTTCCTTTCTTCCTTTCGTTTTTTCTTTCTTTCTTTCTTTCTTTCTTTCT
>NW_006289097.1:0-843 GCF_000327345.1 Myotis davidii
GATGGGCTGCCTCCTGCATGCCCCCCCTTCACCCCCCTCTCCTCCACTGGGGATGGAGCCCACAACACAGCATGTGCACTGACCAGGAATCTAACTGTAACCTCTGGTCCATAGGTCAACGCTCAACCAGTGAGCCTAGGGGCTGGGTGAAATCATCTGTTTTTGAGGTAATTACTGTAAAGAGTAACAAGGATGGGTATGTGGGGGTGGGGGTGGTGGAGGGAGTCATTGCAAGGGAGAAGCAGAGGCAGCAAAGGACTAGCATCAAGCTAAAATGGAATTCTGTCTGAACTAGTGAGGATGAAAAGTCTTTGAGGTGACCTGCCTAGGGCAGAATTCTCTGTGAAGCCCACCTTGTCTCATGGTGCCTACCCCCTTAGTATACAGTAGGGCCTTGACTTATGAGTGTCCCGACTAACGAGTTTTTCGAGAACGAGCCGTCTCTTGGCCGATTTTTTTCTTTGAGTTGCAAGCTAAAATTCGGGTTACGAGCCAGCTTCAGATACCCCACCGCTAGTTGGCGCAGTGAATGTCACAGTGAACGCCACAACATCAGTCCAGCATCACATGTCTCACTCGTTCACTTTAAGTGGTTAGCTCTTAGTTGAAGCATAAGTATTGTGCTTGCATTTGTGCGCGCAGTTATTTTGCAAAACTTCGTTTTTTCAACCATGGAGCTGAAGAAAGTAAGTGCGAAGGACAGTGCTGAGAAGAAGCGGATGATGTACATTGAATTAAAGAAATTATCGAAAAACATGACCAAGGTGAGCGTGTAATCGACTTGGCGAAGCAGTACGAGCGCAGCACTTCTACGACCTGCACCATACTGAAGCAGAAGGAGTA
>NW_006289097.1:1801-6649 GCF_000327345.1 Myotis davidii
CATTCATCAGAAATATTTGAACTCCTGAGGCCCTTGAGACCAAAGAAAAGGGGCTAAATCTCCTGGGAAACCAGCTTGAGGGCAAAGAAAGACTGGTGGTTAGTTGTAGCTCTCCAAAAGGCCTTGACAGGGAAGCCACAGTTCACCTCAATGGGCCTCACAGGAGGGCCATTGGCAGGCCATGAATGTCATTGTCACCTCAGACAAAAAGGACCCAGAGGCCTAAGGGAAATAGTAAGCAGGAATTTGCAGGTCAGCCTAGGAATTGGCAGAGGGAACTGGAATCTGAATTACTCTAACCTGTACAGAGATCAAGACTCCCCCCACCTCTGTCAGAGAAGGATAAACAGAACTCTGGAGTCTTCAGAGGGTTATGTAAGAAGGGTTCCCTAGAAGACTTTGAAAACACAGATCTTAGGGAAATTAGGGATCATGCCTTTCCCTGTTGGAAATATGTTTGGATGGTAATAAATACCTTCAAGAAAAAAAAAACATAATAAAAATAAAAAATGAAAAAAACCTCTGGCTCCCCATCCCTGGGTGCTGATGCTATTTTGGGGCTCAGCGCATCTGGTCTCCAGATGACCTAATACATTTATAATTCTGTAAAACTTCAGCCTCGTGAGTTCTTCCTTTGGTGACCCTAACATTTGGTGCCAAAATTCTAGGAGGCCCTAGCCAGTTTGGCTCAATGGATAGGGCATCGGCTTGCGGACTGAAGGGTCCCAGGTTCGATTCCGGTCAGGGGCACATGCCTGAGTTGCAGGCTTGATCCCCAGTAGGGGCCATGCAGGAGGCAGCCAATCAATGATTCTCTCATCATTGATGTTTCTGTCTCTCTCTCCCTCTCCCTTCCTCTCTGAAATCAATAAAAATATATTAAAAAAAATAAAAAAATCTAGGAGGGTTCCACGGGCAAGGGGAGTCATTGCCCCAACTTCAGTCACCCTGAGTTTGTTACTCAGAGAGCAGTAGACAGCAGCAACTCGTCCCGGGCTTACCTCTGAATCCTACTCGGGTGACTCGACCACCTGCCTCAAATTAGGCCTCCCTCCTTATGAGCCCTCCCGAGCCAGCCAAAGAAGACAACTGACAGATCAGGAACCTCTCCTTCTCCATTGCTGACCCCCGATCCCACACGGGCCAATCTTCTCTAGGTGAGCGATGGTCTACAATTTCCCTTGTCTCCAGTCTTCTGCCCACTTATTCTCACTGACTTCTTGAAAGTACTCTCATCGTGAAAGTCCTAGTGCTAGGCCAGAAGACTCTTCAGCTGTTCAGCTTCAGGTCCTTCTGGACTGGGGATGCCCAGTCCGGAGGGTCGCCCCTCGTTTCTCATGGTGATTTGTTTAGCAGTGGGGACGCTTGCCTTAAACAGTCACCTCTGGTCTTGTGATCTGTCACTCACAGACCTTGTGAGCCACCCTTATTCGCTTTATCAAGGGGAACACTCCCTCCATACCTCCAGGTGTCCTTAAAAATCCTGACCACCTTAGACTCAGGGCGAAGAACAGGCCCCAGCACCTCATTTTCTTTTACAACACTGTTTGGCCACAATATAAACTAGAAAATGCGTCTCAATGGCCTGGAAATGGCCCTTTCAATTTTGACATTGTGTGATTTACACAAAACATCATACCCCTAGCTTCTGATTCTGAATCTACTTCTGACCCAGCAGACCACCGACCTCCACCCCCGTAGGTGCCCCCTCCCTCACCTGCAGTAAGGGGGTTTTCCCCAAACACAGATCTAACCAGCAACCACCTTCTCCAAGGGCCCCTGAGAGCTCAAATCCAGAGAACCCGAGCTCTAATAGAGCTTTTCCCCCACCTAACCTTCGCTCTTGGGCCACCCAAAAACCGCCTTCCTCAACAGCTGCTTCTATTCCCGAGGCCATTGTACCCCTGAGGGAGGGAGCAGGAACTTGCTGGGGTCCAACCCCAGCAGGTCCAGGGTCCCCAAAGGTGTGGACGGAGTCGGCGAAGAAAGAATGACACGGAGACAGCGTTCAGTTGATCAGCAGCCTTGCCAGGATCTCTAGCCACAATCTCCAGCCAAGTACTGTGTCCATGTTCTCTTGCTAGGTTCTCCAGCCAGGTTCTCCAGGTTCTCCAGCCAGGTTCTGTAGCCATGCTCTCACACTAGGTTCTCGGCACTTAGTCAAGGGGTTTTATTCCCTCCCTAACTTCAGGGGAAAATCCCTACCTGGGGAAACAACCTTTCTCGGAGAGGTGACCTTGGTTAAAACACATAGTGCCAAGAAGGTGAGCAAACATAATAAGAACAGTATGCCATATATGCCAGGTCCCTTGAAACAGCAAGGATGGACCGGCTCCCGGCAGGAACTGACCTTTTCCTTTTCCACCGACCAGACCACTTTTATGGAGGAATTTGAGTACCTGACCCAGTCTGATGACCGGACCTGACAGGACATCTATGTCACCCTGTCCTCCTCTCTAACCCAGAGGAGAAGGAGTGCATCTGGCTAGCAGCTCAGGACCAGGCAGAGGCCCTCCACAGACAGGATGCAGTGGCCAATCTGGTTGGCGCTAATGTGATCCCTGAACTTATGGGAGATGGGACGACCTGGTTAATTCTCCAGGGTGCAGGCTCACCTGTCTCATTGCTGGACTCAAAAGGGCTTCCCATAAGGTGGTCAACTATGACAAACTTAATGAAATCCTCAGGGCTCTCTTCCTCTCCCACATCATGGAGGCCTTACAGAAATTTACCACCTTAGACCCCACGTCCCCAGAGGGAACTCGTCTTCTGAACACCCATTTTATATTCCAAGTAGCCCCCGACATATACCGTAAACTTAGAAAAATAGATACAGGTCCACAAACCCCTCAAAAAGACCTAGTTAACCTGGCCTTTAAGGTCTTTAATAATAGAGACGAGGAGACCCAAATCCAAAAACAAAAGCGAGATCAGGCCAAGGCTGAGGCCCAGAGGGAGGCCTTTCAGCTCCTAGCCACCGCTCTCACGAACCCCAAACAAAGTGCCAGTCCTCCAACCAAGGGTAAGTCAGGGGCTAAGCCTCCTCTGGGCCCATGCTTCACATGCAAGAAGGAAGGACACCAGGCAAAGTCTTGCCCAAACCCGAGACCCCTGCCTGGGCCCTGCCCCAAGTGTGGAAGGGAAGGCCCCTGGAAATCAGACTGTTGTCTGACCCCTCCAGGTCAACCTCAGTCAGTCCAGGAAGGCTGCCCTCCGGATCCGGTTTGGAGCTTTCAGACCTCCTGGGACTGGCCACTGAAGACTGAAGCTGCCCAGTTCCTGACAGAGCCCCACAGACTTACGTCACCAGGACAGAGCCTCCAGTAAAAATTGTGGTGGCAGGTAAGCCAACCTCCTTTTTAAAAGAATATATTTTTATGGATTTCAGAGATGAAAGGAGAGAGAGAGAAAGACAGAAACAAAAATGATGAAAAGGAATCATTGATGTGCTGTCTCCTGCATATCCCCCTGGGGACTGAGTCTGAAATCCAGGCTTATACCCTGATCAGGAATCGAACCGTGACCTTCTGATTCATGTCAACACTCAACCATTGAGCCCCACTGGCCAGGCAAGAACAACTTTCTTTACTACAAAACTGCAAACACTTAACAGTCCTGTTATTATCAAAAGCAGAACTCATTATCACCCAAAGCTTAGCATGTTATCTCTAAGGAAAAATGTGGCATTCTTAAATCCAAGCAGCTGGAGGCCTGGAAACTGCTGCAGGGCTGGCTCCCTGCTTCCCCTGCCTTTTCTCCAGCGTCATAGGCCTATACATAATTTTCCAAAGTCTTCGGTAACTTAAAAGCTTTGGAGCATTGCTGGGTTAAATCATAAACATCTAAATATTTTTTTAAAACTATATTTTTATTGATTTCAAAGAGGAAGGGAGAGGGAGAGAGATTTAGAAACATCAACGATGAGAGAGAATCATTATCTGTTGCCTCCTGCATGCCCCACACTGGGGAACAAATGAGCTCACAACCTGGGCATGTGCCCTGGCTGGGAATTGAATAGTGACCTCCTGGTTCATAGGTCAACTCTCAACCACTGTGCCACATTGGCTGGGCAAGAGTGTGCTTATTTTTTAAATATATTTTTAAAATTGATTTCAGAGAGGAAGGGAGAGGGAGAGAGAGAAACATCAATGATGAGAGAGAATCATTGATTGGCTGCCTACTGCATGCCACCTACTGGGGATCGAGTCTGCAACCTGGGCATGTGCCCTTGACTGGAATCAAACCCGGGACCCTTCAGTCCGCAGGCCGATGCCCTATCCACTGAGCCAAAATGGCTAGGGCTAAAGCTGGTTATTTCTGAATGGGTAGAAAGGTTTGTGAAGGTTGTAGAAAAGTTTGTCCAGTGAGTCAGGACCTGATCACCCCTGACATGGAAGGGACCCCTTCTCTCCTAGTAAGCAAAAGCAGCCCCGCCCAGCTCTCCCCTATTGCTTAAGTTCTTAGGTTGGAGCCTAGATTTTCTGTATTTCTACTGCTCATTCACAGTCCTTATCATTATCATTACCATCCACAGACATGATCATTGAAAGCCTCAACGGGTCTTCCTGCTTGGTAGTTAGGAACTTCTCTCCCCTTTTCTAGCCTTCTTAAAAGTCATACACTGCAAAGAACACAGAC
The DNA here is from genome assembly GCF_000327345.1 of Myotis davidii. Lineage (NCBI taxonomy): Eukaryota > Metazoa > Chordata > Mammalia > Chiroptera > Vespertilionidae > Myotis > Myotis davidii. The sequence continues at coordinate 6,440 of NW_006289097.1, forward strand.
TCAGGATTGATCCCATAATACAGGAAAATAACAAAGCGGACCAGGAGGCAAGGCAGCGCTCAGAGGAAGCCTCTGTCTCCCCAGCTCTTAGCTGTACCTCATATAACACCCAAATACACTCCACAGGAACTTCAGTCCTTGTTAGCTCTTGGGGCTATGTAGGAAGATCCATGGTTAAAATTTTAGAGAAAAAATATCCTTCCCCAGGGA
>NW_006289097.1:6785-9870 GCF_000327345.1 Myotis davidii
AGGATTCAGACCACTTTTACAACTCCTAAAACCCCTCATCATCTATCCGAGCCTAGCCGCCCTCCTGCACGATATCACTAAAACCTGTTCTACCTGTTTCTCAGTATCTCCCCAAGGACAGGTGAGTCCTCCTTCTCTGCCCACTCATCAGGCAAGAGGCCAAATCCCTGGATAAGACTGGCAAATTGTCCTTCACTCACATGCCCCCTGTTAAAAGAACCAAATATCTCTTAACCTTGGTAGATACCTTCTCAGGCTAGAAGCACTCCCCATGTCTGAAAAGTCCTCCAAGGTCACACAAACTCTCATTCAGTATACCCTTCCCAGATTCGGCCTCCCCACCTCATTACAATCAGATAATGAACCTGCTTTCATATCTCAACTCCACAGGCCTCCTCTACTCTGAACATCCAGTGAACTTACACACCCTCTACCGGCCAGCCCCAGTCTTCAGGCAAGGTAGGAAAGGCGAATTCCTTAAGTCTCACCTAACTGAATTAAATCTCAAAAGTAACAAACGCTGGACTACTCTCTACCTCTAGCCCTTATGCACATCCGGGCAACCCCCCACCCCTGCACCCTCCCTTCTTAGTCCCTTTGAACTCATATATGGAAGACCCTTCTTATTAGGAAATTTTCCTTCCACAGAGACCCCTTGAGGAGACTGTGTCCCCGTTTAAAATCTCATCTGACAGTTCCTGAGAGAACATGCTGGCCAGGTCCTCCCTTGACCTTTTATGGGAGACATCCCCCTACTCCTCTACAGCCAGGGGACTGGGTCCTCCTAAAGGCAAACCATCCATAAATAATTTACAGCCCCAATAGCAAGGCTCTTATCAGGTACCCCTAACAACCCTACTGCAGCTAACCTGTCGGGCCATACCTCATGGCTCCCCCTTTCCACATTGAAACCTGTCCCTGGAACACCACAGTTAACCTAGAACTACCAAATAGCCATTGGTCCCAACGGTTGACTACCAGGTCTCCTTGGAAGCCAATGGTTCGCTCTTATAGCTAGTACGTTTTAGTTCTTATCTAACCATCCAGGCCCAAGGCTTCAACAGCTCCTTTTCTTCCCTTTTGATTTTCCATTGGATAACAGCCCATTCTAGCATTCCCGCCCGCTTTCTCTGCAGTAGAATCTCAACCGTTCATCAGTTACCTCTTATTGGTAAGTGTCATGGCGACTACCCTCTTGGTTTGGGGTGCGGAACCGGGAAAAGGAACCTCATACCTATTAGTGCACCTCTTCTCTCCATACCTTTCAGCTTGTCTCCATGATCAGAGATCTTTCTCCCTGTGTGGGGAAAACACATATATCTGCCTCCTGCCTGGACAGGAACCTGTACTCTCCTCTCCTCTCACCGAATGTAGGTGTAGCCCCAAATAATTAGTCTTTACCTGTCCCCGTAACCCATCAGGGCCACACAAAAGGGCAGTCCAGATAACCCCTCTCCTCATAACCCTCAGCATCACAGCAGGTGTCAGGACTGGCATAGGCGGCTTACCCACTGCTCTATCGTATTTTGAAATCCTGTCTCGGGACCTACAAGAAAGCCTAGATAATATTGCCAAAGGTTTAGTTTAAGTTCAGGATCAGATAGACTCATTAGCAGCTGTCACCCTCCAAAATCCGAGAGGATTAGACCTCCTAACTGCGGAGAAAGGGGGTCTATGCCTCTTTCTGGAGGAAGAATGTTGTTTTTATGTCAATCAGTCTGGCCTAGTCAGGTATGCTGCCCAAAAATTAACAGAAAAATTAGAGAACGTCAATCAAATTCATGGAACTACTAGTAAAGAATATAAATTGGTATGCCTGGTTACTTCCCTTCATAGGACCATTAACATTCCTATTCCTCATCCTCATTTTTGGCCCATGTATTCTGCACCATTTTCCATCTTTCCTTCAGGACTTTCACTTTCGAGTCTTCACCAACCAGTCTCTCGGGGAAATCATGCTGCTGCAACCCCTCACTCCAACCATGAGGTATCTATACAGGGCTCCAGCCGACTACAATTAAAGCCCATCCCCCTATGACCTTGAATTTCCCCTCAGCAGACTCAAGGCTGGGATGTTAGGTCTGATCAAATAATTGAATCCATCACCCCTCCCCTGGAAACTTACCTTAGACCACTTTACAACCAACATTCCCTTTCACTTAGACCACATTCCAATGGCTCAGACCATTATCTTTCCCCTCCGGACTTTCCCAGGATCCGTATCCACCCAGAGTTCCCCACTGAAAAAGCCCTCCAAGAATCCTATAAAACCTCTGACTCCCCATCCCTGGGTGCTGATGCCATTTGGGGGCTTAGCCCACCTGGTCTCCAGATGACCTAACACATTTATAATCCTGTTTCACTTTTGGCCTCATGCAGTCCTCCTTTAGACCCTAAGGGTGTTGACCCTGGATCACTTGGGGTTTACTTCCTGTTAACGCACGCAGTGGAACTATCCCAATTTATCAGGGGAATACTAATAATATCAAATCTCTCTAAATTTGACTTTCATGACTGGTCTCCAACTTAAATTCAACTAGTTTGCATTTTATTCACCAGTAGATTTTACGCCCATTTCTTGTTTGTTTGTTTTTTCTTTCTGTTGGTTGATTTTTCATTAATCATTTTAGTTGCTTTAAGTTTCGCATGTATGAGTAATGTCTTTTAAATTTCCTGTTCTGTGATGATATATGACTCCAGGAAATGCTACTGATATTTACCTGTCATGGCACTGTTTGTCACCCAACCTGTGTATCACTGTGTGTAGCCAAGAGATACTGTGTTTAATCCACATACCAGGAAGTAGTGGCCATTTCACTGGGGACCCCATAAAAGAGTAAGGATAGAGTTCCTTTTATTTTATTTTTTTTATTTTCAGCTTTTTTCTTTTTTAAAAATTGTTGACAGTATTACAGATGTCCCCCACTCCCCCCTTTTGTCCCCCTCTACCCAGCTCCTGCCCCACTCCAGGCCTTCACCACACTCTTGTCTGTGTCCATGGGCTATGCCAGGGGTGGGCAAACTTTTTGACTCGAGGGCCACAATGGGTTCTTAAACTGGACCGGAGGGCCGGAACAAAAGCATG
>NW_006289097.1:10092-16246 GCF_000327345.1 Myotis davidii
GGTGCTCGCACCTCCTGCCAGCGCTGGCCCAGCTCACACCCACTGCCAGCACCATCAGTGGATGCGAGTGGTGGCTGCCTGCCCCAATCACCCCTCAGGACTTCTCCATCTCTCCCTGCTCCTGAGAGGCAATCAGGGCAGCAGCTGCCACTCGCACCCACTGACGGTGCCAGCCCAACTTGCACCCGCTGCTGGCACCAGCCGCAATTGCTCTGCGTTGTCAGCAGATGTGAGTGGGGCCATTGCTATCAGCCATGGGAGCGGTGGTAAGAGCAGGGCTGCTGGCACGCTTGCACCTACTGCTGGCACCAGCCGCAATTGCTCCGCGCTGTCAGCAGATGTGAGTGGGGCCAATGATATCAGCCATGGGAGCGGTGGTAAGAGCAGGGCTGCTGGCAGACAGGGGACTGGGCCTTGGTGGGAGGGGCTGGATGGGGGTGCACAGGAGGGGCCGAGACATGCCCCTGGGCCCACCACAGCCTCTCAGCCCACAGTTCCTTTCAAGGTATAAGAATTTGTGCACTGGGCCCCTAGTATGTATATAAGTTCTTTGGTTAATCTCTTCCCATCTCCCTCACCTGCCTCCCCTCTGAAATCTATCAAATCTGTCCCATGGATCCATGCATCTGGACCTATTTTGTTCATTAGATTCCACATATAAGTGATATCATGTGATATTGTCTTTCTCTGAATGACTTATTTTGCTTAGCATAATAATCTCTAGGTCTATCCATCTTGTGGCAAGGGTAAGAGACCCTTCTTTTTTACAGCTGTATATTCACTTATATCAATGATGTAATTTACTTATATCATCACTTGTATAGGATTCTATTGTGTAAATGTACCGCAGCTTTTTTATTCACTCATCTACTGAATAGCAGATCTTAGCTATTGTAAATAACTCTACTATGAACATAGGGATGCATATATTCTTTCTGATTGGTGTTTCAGGTTTCTTAAAAGTGGGATCACTGGGTCAAATGGCAGTTCCATATTTAATTTTTTGAGGAAACTCTATACTATTTTCCCTAATGTCTGCACCAGTCTACATTCCCACCACCAGTGTGCTAGGTTTGCCCTTTCTCCACATCCTCACCAGCTCTTGTTGTTTGTTGATTCATTGATGGTAGCCATTCTGGCAGGTGAGAGGTGATACTTTATTGTAGTTTTAATTTGCATCTCACTGATGATTAGTGACTATGAGCATTTTTCATATGTCTCTTGGCCATCTGTATGTCCTCTTTGGAGAAATGTCTATTCAGGTCCTTTGCCCACTTTTTAACTGGATTGTTTGTCTTCCTTTTGTTGAATTGTATGAATTCTTTATACATTTTGGAAATTAACACTTATCAGATGTATCCTTGCCAAATATGTTCTCCCCTACAGTAGGTTCCCTTTTCATTTTGAGGATGGTTTCTTTGGATGTGCAGGAGCTTTTCAGTTTGATGTAGTCCCATTTGATTATATTTTCCTTTGTTTCTCTTGCCCTAGGAGTTGTATTGGCAAAAATTCTGCTATATGAGATGTCTGAGATCTATCTGCCTATGTTTTCTTCTAGGGTTTTTATGGTTTCATGACTTACATTTAAGTCTCTTTATCCATTTTGAGTTTATTCTTGTGTGTGGTGTAAGTTGGTGGTCTAGTTTCATTTTTTTGCATGATCTGTCCAATTTTTCCAAGGCCATTTATTAAAGAGACTCAGGCCTTACTATCCACAAACAAAAGGTCCTATTACCTCTTTTTTCACACCACAGTGGTGCTCTCTGGCCTACTGTTAGCACAACACAAGGGGCTCCTTCCATGATTCCACCCCAAATTAAGGTAAAATGAGGTCATATGGGTGGGCCCTCATTCATATGCCTGGTGTCCTTTTATGAAGAGGAAATTTGGATACAGACATGGGCTGTGCACAGAGGAAAGGTTATGTAAGGACTTGGCAGAGGACGGCCATTGGCAAACCAAGGAGAGAGGCCTTGGAGAAATCAACCCACTGACACCTTGATCTCAGACTTTCAGCCTCCAGAACTGTGAGAAAATAAATTCCGGTGTTTATGCTGCCCAACCTGTGGTATTTGTTATGACAGCCTGACTTCCTGAGCAGATCAACCATAGCAGATTGAGAAATAATAGTTCTTCACCACAGAGAGTTTGAGAAGCACTGCTCTGGGCAGTTTGATCGCCGCCTCTTCAGCCCTTGTTCACAGTTATGGTCACTGCATGTTTTTGCTTGCGTGGGACAGTCTTGGCTAATTCCTGTCCCGGTGTAATTGCTAATTCTCTCATAGGGGTCCAAAAAGCTGGACGATGTTAGTCTCCCCAGTAATGACTTAACTAACCTAAGAGCCCCAGTCCCTGAAGCCCCGTGGTTTTTAATCTCTTGCCTCCTTGAATGGTCACATGGCCACCAGCTGGCCATGTTAGACCTTCATCTCCCAGCTGCGGCCAGCAGTGAATCCACCACCTCCTACCGTCCCTTCTGGTGTCACAGGGGCCCTGGGAACAGTTACCAACCTGGTGCCCCCCCACCCTCTGGCTGTGTCTTAGAAGCGGGGACAAAGCCAGGCCCGTCAGAGCCTGTTCAGCACTTTCTTGAGGAGAGACACACTGGGAACAGCCTCTGAGAGACAAGGCGGTCCTGCTTTTAGTCCAGTTAGCCTATGAGGTCTGGGAGGGGGAGGGGCTACCCATATGGGGCTGCCCAGTGTCCCCATCCCTTCTCCCCCTGAAGGCGGCTGTCTGGAACATTTCACTGAGGAGGGCCAAAGGCCTGTCCAGATTCAAAGCCACGAGCTCAGGACTGACTGGAATTGTCAGCCCCAGACGGAGGGAGAGGATGGTGGGTGGGCAGTGGACTTGTCAACTCTGCAGCCTCTGCCCCTCCAGGGGCCAGACAAGCCCAGGCAGCCTCTGAGTTAAGCTTGAGGACTGAGACCAGCCTGCTACCCAGAAGGCTTGCTCTCCCTTAGCCACACACTCAGGATGTTCTGAAATGGCCGTTCCTTTTCCCCATGGAGTTGCTTTCAGAGCTCTGTCCTCTGCTCTCCCTCCCAACCCCCCTCACCCTTCATCCTCCCTGCCCCTCTGCCTTTGTGGGCAGGGCTGTCTCCTGGATGGGCCTCACTAGACCCTAAGGAACTCCACTTCTGTGCCCAGGTGGAGGTTTCCTTACTTTCTGATTGTCAGATAACTTCCTCTCACTAATAACTTCCCTGTGTTATTTTAGTAACGAATTCTCTGACTCTTCTTCATAATAACTCCATTCCAGAAAACAGTGAGGAGGGGGCAGTGATAGAGTAAAACAAAACCCTCAATGCTGTTCGCATTTGTGCCTAACATTTTATTTGGCAAGTCTCCCTTGCATGAGCCTGAACCACCTCAGAAATCTCAACTCCCCCATCTCCCCAAATGACAACTGACCAGGGCCTTCACACCACGTAGCCCTGCGCCAGGACCCACTTCCGCCCAGATGCCCCTGCCTAGGCTGTGTGTGTCTGTGTGTATACTGGTAGATGTGTATCTGTGTGTATAGATGTGTGTGTGTGTGTGTGTGTGTGTGCGTGTTCCCAGAGCCCACCACGTTTTCCAGCTGTAGACAGGCCAAACCACTCCACTCACCCCCAGGGGATGCCTCCCCAACTGGGTTCTCTTGGCGCCTGGGAGGGAGTAGTAGGTGTGGGTCCTGGCACTTGGGAAGTGGGGTCGGGGTAGGTGTGGAGGGGGCACTGCACCACCCCCTGCAGCTCCTCTCCCCCTTCCCCATGCATCCCACTGCTGCCAACAGTGACTTAGAAGGAAGGAGCCTGAACCAACAGAGACTCACAGAAAGGGTATTTCAGCCTGACCTTGACTGCAATACAAACACAAGCCCCCTTTGTCTTCTCTTTCACTGGTTCCATCCGCAGGTGGTATTTGTAGAGGATTTAGAAGACTGACAGTTCTGCTTATAAAACTCCACCCCCAGCCCCGGCTGATTGCAACAGACAAAGAGGGTTCTCTTGGTGCCTGGGAGTGGGGAGTAGGTGTGGGTCCTGGCACTTGGGAAGCGGGGTGGGGGTTGGTGTGGAGGGGGCACTGCACCACCCCCAGCAGCTCCTCTCAGTATCTGGCTGCCTTGCCCATCCTGACTGCCCAGTGGGATGTCTTTCAAGGGCATCCCCAATGGCTGGCAGTCCATACATCCTGGTGAGCCTCTGGCAGGCCCTGCGATCAGTGACATAACTCAGGGACAGGTTAATGGCCAGGAGCTGCACAGTTGGGAGGTGCACAGTTCAGTGTTGTATAAGAAGAAACCATTCATGGTCGACACACAAACATCCCTTGTAGGGTTGAGCCAGAACATGGATAAGGAAGTGATTATAATTTACTCAGATGTTCCGGGAGGCTGACAGCCTGCCTTCTACCCAAAGGCCGGACTGTTTGGCCAAGGATGAGAGCAGGAACCAAGTACAGGATGAACAGTCCCTTCCTCAGCTCGAACTGGGGGCTCAGGTCCTGCCCAGTCCTTATCTCTGAACTTTTGGTTGAGTCACTGAGAAAGAATTCACGGGGACTCAGCTCGGCCAAAGGCACTGAGTGAGCCAGGCCCCTAGTCCCCTAGTCTCCAGCAGAGGGAAGAAACCGGTAGGAAACCCCTGTGTTGTAGGGGTGCTAGAGTGACTGAGCACTTGGGGTGCAGGGACGCTTAGGAAAGGACATCTTTTCCCTGTGATGGTGAACACTGGGCTGGTTCCTGAGCAGGGGGTGGCAGAGGGATGGTGAGATTTGAGTTTAAATTCCACAACTCGCTGGGTTAATTACTTTAACTCTCTCATCCTGGTTTTCTTCTCTGTAAAAACAAAAGGGTAAGCCCCACACCACAGGTGTTCGCGAGGGCTAAATGAGGTAACAATTGTGAAGCCACCTAGCATCAAGCCTGGCCCTAAACAGGCGCACAATGAATGCTGGAGTTCCATCCGTCCATCCATCCTCCCCTCATTCCAGAAAAAAGATCCAAATCCCAGAGAGCTGGCAGTACACACGTCACAAAATACTTCAGTAGGAACTAGTTTTCAAAAGCAGCCCTTGGGAACCAGGCCCTCTCATCACAGAATGTTTCATTATTGACTAAACCTGCCTGCTCCTCAGCTCTCCTAGCCCTCTCAATCCTCCACTTCAATGGGAGCCACCTGAAAACACCAAGACCTGGATCCTCTTGTCTCTTCTTCCCTGTTCAAGTCCCCCTGGGCACCTTTTCCTTCTGGACACCTTCTCTTGTCCTCAGAGAAATTCTCTTTCCTAAAGCCAACTTCAATGGCTAGGCATTCTATGGGTCAAACTTAAAACACTTTCATATGTCTAAATGCATTCTGAAAATATGGGAACTGTTATGGGAGAAAAGCATGGGTGGTCTTTCTCCATTGCTAATGGAAGTGCGATTCTTGGGGTACCGTTGGAATAAGCATTTCCAGAGGCCCCCACAGGAGGACGAGATATACTAGAAGCGTTATTTCCGTGGGATTCACGCCTGGGTTTCCAAAGTTCCAATTCCCTTAATCCAGTCATGGAAGTGTAGGAAGATACAGGGTTCCAGTAATGCTAGAGGCAGAGCCAGTGTCCAGAGTTTCCTTTCCATGTTGGAGCCGGGTCCAGGTCAGTATTAGGCTAGTTGTAGTCCATTAGTCTATTGAAGGAGGTGGGGCGGGGGGGTGTTTCACATGGCCATGGACCATGTGGGCGAAGGCCAGGAAGTCAAGTGTGAGCCACGAGCCAAGCATACAAGAGGAACCAAGAAAGCGAACTCCTTTGTTCAGGGGATAAATATCCCAAATTTTGTGTCCTTGTAGTGGCAACGCCCATTCTGGCCAATGACCTTTGTTCTCAAGTGTGAAGGACAACAATATGTCACCCAAACTTTACTGGGTTTGTGTCTATTCTCCTCCCTGTCCAGTCCTTTACCCAAGGGATCTGCGGGGAATAGCCCGTGGCTCCCTGGGGAATGTAAAGCTTTAGCTTCCGGGTGAAGCGCTCAAATGACATGTCCATAGTATCTGGCCTTCCCTTCGCTTCTTTTCTATGTTCAGTAACTAGATTAATTACAAGGGTATCAGAATGCGAAACATTAAAATGTCAACAGTTGAGTACCTCTAGGTAGTGGGACTTCTTTTCAATGTAGCTG
>NW_006289097.1:17748-23526 GCF_000327345.1 Myotis davidii
ACCAACAATACTTCATTAAAGAGAATTCTGGAGGCTCAGAGGCCGCCGTGGTCCGGGGGACAGTCGGGGAATTGGTGCTGCTCCCAGCCCTGGGCAGGCTGCGGTAGCAGCATGTGAGGGGGAAAAGCCTGGCACTTTTACATTAGAATTTTTATCTTAGAATCTTACCTCTTCCAGAAAAGCAAAGTTCTTTGTCTATTTCATTATAATCAAATATATAACCATACCATTTAAAGTTTGTCATTCATAGGTAGTCACTATTTTTTTCCTTTTTATTTTTTATTAAATCTTTATTGTTCAGATTATTACATAGGTCCTCTTTTTTCCCCCATAACACCCCTCAAACCCACCTCCATCCCCCACCCCCAAGAGGAACCAAGAAAGCGAACTCCTTTTTTTAGGGGATAAATATCCCAAATTTTGTGTCCTTGTAGTGGCAACGCCCATTCTGGCCAATGACCTTTGTTCTCAAGTGTGAAGGACAAACAATATGTACCCAAACTTTACTGGGTTTGTGTCCATTCTCCTCCCTGTCCAGTCCTTTACCCAAGGGATCTGCGGGGAATAGCCCGTGGCTCCCTGGGGAATGTAAAGCTTTAGCTTCTGGGTGAAGCGCTCAAATGACATGTCCATAGTATCTGGCCTTCCCTTTGCTTCTTTTCTATGTTCAGTAACTAGGTTAATTACAAGGGTATCAGAATGCGAAACATTAAAATGTCAACAGTTGAGTACCTCTAGGTAGTGGGACTTCTTTTCAATGTAGCTGCATTTCCTAATTTCTGCAATATACATATATGACTTTTTAAAAATATTTTCTTATTGATTTCAGAGAGGAAGGGAGAGGGAGAGAGAGATAGAAACATCAATGATGAGAATCATTGGTCAGCCTTGCAAACTCAGAGACCTAAAGTAACCACAAAGGATGGTCTGAAATTAAAACTTTTTAAACTAAAGAGCAGTTTATGGTGGTTAGATGTCCTAGTCTGGTATCTTCCCTGACAAAGATCAATCTTTGCCTTAACTGAGTCTGTCTTTTTGCATCTATGATAACATGTCATTGGAATGTCAAAGTAATTTTCTTTTTTCTGGACCCCTCAAAGCACAGGCACCGCTCTGCAGAGACCACGAATTCCCTCATTGTTATTGAGTTAATTGTTTTGTGTTTTTTTTAAATTCATTTTAGAGATGAAGGGAAAGGGAATTTCCTAAGATTCAAGTTTTGTCTAGAACGTCAAAGGACAGAGTGAAGGAGAAGAGAGGTTAGGCAGATGGGATTGCATTGGATTAATCAAAGATGCTCATAAATTCCAGGTGATAATGGACAACCTCTCTTCTTATATATTTTTTTAAATATAGTTTTATTGATTTCAGAGAGAAAGGAAGAGGGAGAGAGAGATAGAAACATCAGTGATGAAAGAGAATCATCTCTCAGCTGCCTCCTGTATGCCCCACACTGGGGATTGAGCCCGAAACCCAGGCATGTGCCCTGATAGGGAATCCAACCGTGACCTCCTGGTTCATAGGTTGATGCTCAATCACTGAGCCACACGGACGTGCTTGAGTTAATTGTTGACTGTTAACTATCCTGCACCCACTTAAGTAAAAAAAAGTATGTGTCTACCATTTTACTTTTTATCCAATCCCAGAGGTTTCCCCACTTTGCTTTCTCCCACCTCCCTAACCTATCACTCGTGTATTTCATGTCACCCACTACGTGTCCTCTTTTGATTGTAGTGTATAAAACAAGGTGCAACACTGCCATTCTCCGGAGCATTATCTCAATCCATTGAGATTCTGCTCGCCAGCAACTGTCGACAGTTTGGCTCAAATAAACTCACAAAAATTCTTCACAGGTTTGAATGTTTCTTACATTATAGTGAAGGCCTGTAAGACTGTGAGACCTTGGAAAGCTGGCCAAGGAGAAACTGCTTCCAGACGTGAGCCTGGATTGTAAAAGGCTAGTGTACCGTCTCACACAGCTTGTCCACGGCCCCTCCCCCTCCCCTATATGCCCTGTTGTCTGATGTTTCCCGTACGCTGTCAAACCTTGTGTTGGGAACGTCTGGGCGGTGATAAAACAATTGCACCGGCCAGCATCCCCCCTGGCAGCTGGTGTGGCCGTACCCCTCATGGGTCAGCTGCCACCAGTGCATGTTAATCCTAATAAACCCATGTCTTGCACAAGTGGTCCTCTGGAATATTTCTTTGGGATCCACAGACAACATGCTGAGGTTTCCCGGGACCTTCACACTTCGCATACCAATTGATATATTTTTGGGCAGATGGATTCCAGAGAAATTCCCGTGGAGTTGATGGCTGGGGAAGCGGGATGGGAGGCAGTGTGTAGGTGGTGCCGGGAACCCCACTTTGGAAAAGGAGCTCCATGTGGTAGGAGGTGGCAACCCAGGGAACCACGGTGTGAGTGCTCCAGGGACGCCTGGCAAGTGCAAGCAGGGCTTCTTTCAGTCCAGTATCAGTGGCATGGAAGTGCTGCTGGCAACATAGAAGGAAAATTTTAAAATGAGTCTTTTGAGCACCTTCTGGAGGCTCAGAGGCCGCCGTGGTCCGGGGGACAGTCGGGGAATTGGTGCTGCTCCCAGCCCTGGGCAGGCTGCGGTAGCAGCATGTGAGGGGGAAAAGCCTGGCACTTTTACATTAGAATTTTTATCTTAGAATCTTACCTCTTCCAGAAAAGCAAAGTTCTTTGTCTATTTCATTATAATCAAATATGTAACCATACCATTTTAAGTTTGTCATTCATAGGTAGTGACTATTTTACTCCGATGCATTTGCAAAGAGATTTCATCTTAAAGATTCATGGAAAGAACTGTGACTTATTCTAAAATAAAGTTTTCTGAGAACAAAATTTCAGATTACAACTTCAAACTGGATTTGTAGAAATATGATAGATCTGAATAAAAAAAAAATCTATTCATATGGGCCTGAATAAACTGAAAATAATTATTGCTTTTATGAGTTTGCTCAAAATATTACTAACTTTTTTCATCCATTGATTTTAGGGAGAGTGGGCAAGAGAGGGAGAGACAGAGAGAAAAATCGATGTGAGAGAAACACATTGATTGGTTGCCTCCTGCATGACCCCCCACCAGGACCTGGGTTGGGGGAGGAGCCTGCAACCAAGGTACATGCCCTTGATCAGAATCCAACCTGGGACCCTTCATCTGCAAGCTGATGCTCTAGCAAGAGAGGGAGAGACAGAAAGAAATATCGATGTGAGAGAAACACATGTATTGGTTGCCTCCTGCACGAGCCCCAACCTGGGTGGGGGGAGGAGCCTACAACCAAGGTACATGCCCTTGATCAGAATCCAACCTGGGACCCTTCATCTGCAAGCTGATGCTCTATCCACTGAGCAAAACTGCTAGGACTAAATATTACTAATTTTTTTTTTAAAAAAATGTTTTGTTTTCTAGATATAAGAACTTACAACCTGGGTGGGGGGAGGAGCCTACAACCAAGGTACATGCCCTTGATCAGAATCCAACTGGGACCCTTCCATCTGCAAGCCGATGCTCTATCCACTGAGCCAAACTGCTAGGGTTAAATATTACTAATTTTTTTTAAAAAATGTTTTGTTTTCTAGATATAAGAACTTATTTTTCCCTAGGAGCAGTGTAGTACATTATACCTTTGTGAGCAATACCAAAGCATTTATATTTTTCTCCCTACCTGCTCCTTTTAGAATTTGGAAACTCTTAATGAATATTATTTAATATTCATGGCAATATGGTTGTTTGCATGAATTCAATGAGAATCTGTTCTCTTTATAACAGGACACAATTGAAAACTGATTTTCTTAACCAAGACTTTGAACTTGCATGTCATGTTTGAGAGAGACATGCATAGACTCTGAATGTCACTAGAAAACTTTAAGGAATTAAAATGAACTTGGACTGAGTCCAAATCTTGACTCTTGTAAATGAAAAACTCACAAACACATTCAACAATATGATAAGTCCCAGGAAAAAAAAATAAAGAATGAGGGATGTGGAAAATATATAGGGGTAATACATAATAATAAAAGGAGACTTGACTTGGAATAGTAAACACACAATACAGTCTACAGATCATTTATTATAGAATTGTGCACCTAAAACCTCTGTATACTCTTTTGAGGAAAAGACAACAGTGGGTTTGGCCAAAGAAGCACCAGCGGGCTTTTGAGGAGGCAAAAAGAGCAGTGAAACAGGTACAGGTGCTCGGTATCTATGATCCAGCGATCCGGCTCTACTTGGGGAATTGGATGTACGTGTAACCTGACCTTGTCTCCTGCGCTGCGAACCTTACAGGTCCCAGGTATGGAAAGGGCCTGAAGAAAGATACAGCCTAATAAAGAAACAGCTCTATGCCACCCACCATCCCCCGCAAGCAACAGAGCCTATAACTGGAAGCTCTGCTATAAGGGTGCAGATCACGGGGTGGCTGCAAGACATGTCTTACACCCTGAGATCTGGTGCAGCATGGACACAAACTGTAGTAAGATGGAGTGTTTACCTGCAGCAGAAACATGTTCATTCAACATCCCCTCTTAGCGAGGAATTGCGGACACTGTTCGGGCCAGTCACCTTTGTTCAGGAGATGCTGAAAAGGCACTCAAGGAAGAACTTATTGTCCCTTCACCAGTGAAAGCAGGTACTGTTCCAGCGCCAACTGAAGCATGGTACATGGATGGCCCACGCAAAGGACAGCCCCCTAAATGGCATACTCAGGACTGGACCATCAACAGCAGACCCCTTTGGGGGCAAACCATGTCCAGGGAATGATGAAGCAGATATGTTTGCTCACGTTTGATGGCTAGAAGAGGCCCCAGCAGAAGACCTGGCTACACCGGAAAATGAAACATACAGGGCAGAACACCCTGTGAGCAACCTCTAAAACCTTGGGCCTCCCATTAAAAATTATGACATGATCACAACTTGTCAACAGTGGTCTGTATGTGTGGAGGAGCATCCACATCCCTCGCTGACAACGACGGGACGTTATATATAAAACTGGGCTGAAAGCCACATTGAATGGTGACTGTACCTCCCTTATAACCCAACAGGAACTGGACTAATAGAACGTTATAATGGACTGTTAAAAAATGCCCGAACGCCCAACTGGTGTGGCTCAGTGCTTGAGCATTGACCTATGAACCAGGAGGTCACAGTTTGATTCCTGGTCGGGGCTTATGCCCAGGGTGTGGGTTCGATCGCAGCCAGCCGTCCTGTGGTTCTGGATGATGTCCGTTCTGTATTTAACTTGTATTTTAGAAGTGTTTGTGCGAGACAGCAATCTCTGGTGTTTACCTATGCCACCGCCATCTTGGTTTCTCCCTGGTAGTCACTATTTTACTCCGATGCATTTGCAAAGAGATTTCATCTTAAAGATCCATGGAAAGAACTGTGACTTATTCCAAAATAAAGTTTCCTGAGAACAAAATTTCAGGTTACAACTTCAAACTGGATTCGTAGAAATATGATAGATCGGAATAAAAAAATGTATTCATATGGGCCTGAATAAACTGAAAATAATTATTGCTTTTATGAGTTTGCTCAAAATATTACTTTTTTCATCCATTGATTTTAGGGAGAGTGGGCAAGAGAGGGAGAGACAGAAAGAAATATCGATGTGAGAGAAACACATGTATTGGTTGCCTCCTGCACGAGCCACAGCCGGGGTCTGGGCCTGGCCTGGGAAGAGCCTGCAACCCAAGTATGTGCCCTTGACCAGAATCGAACCCGGTATCCTTTGGTCTGCAGGATGATGCTCTATCAC
>NW_006289097.1:24668-27021 GCF_000327345.1 Myotis davidii
AGCTCTATTACAAAGGTTAGGGCATTTCTTTTCTGCATCCCAGGGAGTAAAGATTATGTAGCTTAAGCATGATTGTTCATAGTTAAAGTGATTAATTACCCGCTTGGCACTTAGTTAAGGGGTTTTATTCCCTCCCTAACTTCAGGGGAAAATCCCTACCTGGGGAAAAAACCTTTCTCAGAGAGGTGACCTTGGTTAAAACACAGCGCCAAGAAGGTGAGCAAACATATTAAGAACAGTATGCTATATATGCCAGGTCCCTTGAAACATATACTGTGCAGATGTTTCTTTCCTGTGTCAAGCAGCAAGGATGGACCGGCTTCCGGCAGATCCCCAGTGTGGGGCCTTCAGGAGGCAGCTGATCAATGATTCTCTCTCATCATTGATGTTTCTATCTCTCTCTCCCTCTCCCTTTCTCTCTGAAATCAATAAAAATATAATTTTTAAAAAATGCTCTAAAAACTAGAGAAATGTGTTACAAGGATGGACCACAAGCCTCTCTGACGTACTACTGGCCATGAATGAAAAGCCCTGACCAGATCAACCTGCAGCATCCCCACTGAGAGTGAAGTTCAAACAACAGATACTAAAATAAGACCTTGTTGGGGAACAGAAAATAGCCTGTTGTTGCCAACACCCCAGGAGCTGGTATATTAATCCGGCCCAGGGAAACTCAAACTGGTACCCCTTGGTGCGCCGAGGGGGAGGTGTCTTGCCCAGGGCTTGCTTATCCAATCTACCATAATGGGTAGGTGGCCAACTACTATTGCATCTGGCAGATTTGTATTCCTCCTCTCACAGCTAGTGTTCTAGGCGGAGGGGGCATCACTGGTCAAAAGGTATGGTATAGAAGGCCAGGGAGACCACCCGAACAAGCCACTATCCTTACACAGGATAGAGCAATGGCCTGTATACTCCCCACTGGTGCTGATTCGCCTGTGTTGGTGCCTGCTAGACATGTGTCTTATTCTCCTAAGTTCAGTGCAGGCTAGCAGCTTTGAGAGATGGCTTGATGAAGTGACTCCCCGGCCCAATGTTTCAGATGTTGGGTATGTTTGGAAATGCCTCTCTCTGCTACTGCTGGGCTGCCTTGGGAAACAAATCCAGTCAATCTGACAGAATAATCCTATCTCAACATGATTTGGAAAGTTTTCTAGGGACTGCTGATCAACTTTATATACTCTGATAGAGGCCTGGTGCATGAAATGAATGCATGGAGGGGGGTACCCCTCAGCCCAGCCTGCACCTTCTCCAATCCGGGACCCCTTGGGGGATGTCTGACTGCCGGTTTAGATCCGATCCCCGGGATTGGGCCGAAACTGGCAGTCGGACATCCCTCTCACAATCCTGGACTGCTGGCTCCTAACTGCTCACCTGCCTGCCTGCCTGGTTGCCCCTAATTGCCCCCCACGCCCCACTGGTCTGATAGCCCCTCACTGCCTCTGCATGCAGGCCTGGTCACTGCCAACTGCCCCCTGCTGCTGGCCTAGTCACCCCTCACTGCCCCACCTCCCAGCCAAATCACCCCCAATGGACCCCCTGCTGGCCTGGTTGCCCCCAGCTGCCCCTTTTACTGTTCATTATATTGTTGCTGTAAAATATAAATGCAATATCTCACTTATCCTCCTTCCTCCCCAGAATATATATGAAAATATAACAGGCAAATTATACAGAAATGGAAAGGGAGGTACCCATGTTGGGGTGAAATATATGATAAGTAGGAACATGGGCCCCTTCCCATGCTCCAACTCCCATTCCCACACTGCCCTGGCTGGGAAATATAGTGAAGGTCACCTGGAAGCGGACTTTGAGATTTTGGGATGCTGGCCAGCAAAGGCCAAAGAGAAACTGCTTCTAGATGTGAGCCTGGATGGTAAACAGTTATGTTTTGATCTCACACAGCTTGGGCACAGGTCCTGTCTCCCTTGGAGTCAAAGTGGGAAGGAGTCCAGCGTTGTGTTGTCAGTGACTCACCAGGTCCTCTCTTCACCTGATGCTCCAAAATAACAGCCAGAAGGAAAGAGTTCAATATAAAAAATCAGACAGCTAGGCAGGTTGGGGGTGAGATTTCAGGAAGGAAGATATGTGAGTGGGCAGTATGCACACAGAAAGATGCTCACCATTAGTTCCAGGATGGCCAAATACAACAGCTTGACAATGCCAAGTGCTGACAAGGATGTGGAGCCACTGGAACGCTCATACATTGTTAGTGGGAATGCAACATGGCACTTCGGAAAGCAGTTTGGCAGTTTCTTATCAACTTAAATGGACACTTACCCTATGAGTTATCAGTTCCACCCCTAGATATTTACCAAAGCGGAATGAAAACTTATGTCTACACAAAGGTTCATCA
>NW_006289097.1:28061-29098 GCF_000327345.1 Myotis davidii
TTCCCTTGCTTGGTCAATGTGACTGTTCTCCTTAACCCTCATTGGCTCTTCCTATGTCCTATGGGCTTCATGTTTGCAGTGGGGCTTACTTTTGGGGGGCCCGTGGATAGGAACATAAACTCTGAGCACCCCTCCAGGACACCCCAAATGGAATCCTGCTAAGGGCAGAGCATTTGAGGCCCCACTGGTAGTGCATGTGGCTGGCTGGTGCCTGGGCATAAATGCAATGACTGAGAGAATCTGACCACACAGAGCAGGTAGGAGAGGGCCTGGGGGCTGGAAGGGAAGGGGAGGCGAAGTTGTCCCACCTGGAGACTGAATGGGGAGCAGGGGGAGCAGGGTCCTTGGGAAACAGTCTCTCTTCCAGGGCTGGCTGCATACTTTGGGGGGCCTGGTGTAAAATGAAAATGTGAGGCCCTGCCCAGGCCAGGTGCACCCAGATTGCGGGTTCAATCATTTTGAAGTAGGGATGAGTGTGTATTTCAAGATACCTGGACAACGGTAATTAATATGACAACGTTGTAGGTCCTGTTGATGAGGTGGACAAGGTCACATTAATAATGGAAGGAAAAACAAAATTTCCAGTAGAAGACGATGGAAACAAGGAGGTGATTTTTTCCTCACCCAAGTTCATGGGCTCTCTGCATTTCCCCCACAGACTCCAAGTTAAGAACCACAAGTGGCTCTCAACCAGAACTTCAAATTAAAGTGAAGAAAAATAAATACGTCAGCCGCACCTCACCCAGGAAGATGGGACTCGGTTGGGAAACCTTTGCCTTGGCCTGTGGTTCTGAGCCCGGACTCTGCAGCCAGACCACGTCAGGCTGAACCTCCTTTTCTGCTGCGCGCGGCTGTGGGGCCTAGGCCGAGCCACCATGCTCCCTGTGCCTTCGTTTTCTCCTTCTGTAGACGGTGATGTGGAAGTCCTGTCCTTCAGGGCCACGGTGAGCAGGGAGTTCAGGTGGATGGGCACTGGGCACCATGACTGCTTGGCTGTTGCAGTCTCTGACAGATGTGTGTGTGCTCCGTGTCACAGC
>NW_006289098.1:0-5800 GCF_000327345.1 Myotis davidii
AGGACTCCGGGACATACCAACACCTCTTCCTTTTGTCCGGTGAAGAGACCCACTCACCAGAGCCTGGAAAGGCCCCGACCTGCTCTTAACCCAGGGGAGAGGGTTTGCTTGTATTTTTCCAGAAGGCAACAAAAGTCCCGCGTGGATCCCTGCTCATGACATCAAACCCTACACCACCAGCGATGAGCCATAGATTGCCACCATTGCCCCCCGTGGAGGAAATGGAGGACCTGACCATAGAAGAGAACTAGCCCCGATGGCAGAGATGACCTAGACACCAACGAGCCCACCCCATCACCTGGGGTGAAATCAAGGCTCTACAGGAAAAAGCCACGCGCATGGCGCCAGAGGGGAACTTGTCGGCAGGAACATTATTCTTATTAATGTGTGCTATCATCACAGCTAATAGCACGGGGGCACACAGATAAGAACTGTGGACTGTGATACCTCACCCTGGCATTCTCATGCCAGTTGATGTAGACAGTACCCAGTTTCCAGTGGCACATGCCTCTGCTACCCCTAGGGCCTTTACAACCCAGAGGGGCCAATCCCCGAGGACTACAGCCCAATGTCATATGGCAAGCGGATGTCATGCATGTCCCAGCATTTGGCAAATTGAAATATGTCCACACAGTCATAGATACTTGCTCAGTCTATAAGGCCACCCTTTTACCCGTCTATAAGGCCACCCTTCTATCTCCTTCTGAGTAGTGACAACTCCTTTGCTTTGGCGCTAATTAGAAAGGGAGGGGGAGATGTACGTAGAGCTCAGGAAGTATGTCTCAGCGCTGCAGCTGATGCAATGGTGTGAGCACACTTAGTCATTGCAAATTCTGGCATCATGGGAAACTGTCATCGAATTAATTTAAATGGGAGGCCAGTGTCAGATGGGGACAAATCAATTCTTGGAATCAGAACAACCTCTCCCTCTGCAGATCCTGTTAATACTTCAGCTTCAATAATGTCAGGAAAGGCAGGGGTGCAGAGGGGAAGAGATCAACCAATGAACTCATGTGCATATGCATAACCCATCGAAACAGACAATAGAGTGGTGAAGGCATGGGGGGCAGGGCTGCGGGGAGGGAAAGATCAATTGGGGGGAAGGGGACATATGTAATAATTTCAACAATAAAGATAAAAAAATAAATAAATAACACCCCTAGGAATATACTTAACCAAGGATGTAGAAAACCTTCACTTGAAAAATTATAAGACACTAAAGAAAGAAAATGAAGACACAAATAAGTGGAACCATATACCATGTTCACTTATAGGAAGAATTAACATCATTAAAATACACATACTACCCAAAGTAATCTCTAGGTTCAATGTAATTCCTATGAAGATATCAATGGTGTATTTCACATAACTGGAACCAATATTCCATAAATTCTTATGGAACCAATAAATGCCCCTAATAGCCACAGAAATCTTGAAAAAGAAGAACAAAGTTGGAAGAAGCACATTGAGAGGAGTTAGAAGCAGCATTAGGCAGACAGAGGGTGGAAGAAGAAGGAAGCATGGATATGACAGTTGGAGCTGAAATCACAAAATGTTTAGTAGAAAAGCAGGATATTTTGACACAAGAATGTTTTTCTGCAGGTGTAAAATAAAATGTTTCAAAAGGCCAGGCACCAATCAGAGAGTGACACAGATAGACAAAGGGCAGGCCTTCAGCAGATATAAGGGGGAGGAGTAGAATGCTTCAGTGGCAACCCATTTGGATCCCCTCCCTGAGCCTGTGTTTGTTTGCAATAAACTCCTGCCTATTTGAATTGCTCTGGTCCGCAGCTTCATTCTTTGATTCCATGAGACATGACCCTGGGAAAAATTCCTGCTTGCTGGTTCAGGTATCATCTTTGGAGGCTCTCCCTAGATCCCAACTCTTGACATCGAACCTCCAATGGTGAACAGAGTAGACCCTATCACTTCTCTCTCTTCCTCTTACAATACCGAGAGTGTCCTCAGTTCTCTGTCAGCCACAATTCTGGCTGCCATTTTGAAGTGGGAACTCACTTTCTTTCATTTTCTACTTCTTTGTTTCTGTGGGATGTCAAACTATGGGCCATTTGATGTAGGCATGGGTCAGCCACTTAAAAACCATGAGGGTGGCTGCTGTTAGAAGGATCCCATGTGAGAACAAACTGGTATTCAGAATAGGTTAGAAGGCAGTAGGTCCCCACCAGTAGCAAGACTAAATCTGACCAATGACATCGACTACATGTGCTTGAGCTCTGCCTGAGCTCCGAAGATAAAAGAGACAAATTCCTCCCTCTGATTCGAGACTCTTCAACATCCTTATATGAGTAAGGACCTCACAGAGGTGTCTAGGGTTGAACCCTAAAATGTGCAAGGGCCTCATAGGGAGGCAACTGTAATTAAACTTTGATTCATACAGGGAGTGCACATAAGGGCTAATCACCCAACACTCCAGTTTTCAGTCCCTGTTTACACTATCAGGGACTGAATTCTTCAGATGGCTCTTAGGGTGGCTTCCCCTGCTGTGTCCGTGATGCCCCTGGAGCATGGTTCGTTGGCTCTCCAGGGCAATGGGGACCTAGTTGTTTCCTCCCACTCCAGGTATGTGACTCCAATGACCCCAAGACATTTTGGCAAGCTAATCAGGCAGTGATGGTGGCCCTCCAATTTTCTGCCTGCCAGGGGTGATTGACTCTGTGGCCCCCCATCAGAGAGCATATTTCCATGTTAGTTTATTCACTACTGTGTTAAGGTCTTGACCCTGTACAGGCGACATAATGTTAAAGTAAGGGCCATTCTCCATCCAGTGGCCCTGATTGAGCCCTGTTTTTCTAGAAGGCTGTTGTTTATTGCTCCCTTTTGGGAGGGCCTCAGCAGATACAAATCTAGGGTCTGAAAGGCTATTCAGATCCCATGGTGGGGGGTGGGCAAGGCATGGAATTCCACTCCTACAGACCATCTACTTGGAGACCATCTTTTTTTTTTTAATATATTTTATTGGTTTTTTACAAAGAGGAAGGGGGAGGGATGGAGAGTTAGAAACATGGATGAGAGAGAAACATCAATTCAGCTGCCTCTTGTACACTCCCTACTGGGGATGTGCCTGCAACCAAAGTACATGCCCTTGACTGGAATCAAACCTGGGACCTTTCAGCCCGCAGGCTGACGCTCTATCCACTGAGCAAAACTAGTTAGGGCAAATCATTTTAATTCTCATCCTATAGGAGGGGATGTGGGCTCTACAAAATATGCATAACCTTGGGGGCATTGTATGGAGCAAACACAGATTAAATCAAATAGGACCACACTGGTAAGTGTGCACAGTAGGTCAGTTCTATTAGTGGGCACACACTAACAGGTTTGAGCAAACATGGCTTCTTGAAAGAGAGGAGGAAGGGTGCCTGGCTCCTGGCCCAGGGTTCTGAGGTATCATCAGTAAGCATGACTAGTCCAAAAGATCCTCTTTTGTGGTAGTGTGCAAAGTGGCATGCAACCACTTCCAGAAACTAAGGAAGGAAAGTGGTCTCTCCACACTCTTTGACTAGAAGGAGGATGCCCCTGATAGCAAAGGGAAAGGTCATGGAGGATGCTAGATATCCTTCCATGTGTTACAGATGGGAAGAGCTTTATCCAAACCCCATGCAGACAGCCCTTTGGGATGCATTTTAAAGCATTGGAATTCCTTTGACCCCCAGACTCTAAAGAAGAAATGCCTGATTTTCTTCTGCCCTCAGGTATGGCCCTAATATAAATTGGTAGATGGAGAAAGTTGGCTCCAGAAGGGAGCTTCAATTATAATGCCATTTTACAGCTAGACCTCTTCTGTAGGAGGAAAGGGAAGGGGTCAGAAGTTCCTTATGTTCAGACCTTCTTCACCCTCAGAGATAAACCAAATTTGTGCAGAGACTGTAAAATAGACCCTTCACTCCTTGCGGTGGTCATCCAGGGACTTCAGGGTAAGGGGGAGGAGCAGGAGCGGTCCCCGGGCTTCTTCTTATGAGCCCTCTTGCTCTCCTTACCCTGGGCCTCCCAGTGAGACTCCCAACAGGAAGCCTTTCAGAAAATGAGGCCTCCCCAAAGGTTTGAGCCAAAACCCACTTGGCCATGGGGCATCTACCCTCTAGTGGAACAAGCAGGTGAGGAATTTACATCTCCATGGTACAGGGCCCCTTCTCTTTGCAAGACCTAAGAGAGATCAAGAGACACCTGGGGAAATTTTCAGATGATCCTGATAAATATATAGAAGTCATCCAGAGTCCTACCCAAATGTTCAAATTGTCTTACAGAGATTTCATGATACTTTTGGAACAGACTCTGTCCCCAACTGAAAAGCTAAATGTATTGTAAAAAGTCAGTGAATTTGGAGATCAGGTCTACCTTACTGTGGACTATGGATGCCCTGATCCAGAGGAGTGAAGAAAAAATTGTTTAATGGGAGAAGAGGCAGTTACCTCAATGGATCTCAACTGGGACGCTGACTGAGAAATGTGGAAAATAAGAAATTTCCAGGTTTGCATAATTGAGGGCATTAGGTGTAGTAAAACCAAACCCTTCAACCTTTTTGGAGAGACTCAGGGAGGTGCTAGTTAACCACACTAACATGACCCACGAAATTACAGAGGGACAACTGATTTTGAAAGATAAATTTATTACTCAATAAGCCTCAGACATCAGGAGAAAGCTACAAAAATTGTTTATAGGTTCCAAAAGCACTTTAGAGAACCTCTTGAAAGTTGCCACCTCTATATTCTATAACCAGGACCAGGAAGAGAAGGAAAGAAAAACAAAGGAGACCAGGCCAAAGCCACTAAAATAGAAAAGGTTATACTGGCTGCTCTCCAAGAGGCCAATAAGGTCTCTACTCAAGACCCAGAGGCAGGAGGTCAATTCTGGTCACTTGTTAGAACTGTGGCCAAACTGGACATATATGCTGGAGTTTCCCCAAGGGGCAATGGAAATGGCCCCCTAAACCCTGTCCTATCTGTAAGGTAGACCACTGGAAGTTGGACTGCCCCCAGGGGCAAAGGTCCCAGGGGGCGGGGCCAATGAACAAGACTGTCCAACATGATTGACAGGCCCCAACGCCTTCCTACCCAGCTCAGGGTAGGGCTGCCATCTCTTCCCAGGAGCACCGGGTACTCCTGATAGTCCAGGGTAAGGAAGTTAACTTCTTCCTTGATATTGGAGCCACTTTCTACAAAATCCTCTCCAATTCTGGTAAACTGTCAGCAGGTGCTACAATCATTATAGGAGTCTCTGGGAAAGTCAATAAAGAGATATTTTTCTCAACCTTTAGAGTGCAGCTCGGGTGAGTTGTTCTTTTCCCATGCCTTCCTGATCATGCCAGAGAACTCCACACCCTTTGGGGCCATGATTCTCCTGAGTATGTGCTGTGCTTCCCACTGATTGAAACTGAAGTTAAACCAGAGGCCTGGGCTGTTTAGGGCAAAAATGGGCGAGCTCTAATCACTACCCTGGCGCTCATATGCACTAAAAATTCTGTACTCTATCCTCAGTAGAGACAGTATCCCCTTAGACCTGAAGCCCACAAAGGACTCAGCATAATTATTGATAATTTGAAGCTACAGGGCTTACTAAAATCCTGCAACAGCCCTTGAAATACACCTATACTAGGGGTACAGAAACCTAAAGGAGAGTGGAGATTAGTATAAGATCTGAGGCTAGTCATTAAAGAATGAGGTGGTCATTTCTTTACACCCAGTGGTTCCAAATTGTTATTCTCTGTTATCCCAGACCCTGGAGGATATTGAATGGTTTACAGTACTGGATCTCAAAGATGCTTTCTTCTGTGTTTCCCTAC
>NW_006289098.1:5815-9072 GCF_000327345.1 Myotis davidii
TCCAGACTCTCAACTTCTGTTTGCCTTTGAAGACCCTGGAGATCAGCATACTAAATTGACATAGATAGTCTTGCCCCAAGGTTTCCAGACAGCCCTCATTTGTTTGGGCAGGCTTTGTCCCAGGACCTTGGGCAATTTTAACATCCTCAGGTCAAAATCAACCCCTATGTAGACGGCATCCTGTTATGTGTCCCTTAGGAGGCCATGGTATAGGAAGGGACAAGTGCCTTATTGAACTTCCTGGCAAAAAGAAGAGAAAAAGTCTCAAAGGCTAAGGCACAATTGTGTAAAAAGCAAGTTCAGTACCTGGGTCTGAATTTGTCAAAGGGCAGGAGAACTCTGGAGGAGGAAAGGATAAAGCCTATCCTTGTTTTCCCTCTTCCCTGAACCGTGAAAAAACTCAGGGGTTTCCTGAGGATATTGTAGGTTGTGGATTCCAAGATATGGGGAAATAGCTCATCCCTATATCAATTGGTTAAAGAAGCCCAGAGAGATAATCTCTCCACCCTACTCTGGGCATCTGAGGCTGAAGAAGTCTTTGAACAATTAAAGGGAGCTCTTTTGAAGGCTACTTCACTCGGCTTGCCCACAGGACAGGTATTTAACCTATATGTGATAGAGAGGGTAGGAATGGCACTGGGAGTGCTAACCCAACCAAAGGAACCCTCTCAAATACCAGTGGGATACCTTAGTAAGGAGACTGATGTTGTGGCCAAGGGCTGGTCTTGCTGCCTAAGGGTGGTAGCTGCCATTGCCTTTTTGATACCTGAAGTCACCAACCTAACACTAGGCCAAGTCTCACTAATTGGAAAGAAATTATATGGATTTGGTGTAATAGAAGACATGAGGAATGGAGATGCATTTTATTTTATTATGTTTTAATTTTTTTTAATTCTTCCATATCTTTTTACTGTTAATCCTCACCGAAGAATATTTTTCTATTTAATTTTTTTTACTAAATTTTTAAAAGAATTTTTATTGGTGAAAGTATTATATACGTCCTCTTTTCTCCCACATTGACCCCCTCCACCCTACCCCCATCCTCCACTCCAGGCAGGCCCTCACTAGCCCATTGTCTGTGTCCATAGGCCATGAATATATGCATACAAGGTCTTTGGTTGATTATCTTACACCCACCCTCCCCCAAATTCCCTCCAAGATTCTACACTCTGTCCCATGCTTTCATGTCTCTGGATCCACTCCATTCATCAGTTTATTTTGTTGATTAGATTCCACATATGAGTGGGATCATGTGATACTTGTCGTTCTCTGACTCACTTATTTCACTTATCCTGATACTCTCCAGGTTCCACCATACTGTCTCCTTCTTTTTCTTGCTGCATAGTATTCCATGGTATAAATATACCACAAATTTTTATCCACTCATCTATTAATGGGAAATTTGGCTGCTTCCAGATCTTAGCTATTGTAAATTGTGTTGCTATGATCAAAGGGGTGCATACATTCTTTCTGATAAATATTTTAAATTTCTTAGGGTATATTTCTAGAAGTGGGATCACTGGGTCAAATGGTAATTCCATATTTATTTTTTGAGGTAACGCTATACTGTTTTCTATAATGGCTGTATCAGTTTCCATTCCCACCCGCAGTGTACTAGGGTTCCTTTTTCTCCACATCCTCTCCAGCACTTGTCATTTGTTGATGTGTTGATGGTAGCCATTCTGAAAAGTGTGAGGTGATACCTCATTGTATCTCTCTGATGTTCAAAGACTTTGAGAATTTTTTCATATGATTCTGGGCCATCTGTTTTTCCTCTCTGGAGAAGTGTCTATTTAGGTCCTTTGACGATTTTTTAATTAGATTGTTTGTCTCTCTCCTGTTAAGTTATATGACTTCCTTATATATTTTGGATATTGACCATTTATCAGATATACCATAGCCAAATATGTTCTCCCATACAGACAGCTTCCTTTTCATTTGCTTGATAGTTTCTTTTACTGTGCAGAACCTTTTTATTTTGATGTGGTACCATTGGTTATTTTCTCCTTTGTTTTCTTTGCCAGATGAGATGTATTCATAAACGTATTGCTAGAGATGTCTGATAATTTGCAGTCTATTGTTTCTCATAGGATGTTTTTGTTTTCATGACTTATATTTAAGTCATTTATCCATTTTGAATTTATTCTTGTGTATGGTATAAGTTGGTGGTCTAGTTTCATTTTTTTTTGTATGTAACTGTCCATTTTTCCCAACACCAGCTATTGAAGAGACTGTCTTGACTTCATTATATGCTCTTGCCTCCATTGTCAAATATTAATTGAGCATATTGGTTCGGGCCGATTTCTGGGCTCTCTATTCCATTCCATTGATCTGTATGTCTGTTCTTGTGCCAGTACCAGGCAGTTTTGAGAACAGTGGCTTTGTAATACAGCTTGACATCTGGTATTGAGATCCTACCTACTTTGTCCTTTCTCAGGATCGCTGCAGATATTTGGGGTCTTTTTTTATTCCAGATGAATTTTTGGAGAGTTAATTCTAGATCTGTAAAGTATGCCTTTGGTATTTTAATGGGAAGTGCGTTGAATTTATAGATTGCTTTGGGTAGTATGGACATTTTAATGATGTTGATTCTACCAATCCATGAACACGGTACGTTCTTCCATCTGTTTATGTCTTCCTCTATCTCTTTTTTTAATGTCCTGTAGTTTTCTGAATAAAGATCTTGTACCTCTTTAGATAAGTTTATTTTTAGTTAGCTTAAATTTTTTGGTGCGAAAATAAATGGGATTATTTTTTGAATCTCTCTTTCTGAAAGTTCACTATTTGTGCATCAGATTTCGTGGGGTTTATTTTGTATCCTGCTACATTGCCAAATTCGTGTATTAAGTCTAGTAGTTTTTGATGGAGTCTTTAGGGTTTTGTATGTATAATATCATGTCATCAGCAAATAACAGTTTTACTTCCTCTTTTCCAATTTGGATGCCTTTTATTTCTTCTTCTTGTCTAATTGCAATGGCTAATACTTCCAGTACTATGTCGAACAGGAGTGGTGAGAGTGGGCATCCCTGTCTTGTTAACAGGAGTAGAGAGTGGGCATCCCTGTTTGTTCCTGTTCTTAGGGGAAATGGTGTTAGTTTTTTTCCATTGAGTATGATGTTGGCTGTGGGTTTGTCATATATGGCTTTTATTATGTTGAGGTATGATCTTTCTATTCACACCTTATAGAGAGTTTTTATCAAGAAAGAGTGTTGGATTTTGTCACATGATTTTTCTGCATCAATCAATATGACCATGCG
>NW_006289098.1:10739-12113 GCF_000327345.1 Myotis davidii
TCCATGGTAATTATGGTGTGTCTTCGTGTGGGTCTTTTCAGATTCAACCTTGTTTGGACTCTCTGTGCTTGTGTGACTTTTTTCTTCCCCACCTCAGTGAAGTTTTCTGATATTATTTCTTCGAATAGGTTTTCTAATCCTTGTTCCTCTTTCTGTTGTTTTGGCACCCCTATTATTCATATTTCATTTCGTTTCACGTTGTCCCAAAGCTCTCTTAGACTCTCCCCTGTCTTTTAATTATTTTTTTTCCAATTGCATTACAGTTTGGGTGTGTTTTGCTTCCTTGTCTTCTAATTCACTAATTCAGTCCTCTGCTTCTAGTCTACTCTTGATACTTTAAATGGTGTTTTTTATTGCAGCTATATTGCTCTTCATTTCTTCTTGGGTCTTACATAAGTTATTCATTTTTTCATCTGTTTCTTCTTGCTTCTTGCATAAGTTGTTGATTTTTTTCCTCAAACCGGTTTATGCACTCTAGGACCCTTATTCTGAATTCTTTTTCTGTCATGTTGCATGCCTCTGTATCACTTAGCTGCTTTCTGGAGAGCCCTCCTTTTCTTTCCTTTGGGGGTTTCTTTGCCTACCTATGTTTGATCTCACCGTCATATCTAAATGTTGAGTCATTCAGTGGCTGCTCCCTGGGTGGCAGTGGCTCCTTGGGCTGTTGTCGCTCCCCGGGCAGTTGCGGTAGCAGCTGCTTCTCAGTTGGCAGTATCTACTCTGGTCTGTGCTGTTCACAGCTGTGGTGGCTCTTCTGACTGGTGGGGGTAGGCTTTACATACAACTGCTGTTCCTCAGACAGAGGGTGTGGTGATCAGGAGGCTGCTGTTGCTTGGACCTGCTGCATTGATTTAAAGGCACAAAATACAACACAACAAGGCACAACGTACCAGGCACTTAACACAAATGTATTCATGATATTAATAAACACAAATAAAGGTGACCACCTGAGTTATAGAGTTAGGGGATAAGGAAGAAAGAAGAGAAAAAGATAATAGAGAAAAAAGAAAAGAAATAAAAGGAGTGCAAAAATGAAATTGGGGAAAAAGGAGGCGGAAAAAAAGAAAAAATAAAGAGCGAAAAGAGAGAATGAAGTAGAAGAGGGGAAGAGACTATTTATATGAGGAGAAAACTCCAATAGAACTGCCACTAATCCCAACAAGTTACAGCAACAGATCCCTGGAGTTGAATGCAAACTACAAACAACCTATAATATCAAGTGAGGCAAGGGAAAACAGAAGCACAAAAATAACCGGGGGGTGAGGGGGAAAACAGCAGAAAAAGAAAAAGAAAAACAACCTCACAACCAATCCTAAAAAAAAAAAATAAAATAAAACCACACCAAAAAAAAAACACAAAACAATATACTCAGAA
>NW_006289098.1:12361-14937 GCF_000327345.1 Myotis davidii
TAATTCCCCTGTGATACACTCCTCCTCTGTGTTGTAAACCACAGTCCTGATTTTAAAGCAGGCCGTATTTGTGTCCCAGACTGCATTAATTTGTGTTTACCTCAAAGTCAGTTTGTGGCTCAGCCTCTGGGTGGCAGTGTTTCTGGATTGGCCTCTGAGGCTATACGGCCTCTCTGTCCAGTAGCTAAGGTTTGTTTTCTCTATTGCACTTAAAACTGGTTTGGGGAAGTGCACTGCCCTGAGCTGGTTCCTTAATCATTACCCGCTCTGTGCTGTTGCTGGGACCGAAAGTCCCTCTATACACCAGACCCTGTCAACTCCCAGGGACTAATCAGATTATTTTAATCCTTCATCTCATTCAGGGCAGGATCTAGGTGTGGCTGTGCTCCATGCCTGGGGGCTGGAGGGAGGAATCCCACCCTTCAGAGAGAATGGCTGCCCTAGTCCTGGGCTCAGGGGTAACTCAGCACTCACTTTGCTGCCAACTCTCCGGACCCCCCTCCTCTCCTCAGCCTCTCCCCAGATTCCACTCGTCCGCACCTTCTCCCACTCTTCAGCACAGGTGAGTGTCTGTATCCAAAATGTCCTATGAACAGGGTTCAGTGAAAACAAACAAACAAATGGCCATGGAAACGAGGAAGGCTGAGTCTCTGTAGGCTCCTCTCTTACCGGCACTGCATGGTCTGGTCAGCTGTTCAGGCTGCCCCTTTTAGGCTCAGTCCTCCATAATTACAGAACCCAGGTCTCCAATCCCCCAGCACCAGCAATCCTGCTGATCTCCTTTCCCCAGTCACGGGCTGTGCCTGTCCCAAGAGATGCAGCTGTCTGCCACGTGGTCTCCCTCCAACCCACTGGGCTCCGGGAGCCTCTACTATGACTGTATTATTGTCAATGTCTCCCTTAAAGCCCTCTAGAAGGTTTTTTAAATATATTTAGGTGCTCCCATATTGGGTGCATATATGGTACTAGGGGTATATCCTCTTGTTGGATCCATCCCTTAAGTATTATGTAGTTACTTCTGTTGTCTCTTGTGATTGCCTTCATTTTGAAGTCTATTTTGTCATATATGAGTATTCATACTCCAGCCTTTTTTTCCCTTTCCATTTACATGGGAAAAATTTTCCATCTCTTCACTCCCCTCTTGTGTTAGTCTTTTGTTCTGAGGTCAGTCTCTTATAGACAGCATATATTTCAGTGATGGTGAACCTATGACATGCGTGTCAGAGGTGACACATGAACTCATTTTTTTGGTTGATTTTTCTTTGTTAAATGGCATCTAAATATATAAAACAAATATCAAAAATATAAGTCTTTGTTTTACTATGGTTGCAAATATCAAAAACATTTCTATATGTGACACAGCACCAGAGTTAAGTTAGGGTTTTTCAAAATTCTGACACACCAAGCTCAAAAGGTTCACCATCACTGATATATTTGGTTCATGTTTTTGCATTCATTCAGCTACCCTATGCCTTCTGATTGGATAATTTAATCCATTTACTGTTAAGGTTATTATTTATAGGTACTTATTAATTGCCATTTTAATTATGTATGCCTAGGTTTCTCTCTCTGTTTCTTCTCTTTACAGAAGTCCCTTTAGCAATTCTTGTAAAGCTTCCTTTGTGGTAATGTACTCCTTCAGCCTTTTTTTTTTTTGTCTAGAAAGCTCTTTATTTGACAGTCTATTTTGAATGACAGTTTTGCTGGATATAGCAATCTTGGTTTCAGATCATTACTTTCCATTACCTTGAGTAATTCATGCCATTCCCTTCTGGCTTGTAGGGTTTCTAATGAGAAATCAGGTGTCACCCTTATTGGAGCTCATTTGAGGGTAAAAATTTGCTTTCTCTTGTTGCCTTTAAGATTCTCTCTTTGTCTTTAATTTCTGGCATTTTAGTTAGGATGTGTCTGGGCATGGGCCTGGTTGGTTTCTTCTTGCTTGGGGTTCTCTGTGCCTCCTGGACTTATGTGACTTTTTCCTTTACCAGGTGAGGGATGTTTTCTGCCATTATTTCTTCAAATATGTTCTCTATTCCTTTCTCACTTTCTGCCCTTCTGCCACCTCTACTATTCAAATATTTCTACATTTCACATTGCCCCACAACTCTCTTAAGCTTTCCTCCTGTTTTGTAATTTTTTTTTCCTGTTTGGTTCTCTGATTGAGTGGTTTCTTCCAATACTGTCTTCTAATTTACTGATATGATTCTTAGCTTCCCCTAATCTGCTGTGTATTACTTCCAATGTGCTTTTAATTTATGCTATCTCATTATTTCTTTTTTTTCATTATTTATTTCTGTTTTCATAGTTACTATATCTTTCTCATCCTGTTGAGCATCATTTTGGCTGCCTGTTTGGGTTTGTAACTATGTATTATGTAGATCTGCTACATTGTTGATGTCAAGTGCAGGACAGTGTCAAACACTGTTTCTGACAAATTAGTTCAGCAAATATTTAAAGGCTCCACAGACTTCCTCTGTCTACAGCAGTGGTTCTCAACCTTGGCCATGCCGTGACCCCTTCATACAGTTCCTCATGTTGTGGTGACCCCCAATTTCATTGTTACAAATTGAACATAA
>NW_006289098.1:15021-20946 GCF_000327345.1 Myotis davidii
GCTGTGGCAAGAGTTTTTGGGTTTTTTTTCCAACAGGATGGGGCAGTTGTTTGTGCCTGTAGACTAATTGTTATTCTCAGTCTCTTAATAAGTGTCAAACTCAGCACAGAGGGGCAAGGTGTTTTCCAATAGGGCAAATAAACTGTATTCTCCCTAGGCAAGGTCATCTGTATAGCAAATGTGTGCAATAGAAAGATGACCTCTGCAGCATGAGGAAATGACTCAGCAGAGGAAACTGGGGTGTCTGCCTTCTGAGCTGTAACCCCAGAGCCCTCAATCCTGGCTTATGCTCACACAGGTCCACTTCACTCTTTTCTCTCTTTGCTAGAGCTTAAGGTGGGTGGATCCACAGGGCATTTTGTGTGTTGGCCCTTTACGAGGGTGTCTGAATTTCCAGGCATCTTTCCCTGGCAGACTGCAACCCAGCCGCTTTTCACAGCCAGATGTTATGTGGGTACCCTTCTCACTTCTGGTGCTCTCTGCTTGGAGGCCCAGCTTGGGGATTAGATCCCAGAGTTCTCAGTGGCACCCCCCCACACACACACAAAAGCTGAGATATCTCTCTGGAACCCTAGTTGCTGTTTGTGGGAGCCCAGCCCACTCTTTCAAATCTCCACCCCTACTATCAATCTCTATCCGGTTTCCACTTCAGTCCGCAGTTTTCCGGGTTCTCTCCAGGGAGTCTTCTGTTGATTATTCAGGAAGGTTTTCTGTCTTTTAGTTATAATTCTAGTTTAGACCTGTGAGCTACCCATGCAGCATCCACTTACTCTTCCCTGTTGGTTATTGGATATGCATTTTAAAGGAAAAAGAAAGTGGATTCTAAAGTTGGTTATTTCTGAAAGTTGTAAAGTTTGTGAAGAAGTTTTGTGAAAATTATAGACAGATTTATAAAAATTGTAGGATGTTTATAAAGAGAAGTGTTGAACATAAATGACACAGGTCAATAAGCCAGGAAAAGTGGAATAGGGAAACTGATATGGTTAAATAGCAGTTTGGAGCCATCTAGTAAATCCTGTCTTCTCTAAACCAAAGACACTTATTTTTCCTTCCTAACCAGAGGGTAAATAGCTTATATAAACCTACTTAGAGAGACAGAAAGCTGAGATGAAATTGCTCAAATTATTGTTGCATACAGGATCAAACAGATTCACTGGCAGCCATTACCCTTCAATATCAGAGAGGACTTGACCCTCTCACAGCTGAGAAAGGGGGCTATGCCTATTCCTAGAAGAAGAATGCTGTTTTTACACCAACCAGTTTGGCATAGCAAGGGATTGTGC
The DNA here is from genome assembly GCF_000327345.1 of Myotis davidii. Taxonomy (NCBI): domain Eukaryota; kingdom Metazoa; phylum Chordata; class Mammalia; order Chiroptera; family Vespertilionidae; genus Myotis; species Myotis davidii. Next base: position 16,305 of record NW_006289098.1, read on the forward strand.
CAAAAATCTATTTCATAGGGCTCAAAAGTCTAACAACAACTTTTGGAATCTTGGGTCACCTGCCTACAGAATCTCCATTGGGTCTCCTGGCTTTTACCTTTAGCCAGACCCCTCTTAATGCTTGTCCTGACACTCATCTTTGGCCCTTGCTTGTTAAACCTCCTAATACATTTTGTTTCTTCTTGAAGATATAAAGTTCCAGATGGTCATGCAGATGGAACCACAAATGCAAGCAACTTCTTCCATGAACCCCTAGATCGCCCACCTCTGATGGAACCCTGACAAGCTGCTTCCAATTGACACACCCACTCAGCGGGAAGCAGCTAGATCAGTTGTAGTCCCTGTTCCCAATAGCAGGTGTGGTTCATAATCAGAGGAGGAAATGAGAGAAGTTAGAATCAGGATTAGGCAGACAGGATAAGTGGTGGAAGAAGGTGGAAACATGGATGTAATAGTTGGAGCTGAAACCACAAAATGTTTAGCAGAAAAACAGGATAGCAAGAAAACAGGATGTTTTGAGACCAGAATGTTTTTCTTGCAAGTGCAAAATGAAATGTTGCAAAAGGCCAGGAACCAATCAGAGAGCAACACAGACAAAGAGCAGGCCTTTAACAGATATAAGGGGGAAGAGCAAAATTCTTCAGCAGCAACCCATTTGGATCTCCTCCCTGAGTGGGAAGCCTGTGTTTGTTTGCAATAAACTCCTGCCTTGTTTGAACTCCTCTGTCTGCAGCTTCATTCTTTGATTCTATGAGACCTGACCCCGAGAAGAATTCCTGCTCACCAGTTCTGGTATCAACACCACTCAATAACAAAATATACTACAAGGCAAGAATAATCAAAAGAGCATGGCATAAAAACAAACATACAAGTCAATGGAACAGAATAGAACCCACAAATAAACCCACAACTTTATAGTAAATTAATATTTGACAAAGGATACAAGAACATACAATGTGGTAAAGATAGTATATTTAATAATTGATGTGATAAAATTGGACAAATGCATGCTAAAATATGAAACTAGGCCATTGCCTTACACCATACACAAATATAAACTCAAGATGGATTAAAGACTTAAATATAAGACAGGAAGCCATAAAAATCCTAACATAGACAGTCAAATTTTGAATACTTCTTGTAACAATATTTTTTTCTGATCTATTTCCTTAGGCAAGGAAAACAAAAGAAAAAAATTAATAAGTGGGACCACATCAAATGAAAAAGCTTTTGAACACGGAAGGAATCCATCAGAAACGGGAAGTGACAACCACTGAATGGTAGAACATATTTGCAAGTACATCTGATAAGGGGTTAATAACCAAAATTTATAAAGAATCTATAAAACTCAACACCAAAAAAATGCAAACAATCCAACTAAAAAATGGGCAAAGGACCTAAATTGACACTTTTTCAAAGAAGACATGAAGATGACCAATAGACATATGAAAAGATGGTCATTGTCACTAATCACCACAGAAATGCAAATTAAAACCACAATCAGATGATACCTCCCACCTGTCAGAATAACTTTCATCAATAAACAAACAAGTGTTAGTGAGAAAAGGGAACCCTTGTGCACTGTTGGTCAGACTGCAGATTTGTTTAGCCAATGTGGAAAACATTATGGAGTTACCTTAAAAAATTAAAAATGGAAGTGCCTTATGACCCAGCGGTTCCATTTCTGAGAATTAATCTGAAGAAACCTGACACAAGAATTTAAAAATATGTATATACACCTATGTTCATTGCAGCATTATTTACAATAGCCAAGATTTGCAAGAAACCTATGTACCTATCAGTAGATGAATGGCTAAAAAAGTGGTGGTACATTTACACAATGAAATATTACTTGGTTAAAAAAAAAGAATATCTTACTTTTTGCAACAGAATTATTGGACCTGAAGAGTATTGTGCTAGTGAAATAAGAACTCAGAGAAAAACAAATACTACATGATCTCACTTATATGTGGGATATAATGAACAAAAAAACCTAATAAACAAAATTGAAACAGACTCATAGCTGTCAGTTGGGAAGGGGTATGGTGACTGAGTAAAAATTTTGAAGAAATTAAGCAAAAAAAAAAATCCTTATAGACAGACATCTGTATGACCATTACCAAAGGGTAATGGTGGTGGTGCAGGAGAGGGTAAAGGGGGTAAGTGGTGATGGAAAAATACATGACTTGAGGTGGTGAATATACAATACAATATACCAATGATGTATTGTAGAATTGTACACCTTAAACCTATATAATTTTATTAGCCAATATAACCCTAATATATTCAATAGAAAAATAAAATATGCAAAGGAAAAAATAAGAATAACATTATAATTTTTTTAAAAGACTCTTGTCCTGGCTGGTTTTGCTCAGTCTTAGAGTGTAGGCCTGCAGACTGAAGGTTCTCAGGTTTGATTCCTGGCAAGAGCATGTACCTCATTGCAGGTTTCCCAGTGGGAGACAACCAATGGATGTGTCTCTCTCACTCTCCCCCTTATCTCTCCCTTTCACTCTCTCTAGAAATCAATGCCAAAAAATATCCTCAGGTGAGGATTTAAAAAAGACTCTTGAATGGAAACCATCTGGTCATATTTAACTGGAAATTTTAAGGCTTATTGACCATATCATAAGCCATTAGAATAAAGGTGTGGAATGCAGCAGCCATCTTTTTCATCACCTGAAAAGAGCTTATCAGAATGACAAAATTATAGAGTTAGAAGCAGAATTCAGACATGGCAACATCATTTGAGCATCTGAACCTAGCAATGCCTAAAATAATATATTCTATAATTCAATTCAAACTAGCTTAAACAAATCAACAGCAATAAAACAACAACAAAGAATTTTATAGTAAAAAAAAAATATAGATATATTTGCACTCATACCTTTTTTAAATCCTTGCCTGAGGATATGTTTTTATTGATTTTTAGAGAGGAAGGGGGAGAGAGAGACAGTGAGAGAGAAAAAGAAACATCAATTAGTTGTCTCCCATACACGCCCTAACCAGGGATCACCATGCAACCCGGGCATGTGCCCTGACTAGGAATCCATGACCTTCTGGTTCACACTAGCCCAGCCCGGTGATCTTAACAATTGGCTAGATGTTCAACTGAAACTACAGAACAGAACTTCTAAGCACCTTCTCCATGTAGTCTCTCAATGCAACTGGGGCTTTTTTATAGTGTGGGAAAATTTATCTAAAATCACTGTCCCATAAGCAAGAGTAGTAAGAGCAAATGTTCAAAGAGAAGATAGTAAAAACTAAATGGACTTTTGTGACCTAACCTTCAAAGACACATAGCATCACTTCCATTGTACTCTATTGTCAGAAGCAGTCACAAGCTGTCTCATGTAATGGAAGGAATATTAAATTATTTTTTGATCTATATTGTGAAACTGCCACATTATGTATATTTTTGTTGCTACATAAAATAATGTTATTTTCAATTACTTATATTTGTCGTTAAGTGCATAAAATTTCAGCTAACTTTGAATATTGATTTTATATCCGGAAACCCTCTTAAGTGATCTTGTAACTAAATAAAAAAATGAGGTTTGGCTGTCAGCTCTATTGGAAGCCACACTCATAGGGCAAGTGGTGGTACAAAAGAAGAGGTTTTATTCAGGAGCCACATGACCTGGGAGAATGGCAAACTCCTGCTCAAAGATCATCTCCCTTTTATGCACAAGCATGCCATGCATATAGGGACAGGGAGGGGAGGGGGTTTTTGTTTGTTTTTTGTTTCCTGTGTGTGTGTGTGTTTCCCTTACCCAATTAACTTGCTAGGTTTTGGATCGCTTAGGTCCTGTTCACTCATTTTGCTAGTTTTTGTTTTGTTTTGTTTTCATTCTCAGTGTAAGAACTGCCCCCTGCCACCATCTTGACTATCTATAGTAACAACTCCCCTCCCCCCCAAAAAAACCCTCTGGACTCTTGCAATCTTATGAAAATAAATGGTTGAAAGTCTCATTTTTTGTAGTTTCTTCCTGCAAAGGGTATAATCTTACCTATCTCTGGGTCCAGAAATTCTTACTGTCTACTAAAAGAAGAAGGGAGTCAAAATGGAGGGAAGCCTTTACCTGAGAGAGAATTGCTATCTTCAGAAGGTGGTATATGAAATGTCTGGAGAATGTCACTGCTGAACAAATGAAGCTGGTAGACTGCTTCAAATTTTAAGAGACAGTGTTGAAGATGGGCTTCCAAAGTGAGGCTTATTGTGCAGACAAAAAGTCAAGTGTTTAGTGAGGGGTCTGCCTAATGGTGCAGAGGAAATTGTAGTAAAATCAGAAACTGGAGATGGTAAAGGATCCCCATGATATAATCTGGAGTGGGGCATGGATGGCACACCCAACAGTGAAATAAATTTGCCAAGGAAGCCACTGTCTGGGGAACACAGAATAAAATAGAAAGTAACATTGTCACTTAGTTTTGGGAAGTCCTTCCCTTTCCAAAAAAAAAAAATTTAACCTCTTTCTGTACTGTAGGTCCAGCTTTTCCTTGCAGTATCAAGAGCAGCAACATGATTCTCATACTTCTGAAATGGAATTTTTGGACTGGAACCCGGATTCTTTGTCCACAGGAATCAACGAATGAATCCATGGACAGAAAGTGGTATAGAAAAGGTGGATATTTATTGAAG
>NW_006289098.1:24444-46677 GCF_000327345.1 Myotis davidii
ACCTCAAAGGTAACCAGCCTTCTCTGGGGGGTCTCCGTCCAAACCCAGCCAGCAAAGACAATGAATGGACTCCGGCAGGGTTCCACTGAGTTGTTTTTTCCTATTGGCTTATAAAGGCTGCAGATCCTGGTGCCTTGATATCCCCTCTGATTGGTCACTATTCCTCTAGACTGGTTACTACAGTAACTCCTAGGCTCAAAGGTTGAACCTCACATGGGACATGTTAAGTTCTCCCCCGTCCCTTCCTTATTATTTGGGCCTTCTTCTTCTCCTGGATTAAGGGCTTCCTTCCCTTTATTTTGTAAAGTAGAAGCCTGGTGCACAAAAATTAGTGCACTCGGGGCGGGGGAGTAAGAGGGGGGAGTCCCTCAGCCTGGCCTGTGCCCTCTTGCAGTCTGGGACCCCTTGAGAGATGTCCACCTGCTGGCTTAGGACCACACCCTAGGAGATTGGGCCTAAGCTGGCAGTCAGACATCCCTCTGGCAGCTCTGAAGCCCTCAGGGGATGTTCACTTGCCAGCAGGGAGCAGTCCTAAGCTGTAGTCAGACATCTTTAGTGCTGCTGAGGAGGTAGGAGAGGCACCCACCACCACCTCTGTGCTGGCAGCCATCAGCCTGGCTTGTGGCTGAGGAGAGCCTCCCCGGGGGCCCGCTGGTGTGCCTGGCCAGCCTAGGTGAGGAGCTGAGGGCCATTTTCAGGCTGGCCACCCCCCCGGCAACCTAAGTCCCCAGCCTCTCCTTTTTTCTTTTTTTCTGGGATTTATTTATCTTCTGTAATTGAAACTTTGTAGCCTTGAGTGGAGGCCAGGTCAGCTGGAAGTGTGGGTTGCCCCTAGCAACCTAGGCTCCTAGGTCTTCCTTGAGCAGAGGCCACTGCTGGCTGGAAGCAGGTATCTGGGATTTATTTATCTTCTATAATTGAAACTTTGTAGCCTTGAGAGGAGCCCAGTGCCAGCCAGGGCTGGCAGGAAGCTTGGCTTCCTCCATAACTGGGGGAAACCCAAGCCTCCTGCTCACTCCAGCTCTGTGGTCATCGCCATCTTTGTGATAGAGTGATGGAGTGATGGTTAATTTGCATATTATTCTTTTATTAGATAGGATATAGACCTTTTGCTGTTTTCTGCTCCCTCATTCTATGGAAATGCACTTGTTGCAGCTTTTCAGCTTCCCTATTCTATGGCAATATATCTTCTGCTGCTCTGCAGCCCTGTGCTTCCTCCATGGTCCCCTTCATTTCCAAAATTTCCTAAAGCTGTCCTATTTTACGTCTAAAATTCCTGTTTCACTTCTCAGGCATCACTCAATTAATCCAGGTGGTAGATCCAAGGCTTGATTGCAACGAGCTTTAGGGAAGAGTGTGTTATCAGCAGGACATCATAAGGACAAGTCCATTGCTTGGCTAACTGCTGTTTAGAACCTTGTGTCTTTCAGGTCTTTAATAAGACTCAGTCTTCCAACTGGAATGGGTATAAGGACTCATCAGATGAGTAGATGAATCTACAATGAGCAAACCTTTGCAAAGTTGTTAGTGTTTACCCTAGGTGTTGTATATATTGTTTGATTTTTCAATTCATGTTCTAACTCTAAAGGAGGTTTTCCTAAAATTGAAAGTTGGAAGGATCTCCCAAACTTATTTCAAAAGGACATAATTTAAGCCTGCTTCAGGGTGCTACCCTTAATCCAAAGCAGAACACAATAGGTAGTTCCTGATCCCATTTAAATGTGTTTTCTAGCATATTTTTGCCAGGGTCTTCTTTATTGTGTGGTTTATTATCTCAGTCTTCTTTGTAGATTGGGGTCTCCAAAATACATGTAGTTTCCATTGAATCTGTAGTTCCTGTCTTATATTCTGAATGGTTCTTTGTAAATAAAGACCTTTCAAATGTGGTCTAATGAGGTTCATTAAAGAATCCCTTTCATAATAGGTCCCTTTATGTAGGTCAGTGGTCGGAAAACTCATTTGTCAACAGAGCCAAATATCAACAGTACGAATATTGAAATTTCTTTTGAGAGCCAAATTTTTTAAACTTAAACTATATAGGTAGGTACATTGTTATTAACTTAATTAGGGTACTCCTAAGGCTTAGGAAGAGCCACACTCAAGGGGCCAAAGAGCCACAGTTTGCTGACCATGGAGGTATGTGTTTGAGGAAGGGATATACTAGAGCTTCAGGGAGTAAGATTATATCATAAGTGTTGATCTTTCATATAGATGAGTGTTAAAGAATTTCCATTCATGGGCCCATTTCTCATCTCATTCTGTGTAATGGGGTTTAAATTCCATATGGGGAATTAAAGCCTCAAAAATGGCATCCTTCAGGTGACTTGTCTTGCTGCTTTATTGGCAGTTTGGTTTCCCTGGATTGTTTAGGAACCATTCTTCTGGTGTCCTAGCACTGAGTATGTAGCTCCCATATCTATGAGACTTGTTCCCCATTGTCCATTATACCCAGGGTTCCTGTGGGGAAATAGTATTATGTCAGGAGATGTCCAGAGGAGTCTCAAGGCCTCTTCATTCTCTATCATATTTGTTATTCCTTTCTAATGTTTCTTGGTGAGGGTTTCTATCCTTTTTATTATTTTTCTTTTGAGTTCCAGGGAAGTCTTTTCTCCAATGGCCTTCCTCTTTGCAATAGGCACATTGATTCGTGCCTAGTGGGCCTTCCTCTTTTCTTTTCTTGTCTCACCTCTCCTGGTTTCCCCACACTATTTCTAAGAAAATGAGAGCCTGCTTAAATTTTCTTGTTTCATGGCTTGATAAATTTTGAAGGCAATGTCCACCAGCTGGGAGGGATTCATTCCAAATACTCCATCTACACTTTGGAGCTTCCTTTTAATATCTCAGGATATTTCTTTGGTCTTGGTCTTCTATAACACCATTCAAACATTTTCTGTTGCCTGTGGGTCAGCATCAGTGTGTCTTCGATAGGCTTCATAGATCCTTTCTAAAAATTCAGAAGGATCTTCATTTGGTTTCTGTGGAACAGCATGTATCATATTCAGGCTCTTTGGTTTAGGCACCCCTTTCTTAAAGCCTGCTGTTGCAGAAGAGCAATGAAATATCTAGCACCGTTCCTAGAGAAAGGAAGGGACCCCGTTAATTAACACTAATGGACTCCGGGAATAATTTCCAAATCAGAGTGAAGAAACACGCAGAGGGCTTCATTTTTTATAACCTTCTGGGTTCTTTGACTTGCAAATATGGTTTCGCCACCTTTTGTGGGCTTACAGGAAGGCCCCCCAGGTGTTGGGGGTCCCCAGGCCATATCTGATAATGTGTCCTAGGGCCAGTGATAATGACCTCCCCCCACCCCCAGGGCAGTGCATTGTTTACAGTTTTTATGGCCTGGTAGGCCTTGCAAGACCAGTTTCCTCCTCACTTCCAATATGAACATTTTTTAATGTTCTAGGAAGACTAGGAACTTGCTATTTAGGTCCCAGTTGGGTTCTAGCAAGATAATTGCCCTGGCTGAGTTGAGGGTCTCATTTGTATTCTCTTGATCAAGGCAATGAGTCTCTTCATTAGCCTTATTTACAACTAGCTACTTCTCATCTGCCATTAGTGGGGTGTTAAGGAAAGGCTGTACCTCTGCTCAGTTTGGGCAGTGAGTGGCAAAAACAGAGGCGATAATATCTGCCATTTTCTGAGGATCCTTCCTATATAAAATGTTGGAATTCTTCAAGTCAGCAAAACTGAAGTGGAAGATGAAGTATGGGCCCAGTAGTGGCCAGTAGGTTGGCCTGCCTCATTTAGTTTGTGTTATGCCCAGATTTCAAGATCCTCAAGAGCCCACCAGGGAGCCAGCGCGTCCAATGCAAAAGGAGAGAGTCTTTTATTCGAACTAGTTCGGCTCCCTGACCACACTCACCGATGCAACGGTAAGCCAAGTAGCAGAGAGAGGGCAAGCCCGATGGGAAGAGGAGTTTTATAGAGGGGGTGGAGCAAGGGGAGGAGAGGTGACTGTGGGCCCCGCCAATTGGCCAGGTGCAAGTTGGTGTCCTGCCACACAGGATGTGGTCATATCCATGGTGACCTCCCCCAACTGTCATTGGTCAGTCCAAAGAAGTCCTGGGTGTGGTCAGCAGAGGCCTAGGTCTCTGGAAAGAAGCCCTGCGGAGCACATGGCCAAGGCAAGATGGAAGCCCCAGCCCTCACCCTTTCATTCCCCCCTTTGTCTTGGAACTTCAGCTCAATCATGAGATGGACTGCATTTCTATTCCACCATTGCTAGAGGCCCGTAATGGGCACACAGAACTATCAACTGAACTATCCCTATAAGCTTAACAAATGGTCCGGTGGAAGGGAAAGAAACCATTTTAGTTTTAACAACTTCTATTGAAATAGGATTTTTCTTCTTAAAATTCCTCCATGGCTATCAAAAAGCCAAATCAAGATTAATTTATCTACTGTCCTGATGTTTGTATAAACACAATAAGAATGGTAACTGACTACTTTTGCTGGAATCTCATGGTTGAATCTTAATGTGCCCCATAGGGCCAGGAAGCTAAGCCATCCAGCTGCCATCAGGCCTGCCTGCAGTATCTGCTGAGTTAGGTGAATCTCTCACCTGTAGCAACTCCACCTGAGCCCACATTCCAGGCTTTAAGGCCCATTTCAGTATCCCTCTTACTCGTTGAGGCCCAGAGTGTGTGGGGGACACAGACTGCTCCCCTTCTACTCTTACTAACCACCAGTGATGGTAGGGCATGGGCCTGATGCTCCAGCGCCAGCCATCTTTAGGGCCCCCAAGCAGGATACCAGGCTTTCTTCATGGCATTTTTACTGGCTTTAAGTCTTTAGAGCTCAGGCAGGGCTCTTTAAAATATGATACTCCAGTCAATGTTTTCCATTAATAAAACCACTATTAGGAACCAGTCTTATGGAATCTATGCAAAGAAATGTATTGCATTTAGCATTGCCAGATTTTGGAGGAATTACATAAGGAGAAAAGCATACTGATCTGCTCTAAGATTTTCTGACTTTCCTTGCCACATGCATAACCATGCCTCAGACCTTTTATTCTAACTACCCCTGACATGGGCATGGTGATTCAGGCCTGCAAGACAGTATTACAGGCTGTCAACTGTTACCTGTCTCTCAACAGAGACCAAAACCTGATGGGCACCTTTCCCTGCCCAGTTGGGCACCTGCCCTCTTGGCAGCTAGACACCTTTTACTTTTGGGGTTCACCCCACACAGTCCCCTTTCAGGATAACCAACATACATTCAAACCTGCAAGAGAATCAAAGGTCAATATAACATATCATGTGATCCTATAAATTGGCCTTGTCTCTTTGGAGCCATGTCCATGAAGATGAAGGCATTATCTAAGTCTATTACACAGTATTGTGGGGGCTCCTGGTGGCAGGAGTGATCACGAGCAATGTTACCAGAATCAAGCAGGTCGAGCATGTCCTAGTTTGAGCTTGAGAGGGTTGCGTTGATCTCGATCAACGCTCCATTTTATGACGAAGTCTTCCCGGATCACAGATGGGTCCACTGACCGGGCATGAGTGTGATGGACCCAGGTCACGACACTGTCTACCTTGAGAGTGGTGGGGGTTGTCAGCACCACAGTGTAGGGACCCTTCCAGCGTGGCTCGAGGGTCTCCCAGCAGTGCCTTCTGATGTAGACCCAATCTCCTGGTCTGTGTTGATGAGGAGTTGGGGTTGGGCCGGTCTCATAGATGGCGCGAAGGAACGGCCAAATGTCCTCGTGCGCCCTCTGGAGCCCTCTTAAGGAAAGAGATAGTTCTTGATTTTCAAATTCAGTGAGTAAGTCAGCCTTAAGGTTAGGAATTATGGGGGTGGCCTGCCAAACATGATTTCATAGGGAGTAAAGCACCAGTGCCTTCTGATGTAGACCCAATCTCCTGGTCTGTGTTGATGAGGAGTTGGGGTTGGGCCGGTCTCATAGATTGCGCGGAGGTGTGGCCAAATGTCCTCGTGCACCCTCTGGAACCCTCTCAAGGGAAGAGATAGTTAAAGAAAAGGGTTTTGTAGGGGGTGGCCTGTCAAACATGATAGGAGAGCCACCCAGTCCCTGCCAGTCTCTGAGTCAGATTCCTCCTCTCTTGGAGAACTTCAAAGTCCTGATGGCTTCTAGGTAACCCTGTTCATTAGTTACAGCACTCTGCTTTCTTGCCTTTCTACCAGTTCCCTTTTAAACACTTTGGCATAACCTTTAATTGTCCTTAGTTTAAGGAAAGCAGGGTTTTCTAGATTTAAGAGATTAGCTTAAAAATAAATCTGAGAGGCAAGCACACTTTCTGCCCCATCCACATTTCTCCAGCAAAACTCCGCCTTAAAGCTCCACCCCTGACTAAATCAGAGGGAGGGGCCTTTGCTGTTTAAACTGGTTCTTGCATCAAAAATCTTCAGTTGAGGTCACAAAATCAATCCTCCCTTCTCAATCAGACCAATAAGCAAAGGCATTTAGTTATTATAATTACATAATTTTTCCCAATTCAGTTTGAACCTTAAACTTTTCAACCAATAGATTTACTTTCAAGCGTCATTGGAAAACCACATTTGAGCCTTGCAAAACAGGTTCTGGCCTACCTGGTCTTTTCAGATGTAAATTGACCACATTCTTCCTTGAAAAGGCAGCCTTAACACCCTCCAGTTAACGTTTAAAAGCTGTTCTTTATTATGGAAATGCCAATCCTTCTGTCTAGCTAGCATCTTTTTTTCCCTCGGGTAAATTATCAGTCTTTGGCTCCATCCTGCACATCTGTAAGGAGACTCCAGCTCAGAACTCTATCCAAAATCGGATGGTGCACACATTAGTTTTAACCCAGCTTTTCTCCTTACACATGCACAGAAATCTCAGATGCATTTACTTGGGGAGGGGTGACCTGTCTTCACAGACCCTTACTCAGATACCCGACTGACAGAAGTTCTGGAGCCACACAAAGGAGGGGAGAGGGCAGGCCCCCTTCCTCCACACTCACACACTTTCACCAGACATTCATTCAGCGTTTAAACAATCCATTCAATTCCTAACAACTTCCCAACTCCTGAGGGAGCTCTAAAGCCTCCCCCAATCTCCTTTAAATGATCAATCACAATACCCAAAGGAGCAGTCTGAGTCCATCCCATAACGTTCGTCCAGTAAGTCCACAGAAAGAAACATACAAACACAGAAAACTAAGTGGGCCCGAAAATACAGCCTTCCAACTCCATGGAAGCAACTAGACAATGGCCTATGCCAAACCGGCAGGAGCGACCCGTCTCGTCTCAAATCTGTGAGGGGAAACCACATCCCTCGTGAGGGGAATACACACCCCTCCTGGGGAGCAGTGTGTCTTCCAACTCTCCCCCATCCATGGTCCTTCAGCAGTGTGTCCACCTAGACCCCTTCAGGCATTTCAGATTTCAGAAGTGAGCTCGCACAGAACAGAACACACAACGACACAGACACCTACCGCAGTCAGTCAGACTCTCCGGATCGGGGATCCCTCGATGGTCTTGGGAACGCCGGGCGAAGCCCCAAATGTTATGCCCAGATTTTAAGATCCCCAAGAGCCCACCAGGGAACTAGCCAGTCCAATGCAAAAGCAGAGGGTCTCTTATACAAGCTCGCTTGGTCCCCCCCTTGCCTCCATCACTGGGTGCAAGAGAGAGCCAAAAGGAGAGTCTTTTATTCAAACTAGTTCAGCTCCTTGACCACACTCACCGATGCAACGGTAAGCCAAGTGGCAGAGAGAGGACTAGCCTGATGGGAAGAGGAGTTTTATGGGGGGGTGGAGTAAGGGGAGGAGAGGTGACTTGGGCCCCGCTGATTGGCCAGGCACAAGTCGGTGTCCTGCCACACAGGATGTGGTCATATCCATGGTGACCTCCTCCGACTGTCATTGGTCAGTCCAAAGAAGTCCTGGGTGTGGTCAGCAGAGGCCTGGGCCTCTGGGAAGAAGCCCTGCGGAGCACATGGCCAAGGCAAGATGGAGGGCGCAGCCTTGCACTTTCAGTTTGCCTATGGGGTATTGCTTCAAAATGAATTATCCTGCTCTGACCAGGGATACAACCCAGCCAAATTAAATGCCATGCCAGGTCCTCAAGGCGGGGATACCACCCCTTCATCATACAACAGTAGGGTTGTCACCCCTCTGGGCCCTATTTCAGGGATATATAACATCAGGGGTTGTGGTGAGGGAAGTTCTATTACTGCTAATCCTGGAACCCCTGGATACAGATCATTAAAGAGACTCATCTCCTCATTTTCCTTTCCTTCCTGTGTCTTACTATTGAAACAGGAATTTTAGGGGTAAGATAGGACAGGTTTAGGAAATATTAGAAATTTTAGAAATTGGGGGGACCATGGAGGAAAGTACAGGGCTGCAGAGCAGCAGAAGGTATATTTCCATAGAATGGGGGATCTGGAAAGCTGCAACAGGTACATTTCCATAGAATGAGGAATCTGGGAACAGCCAAAGGTCTATATTTACAAAATAAAGAGAAGGAAATCCTTCATTCAGACTGAGAGGAAGAAAGCCTAAAGGGAATAGGAAAACAATGGGGAAGGAGGTGGGGAGAACCTCACATGTCCCATGTGAGTTTCAACCTTTGAGCCCAGGAGTTACTATAGTAACCAGTCTAAGGGAATAGAGACCAATCAGAGGGAACGCCAAGGCACCAGGATCTGCAGCCTTTATAAGCCATAGGGAAAGGAACTCAGTGGGACCTTTTCCCTCTCCCTACTTGGGAGTCAGTTCTATGGGATTCTTTCCCTCTCCTCATGTGGGAGTCTGTACTTGTTCTTCAATAAATCTCCACCTTTGCTATACCATTCTGTCCATGGATTCATTCTTCAATTCTGGGGGACAAAGAATCTGGGTTCCAGTCCAAAAATTCCATATCACTATTATGGAGGGGTTTTGAAGCCAATTCCCTTCTCTGTTTGTTCCCTTTATTTGCCAGATACATATTGTGTAAAGACATAATAAAAGAATTCAGAAGTATCTTCATTTGGTTTTTGTAGAACAGCATGCATCATATTCAGGCTCTTTTGTTTAGGCACCCCTTTCTTAAGGCCTTCCAATATATGCCAATGTCTGGACATAAGGGATTTCATCCCATTTCCCTGACTATTGTCAAAACAATTCCAATTTTATAATGCTGTAATAATTTAGGGAACCATTTAGGGAGCATTTACTCCCATAGTCTAGAATATACATAGGTCAAGCAGTTTTATAAAATAACCCAACTCCTTCTTAGTCATTTGATAATAGCTGTGCATGGACAAATCTGCTAAAATCCATCTCAACAGAATCCCTTCAGGAGACAAAATAGAACAATCCCTGATGACATGAAAGTACAAACTAAAAACCATAACCATAGCAAGACCCCAGACAAAGTGGAAACATATAAATAAAACTTGAATCCACAATTTTATTACTCCAACTGGGTGCCCACAAGCAAATCTTAATGTCTTATCTCTTCCCAACTGATACTGGATACTGCAAGTGGTCATAACTGGATCAAAATGCCATGAAACCCAAGTGGCACAATGCCCAAGAGGGAACTCAAATGTTCCTAACTAGTCCCAAGTGGCACAAAGTCCAACAGCAGATAGAATACTCCTGGTGTTCACACCAATTTATCTTACTTAATCTTGAGTTCATATGCTCCCTCAAAGTATGTTTCCTTTCACCAGTTAATCATTTCAGGTAGCTGATGCATTGGGAAGGAGTAGAGGGAAATTTTCCAAGAAGAGCTCTGGGCAGATGCTGGGAAATTTCCACAACCACCTTCTGCAGTTCTCCTGCTACAGGCAGCTGGGACCCAAGCCCAGACCCTCTCTTATTGAGGTCCATGCTGTCCTAATAGAGTTGCCAAAAAATGTAACCAAACAATAACAGCAAAAAAAAAAAGAGGATTTTTGGCTGCTTGCCTCAATGAAAGCCAAACTCATGAGGCAGGTGCTGTTGCAAAAGGAAAGATCTTTAATTCAGGAGCCACAGGACCTGGAAGAATGGCTCAATGACTATCACCTCTTCCTGCTCAAGCCCACCTTTCTTCTAGGGATAAGGAGGGGAGAGCATTTTTTTCCAATTATCTTGCTAGCTTTTGACATGTTTGGGTCCTACCCATTCACATTTCTAGCTTTCAGGGCGCTAGGACCTTACCTATTCATATTTCTGGCTTTTGGCACATTTAGGTCCTTCCATTCATATTTCTTGCTTTTGGTGTGCTCAGTGTAAGAAAATCCACCTGTTGCCATCTTGGGAAAAAGGGGAGACTCAGCCCTCCAACCGTCTATAGTAACAATCTTATTAATTTTCATAATTTTCTTGTAGGTTATTTGGAATTTTTATGTAGACTTGTATATTATATACAAATATTTTTTTTCTTTCTTTGAAATCCTTATACATTAAGGTGCTGTTTTTATTTTATCTTACATTGACAGGTAAGATCTCCAGGATAATGCTGAACAGAAATTATAATTGTGGGAATTCTAGTCTTGTTCCTGATTTTGCCGGAATGCTTTCAGATAAAAAAGATACCTTCTCTTTGTAATTTGATAATTTCTGTTATTGTGAATAGGTAATAAGTTTTATGCAATGCTTGTTCTGCATCCATTGAGGCAATCTTATTTTTTAAAATTTGTTAAATGGTGCATTTAATTAATAGATTTTCTTAAATTGAACCATCCTTGTGTTCTTGAGATAAACCCAATGAGGGTGTGTGGTCATTATATATTATTGCTTATTTTTTGTCTTAGATGTTGCTCTTGGTTGATATTAACCTTTAATTTATTATCTTATTTTTTGGTCTAGATTTAGTAACAAGACTATCTTGACTTAAACAAATAGAGATGGCTCTGTTTCTTTCTTTTTTTTCTCTTCTCTGAAATGTTTTTTTTTTCCATTGAGTGTGCCATACAATACATCTGTCAAAATAATTAATACTAGTGTTTTCATTATAAAAATATTTTAAAGTGTGAATCCATTTTTCAAACTGGACATAGCAAGTGAGGTTTCATAGTTCTTATTTTTAACCTTTGAAATGAACCATTTATTAAATCAGACTGGTATTCTTAACAGTTATGCAAGTTACATGTATGTTTTTGTCAGAGTATTTCCACATGAAAATCTTTTAAACTCTTATAGGCAAGAAAAATCATACCACACAATATATAAGTGGGAAGGGGTACTGCTAAACATTCAAATAAAGCAAGTATTTAAAAACAATAAAACAATAATTAAAGAAATTCAAGCATTCCTTTAAGAGAATTCAATACTACAAGCTAAATGTACTTTCTGAGTGTATTCATATAATCAAGTCAGTGTTTCTTCTTTTAAAACATCAAGAAATGGAATAAGGCTCATTAATAGATACAGCTGCCCTCAAGATTTCAATCTCAGTTGCTTTATTTAAATTAAAATTCACAAAGTGCACAGTTAAGATATATCAAAAAACAGAATCTGCTACTCTCACAACAGCTGTCCATGCTAAATACTGAGTGGTTTATTTGACCAAATTTATTCAGGGAAAAATAAAAAAGATAAGCCATTATAAAATATTTAGTTGAAATATATGCTAATATTTTTCTTAGAAATAAAAAAATTATGGAGGAAAAGTGTTATTTATATTAAGGAGAAAATGCTAAACACTGCAATGGCCAAACATTTCCAAAGAACAAGCACCCAAAGGACATTTGCATTTAGTTTTGTAATATTTATGAATGTATTTTTTTTTACTCCAACCAATTTACTTCATCGAATTCTGAATCACTACATTCTACAGCAATATGGCAGGACAGGATGGTGGCAACATCATTTTCAATGCATTCATGTTTAGCTTCCTGTTCACGCGGCTCTTCTACTTTTTATAGCTTAATACCTTTATGTATTGCTTCCAGAAGTACACTCCTGGCATCACTGATTGCAGGTAAGGTTGATGGATGACGCTTTGGCTCAGAAGCAGGTACAACTTGTGATGGAGGAGATGGGGGCATTAATGGAACATGGGATCTGGGGCAGTAGATGGAGTTGGATGTAGCCCAGAGAGAGGATGAGCAAGAATTGCAACTGTGACCGGTGATGATGGTCGAATGCCAGGTGGAGGCAAGGGAGGTGGTGGTGAGGGGGCAGCCCCTGGAATTCACCTGTGGGAGTGGATGAACTGGTACAACCTCACATACTGGGGAAGCTCTAGCTACTGGTGGAGAGGGCTCTACTAGAGGACGTGCACTTGGAGGAGGAGCTGGGTGAAGAACTCCAGGGGCAATATGCAGAGGAGCTGGAGGTGGTGGTACTGCTGGAGCCTGCAAAGTAGTTATGGGAGGTGGAGGTGGGAGAGGTACTGGTGGAGGAGGAATTGAAGTCATTGAAGCACTTTCTTTTTCAATCTTTAATTCCTTTATTGGTTAAGGTATTACAAATGTGTCCTTATCCCCCCATTAACCCCCAACTTCACCCCCCCCACTCATGCTCTCATCCCCCTGTTGTAAGAGTCAACGTCTGGATGAGAAATACACACACCTTAAGGAGAATTATAAGGAGTTGAATGAGAACTAAACCAACATAAATAAGAATCAAGAGGAAATAAAGAATTATATTAGCTACAATAAAGGATACAATGAAGGTTTCAACAGTAGAGTAGAAGAAACTGAGGGATGAATCAGTGAACTGAAAGACAAGGTAGAAAAAACACCCAAGCAAAGCAGAACATGCATAAAAAATTAAAAAGCAAGGGGAGAGTCTAAGGGAGCGTTGGGACAACATGAAATAAAATAATATCCACACAATAGGGGTGCAAGAAAGAGAGGAATCTGTGCAAAAAATAGAAAACATCTTTAAAGAAATAATGACAGAAAACTTCCCTGACCTTAGGAAGAATAAAGTGACACACGTCCAACAAAAACAGAGTCCCAATCAAGATGAATCCTAAAAGACCTACACCAAGACACATCATAATTAAATTGGCAAACATAAAAGACACAGAAAAAATCTTAAAGGCTACAAAAGAGAGACAGGAAATTACCTACAAGGGATCTCCCATTAGGCTAACAAATGATTTCCCAACAGAAACACATCAGGCCAGAGGGGACTGGATGGGAGTATAAAAAGTGATGAAAATAAGGAACTGAATCTAAGAATACTACATCCTGCAAGGCTATCATTCCAAATTGAAGGTGATTTAAAGAGCTTCAGAGACAAAAAAAAAAAAAAAAGCTAAGGGAGTTTATTACCACCAGACCTACAATGTAAGAAATGCTAAAGGGACTGTTGTAAAAAGTAGAAATGGAAAGGCAGAGAGGCACACACACATAAAGAATAAAAATGGGAACAAACAACCTATCAATAACATTAAATGTAAAAGGATTGAATGTTCCCATCAAAAGACATAGGGTAGCAGATTAGATAAGGAAACATGACCCATATATATGCTATCTAAAAGAGATCCACTTCAGAACAAAGGACTCACACAGACTGAAAGTGAAAGGATGAGAAAGAATTTTTCAGGCAAATGGAAATGAAAAATAAATATGAGTTATCAATACTTATATCTAACCAATAGACCTCAAAGTAAAGGCCATACAAGAGTTAAGGAAAGCCACTTTATAATACTAAACGGATCGATACAAGAATAGGCTATAATGCTGGTTAACATATATGCACCCAATACAGGAGCACTCAAATACATAAAAACCTTCTGAAAGATATCAAGGGAGATATTGACAGCAATACAGTCATAGTAGGAGACTTTGACACCCCACTGACTTTACTGGATAGATCTTCCAGCCAAAAAATTAACAAGGAAACAGACTCTAAATGACATACTAAATCAGATGGATTTATTTATTTTTTGCAATAAAAGGAAACAACATCCTACATGACACTCTAGAACAGATGGAATTAATTGACATCTTCAGAATATTCCATCCCAGAGTTACAGAATATAAATTCTTCTTGAGTTCACATGGGACATTTTCAAAAGTAGATTACATGTTAGGACACAGGCTAAGTCCCTACAAATTCAACAAAATTGAAATCATATCAAACATCTTCTCAGAAACAATGGCATGAAATTAGAAGTCAGGTACAATAAGAAAGCTCAAATACAATCAAATACACAGAGGCTAAATAGCATATTATTAAATAATGAGTGGGTTACCAAAGAGTTCAAGAAGAAATAAAAGATATCCTAGAAACACGAAAATGAATACACAACAATCCCAAGTCTATGAGACACAGTGAAAGCAGCCATGAGAAGGAAGTTCATAGCATTACAGGTCTACCTAAAAAAATGATAATAAGTTATATGACTCTAAATCTTAAAGAATTAGAGGGAGAACAAGGAAAGCCCAGAGTATGTCAAAGAAAGGAAAAGGAAATAATGAATATCAGAATGGGAATAAATTACATAGAGATCAAGAAAAACAATAAAAAAGAGCAATAAACCCAAAAGCTGGTTCTTCAAAAAGGGTAAACAAGATTGATGAACTTCTAGTCAGGAAACAAAGAGTGAGGTCCCAAATAAACAAAATCAGAAAAGAAACAGGTGAAGTAACAACTGACCCCACAGAAATAAAAAAATTCTATGAACAACTTTATTCCAACAAACAGGAAAAACTGGACAAAATGGACAATTCCTAGAAAACTACAACCTTCCAAACTCAATCAGGAAGAATCAGAAAACCTGAATAGGCCAATAACTATTGATGAAATTGAAGCGATAACAAAATATTCCCAGAAAACTAAAACCCTGATTCAGACCAACTCATAGGGGAGTTTTACCAAATATTGAAAGAAGAACTAACACCTATTCTCCTCAAACTATTCCAAAAACTTTAAGCAGAAGGAACACTTCTAAACTCTTCCTATGAGGCCAACATTACCTTAATTCAAAAACCAGATAAAGACTCTACAAAGAAAGAAAACTACAGACCAATATCCCTGATGAACATAGACACTAAAATCATCAAAAAAAAATTTTAGTAAATCCGATCCAGCAATACATAAAAAGATCATACATCATGAACAGTGGGATCTATGCTGGGGATGCAAGGATGGTGCCATTTTCACAAATCAATCAATGTGATGCATCACATAAGCAAATTGCAAGGCAGAATCACATGAGGTTACTAATTGATACAGAAAAGGCATTTGACAAAATCCAACACCCATTTCTGATAAAAACTAACAGCAAAATGGGAATAGAGTGATCAGAGGGATCATAACTCAACATAATAAAGGCCAAATATGAAAAACCTACATCCAACATTATATTCAATGGGCAAAAACTAAAACCATTTTCCCCTGAGAACAGGAACAAAACAGGGATACCCTCTTTCACCACTCTTGTTCCACATAGTAATCGAAGTCCTGGCCATGGCAATCAGACAAGAAGAAAAAATAAAAGCCATCAAAATTGGAAAGGATGAAGTAAAGTAAAACTCTTGTTATTTGCAGATATCATGATACTGTACATAGAAAACCCTAAAGTCTCCATCAAAAACTACTAGATTTAATAAATGAATTTGGTAATGTAGCAGGATACAAAATTCACATCCCAAAATTGATGGCTTTTTTATATACCAATAATGAATTCTTAGAAAGAGAAACTAGACAAGCAATCCTATTTACCATTGCAACAAAAAAATTAAGATACTTAGGAATAAACTTAACCAAGGAGGCATAAGACCTGTACTCTGAAAACTACAGGACATTGAAAAGAGATAAACAAGTGAAGAATATACTGTGTTCATGGATTGGTAGAATCAACATCATTAAAATGTCAATGCTACACAAGATGTATTACCAAGCCACTGTTCTCAGAACTGCCTGGTACTGGCACAAGAATAGGCATATAGATCAATGGAATAGAATAGAGAGCACAGAAATCGGCCCAAACCAATATGCTCAATTAATATTTAACAAAGGAGGCAAGAACATACAATGGAGCCAAGATAGTCTCTTCAATAAATGGTGTTGGGAAAATTGGACAGATATATGCAAGAAAATGAAACTAGACCACCAACTTACACCATACACAAAAATAAACTCAAAATGGATAAAGGACTTAAATGTACGACGGGAAACCATAAAAATTCTAGAAGAATCCAAAGGCAACAAAATCTCAGACATATGCCGAAGCAATTTTTTCACTATACAGCTCCTAGGGCACTTGAAACTAAAGAGAAAATGAACAAATGGGACTACATCAAAATAGAAAGCTTCTGCACAGCAAAAAAAAAACCATCAACAAAACAACAAGAAAACCCACTGCATGGGAAAACATATTTGCCAATGTCATATCTGATAAGGGCCTATACTACGCAAACTAACCTACAGATTCAATGCAATCCCTATTAACATACCAATGGCATATTTCACAGATTTAGAACAAATACTCAAAAAATTTATATGGAACTGAAAAAGACCCAGAATAGCAGCAGCAATCTTGAGAAAGAAGACCAAAGTTGGAAGAATCATAATACCACATATCATGTTACACTACAAAGCCACTGTACTCAATACAACCTGGTACTGGCACAAGAACAGGCATATGGATCAATGGAACAGAACAGAGAAAACAGAAATCAACACAAGCCACTATGCTCAATTAATATTTGACAAAGAAGGCAAAAACCTACATTGGAACTGAGACAGTCTCTTCAATAAATAGTTTTGGAAAAATTGGACAGGTACATGCAAAAGAATGAAACCAGACCACCAACTTACACCATACACAAGAGTAATCTCAAAATGGATAAAATACTTAAATGTAAGATGTGAAATCATAAAAGTCCTAGAAACAACAATAGGCACCAAAATCTCAGACATCTCTGGTAACAATATGTTTACTGGTACATCTTCTAGGACAATGGAAACTAAGGAGAAAATAAACAAATGGGACTAGATCAAAATAAAAAGAAGCTGCAATGCAAAAACAAAACAAAAACAACAATAAATTAAATAACAAGTGAGCCCACTGAATGGGAAAACATGTTTGTCAGTGATACACCTGATAAGGGATTTAATCTCTAAGATATATAGAAAACTCATACAATTTAGCAAAAGGAAGACAAATAACCTAATTAAAAATTGGGCACAGGAACTAAATAAACACTTCTCCAAAGGAAACATACAGAAAGTCAAGAGACATATGAAAAAATTCTCAAAGTGAGTAATCATCCGAGATATTAAAATCAAAACAACGAGATATCACCTCTCACCTGTCAGAATGGCTACTATCAACAAATCAACCAATGACAAGTGTTGGCAATGTTGTGGTGAAAAGGGAGCCCTACTACACTGCTGGTAGGTATGCAGACTGGTGCAACCACTGTGGACAATAGTGTGAAGTTTCTTAAAAAAATTAGACATGGGAACTCCCATTTGACTCAGTGATTCCACTTCTAGGAATGTATCCTACAAAACCCACGTCACTCACTCATCAGAAAGAATATATACACCCTTATCTTCAAAACAGCATAATTTACAATAGCTAAGATTTGGAAACAGCCTATGTACCCATCAGCCGATGAGTAGATAAAAACTGTGGTACATTTACATAATGGAATACTACTCAGCAATAAAAAAGAATTAACTTTTACTATTTGCAACAGTTTGAATGGACCTTGAGAATATTATTCCGAGCGAAATAAGCGAATCAGAGAAATATAAATAGCTCATTATCTCACTCATCTAATGAACCAAATAAACTGATGAACAAAAATAGACCCTGAGTCATAGAAGCTTGAACAGATTGTTGAACTTCAGAGGAAAGGCAGGGGAGGGTAGTTCAGAAGAAAGCAATCAATGTGCTTGTATGCATATATGCATAACCTGTGGACACAGATAATAGGATGGTGAGGGCCTGGGGAAGGGGGAGGCAGGAACAGGCCTGAAAAGGCTATTGGGGGCAAAAGGAGGACCTATGTAATACTTTCAACAATGAAGATTAAAAATTTTTTAAAAATTATCAGGTTTATCATGAACTGGAAGCATGAAAGAAGCTACTTGATAACATAAAAAATTTCATTGAGTGGACAGACTCCTGACAAGCAGCTCTAATTTCTAAAGCATATAAAACCCACACTCATTTTTCTGTTTTATCTAATTAGATGTAAAATCATAAGCAAGTATGATGAGGCAATTAATGCTATCTTTCTCTTTGTTGACAACTTTTAAGCAAGATATAAACAATAAATTGTTTCAAGCCTGCCTTTTATTTGATATTTAGCAAATATTTAGGCATTTATTTGAAATAGAACAACTATAATTATTCCACAGGTTTTTATTATATTACCAATGTTTACAATTTAATGAGAATGCAATTTGGTTTTAATTATGTCAGTGTTATTAAAACTTCTTGAAGTTAAATAAAAGAAGTAAGCAATATTAGAGGTGGAAGAATATATTTTAAAAATTAAATTAGTATATATTAATGCTATTTATATAATAGAGAATATCAATTAAGATAATATTTGCTTTAAAATTGAAGATGATATTACTTAAAAATAGAATTTTTATATGTATGGAAAATACTCTAATATCTACCATAATATCTCATTGTTAACTCTACCAGTATAAGCAATTGTCTATTTCTTAAATTCATGTTTAATTAACTTCCCTATAAAGGACTATCATAGAAATTGTCACCTATGTCACAAATTTCTTCTGATTTGCAAAATATGTCTCATGGAACATTTATTTTAAATTCATAATCTAAAAAATTAATTAATATAACTTTTGTTTATGTATTCAATGATTAAGAATTAAGATCTATTCTGTACCAGATTCTGGTCTAAGTGGTTTGTATTCTTCAGTGAACCAAGTAATCAACTGTGTTCTTAATAATACTCACATTTTAAAGAAATAGGTAGGAAATAAGTAAGTGTTAGAATATAACAGAATGCAATAAATCAATAAGAAAAAGAGAAAGCAGAGTGAAATAAAGGGGTTTGGGAGTGCAAAATGGAATCAGATTTCAGTGCTAAATGGGGTAATCAGGTAAAACAAAGCTATAGAACAAGACTCTAAGGAATTGAGGTAGTTGGCTAATGTTTAAATAACTAATGGTATCAAATATATATTTTATAACAGTATTTTAACCTAAGGAGTGTAATTTTTTTAATGTCCTAGAGGAATTATTATGGTTACACTATTGAGAAAGACTACTTTGGGACTAGAGGGGAACAAAGAGATCAATTAGCAGACAATAATAATATTACCAATAGTGGCTTTAGATCAGAGAACTAGTAGGAAAAGTGGTAACAAGTCCATAAATTCTAGACATATTTTAAAGATAGAGACAGAAACATTTTCTTTTGTATTGATTGTGTAGGAGAAATTAGTTTATGGATTTTGAGTTAAGAAATTAAAAGAATAAATTTCAGAAATTCCAAGATGGCAGTAAATTAGGACCTTCTCCCAGGACCAAATTGGAATTACAACTAAAGATTAGAAAAATCGTCCTGAATAACCAACTGAAGACTAGCTGAAGGGATGCCTTATAAGCAGGAACTAAAAGAGGAGGCAACATGGAGACTGGTAGAAAGTGCAGAGGCACAAGAGGGGTGGCAAGGCTCCTATAGGCAGCAGCTGAAGTTCTGGAGGGATATCTCAGATGCAGGGGGTTCCACTGATAATTTTGGGGTATAAAACCCCAGACCAGGCTCTCCAGCCCCTATCACCAGAAGCAGGAAAGGCACCCACATAACATCTGCCTGTGAAAAGCAGCATGGTTTCCATCCACCAGAGATAGCTAGAAATGTAGGCATCATGAAATTTAATTTTTGGCCACTCATCCTGGTCTCTGGCAGAGACAGGGCAGAGTGGACTAGAATTGTGTGAGGAGACTCCAGGGATAGTGGCTCTGGAGAGAGAGCTGAGAGGAAAGCAGTCAAGATCCCTGTGAGGAATCATTCCCCTGTACCACGGAAGCTATCATTCCCAGGCAGACCTTTTCCACCATGCAGCATTAGCCTGGGGGAAAAAATAGCCTCACCCATTGGAATTTCTCCCACCCTGCCCTGTGGAGCTTATACCCTGCTGAGGCTTACAGCTAGACTCTTATAAAGTCACTGAGAGGAATAGATAGCCTGCAGGCAGAGGTGAATCCCAGAGTGCATTGAGTTTTTGCCTGACATGTTCCTAGGCCAGGGATAGTGAATATAAACCTTGTTGCACAGCTTAGTGCATCCAGGACCAGAAGAGGGAGCCACCAGCTGTAGATCACCAATAGCTCCAAACAGGTTGTTCAGGACCAATCACAGATGTTGTCTGACATTGGCCTGCACTAGAGTTCCTTAGAAGAGGCCCAGAATTAAAATGCCTAGTGGCCAGCTTCAGACAACAGAACAGGATCCAATAACCTTCACAAATAGCATATCCACAGAAAGATATTGGCAGGCATATAACCCTACTGATGCAAATTCCATTTTGTGTGATTAGCACTTACACAGCAGCTTGCATGCTGTGTGTTGGGTTGAGCCACACTGTCAACTAGCCACAGGGCTTAACCCACACATGAATGAGCCAAGAGCAATCAAGACTCAATTACAACAGGGGAACCCACACATGTGCATAAGGGACATTATTAGAGCACCCAATTCTGGTGATAAGGAAGATTGTGCCACTGGGTACCACAAATCACCTGCTACATAAGCCCACCCTCTCAAAACTGGAAGTTTCAGCATATCTACTTAGTGCATAGAAACAAAAAAAAAGAGGTAGCCCAAATGGGCAGACCCCAAGTGAAGGAACAAGAGAATTCTCTAGAAGAAGAGCTAAATGAAGTGAAGGTGGCAATATATCAAATATAGAATTCAGAGTAATGACTATAAGGATGCTCAACAGCATGAAAAAGGATATAGAAGTCATAAAAAATGACCAGTCAGAAATGAACAATGCTATGTCTGAAATAAAGAACATACTGGAAGGAATAAACAGTACGTTTGATGAAGCAGAGGGCTGAACCAGTGATTTGGAAGATAAGATTGAAAAAACATCCAATTAGATGCCCAGCTTGTGTGGCTCAGTGGTTTAGCATCACCCTATAAATCAGGAGGTCACGGTTTGTTTGTTGTGGTCTCGATCCCCAGTATAGGGTGTGCAGGAGGCAGCCAATCTAAGATTATCTCTCATCATTGATGTTTCTGTCTCTCTTTCTCTCTCTCCCTTCCTCTCTAAAATCAATAAAAACACATTTTAAAAAACATCCATTTAGAGCAGCAAAAAGAAAAATGACAGGAAAAATGAGGATAGTTTAAGGGACCATTGGGACCGCATGAAGCATAGCAACATCAGTGTGATAGGGGTACCAGAAGAAGAGAGAGCAAGGGATCGAGAAACTATTTGAAGAAATAATGTCTGAAAACTTCCATAACCTGGTAAAGAAAAAGATATACAAATCCAGGAAGTGCAGAGAGTCCCAAACAAGATTGACACAAAGAGGCCCACAACAAGACACATTATTATTAAAATGTCAAAAGTTAAAGACAAAGAGAGAATCTTAAAAGCTGCATGAGAAAGTCAGTGTTACCTACAAAGGAGCTCCCATAAGATTGTTAGCTGATTTCTCAACAGACACAGTTTAGGTCAGAAGGGTTTGGTATGAAATATTCAAAGTGATGAAAAACAAGGACTTACAGACAAACAAGTTGTAAGTACTTTACCCAAGTATATCATTTAAAATTTAAGAAGAAATAAAGAGCTTCCCAGACAAGAAAAAGCTAAAGGAGTTTGTTACCACCAAACCAGTATTACAAGGAATATTAAAAGGGCTTGCTTTAAGAAGCAGAAGAGGAAAAAGGAAAAGAAATAGAAAAACAAAACAGAGGAAAATATCTATCCTATCTAATAAAAGAGAAACATGGTAATTAGCGTACGACCGCTACCCTTCCCATTGGCTAATCAGGGCGATATGCAAATTAACAGCCAGCCAAGATGGCGGCCGGCAGCCAGGCAGCTTGAAATTAACATGAGGCTTGCTTGCTTCAGTGACAGAGGCCTCCAATGTTCCCCGCCTGCCTTGCAGGCCTCTGAGCCTGCAGTTTAAGAAACATTGTAACAAATATAGAAGCTAAACAAAACCCCAGAAACCTGCTTTCAGCAAACCGGGATCTCAGAGTTGGAGTTATACATTGTTTCGATTACAGAACTGAAACAAAGCAGATACTTGCTTTCAGCAGCGGAAGCCTCAGAGCTGGAGCCTCAGAGCTAAAGCTGGCCCAGAATTAAAAAAAAAAGGGGGGGGGGAGCAGTTGGGAGCTTCCGT
>NW_006289098.1:47136-53266 GCF_000327345.1 Myotis davidii
TCTTGAGTGTGACAGGGGGCGGTGCCCCAACCCCCCAATCAGCCCTAACCTGAGCATGACTGAGGGTGGCATTGCAACCACCTGATCCGCCCTGCTCTGTGCATGACAGGGGGCGGCGTCCCAACTCCCCAATCGGCCCTGCTCTGAGCCTGACCAGGGGCTGCACGTAGGGATTGGGCCTGCCCTCTGCCACCTGGGAGCAGGCCTAAGCCAGCAGGGCGTTATCTCCTGAGGGGACCCAGACTGCATGAGGGCACAGGCCAGGCTGAGCACCCCTCTTTCCCCCTGAGTGCCCAATTTTTTGTGCACCGGGCTTCTAGTCTATATATAAAAGGCTAAGTGACCAGCCAACAGGCCGACTGGTTGGTAGTTATGATGTGCACTGACCACCAGGTGGCAGATGCTCAATGCAGGAGCTGCTGAGTGACAGCAACTTTGCAGAGTGCCCTCTCACATTTCAGGACCCCCCAGAGGATGTTGGACTGCTGATTTTAGCCTGATCCCTGCAGGCCAGGCCAAGGGACCCCACCTGCCAGAGGGACTCTGCAGATGCTCTTTGAGCCCCAGCACTGCCCCATATGCAGCCAGCCAGGGAGGGAATGCGGCAGGTTGGCTTCAGGGCATGTCTGACCCATCTCGCCCAGTCCCGCCCCGCTGGCCACCTTCTAATTAATTTCCTTTCAATGTGCGTGAGTCTGTGCACCAGGCCTCTATTAAAAAAAATAAAATCACAATAAATACATACCCATCAATAATCACTTTAAATGTAAGTGCCTTAAATGCTCCAATCAAAAGACATAAGATAGCTAAATGGATAAAAAAAATAAGATCTGTGTATATGCTATCTTCAAGAGGTAACTCCAAATGAAAGATACACACAAAATAAAAGTAAAGGTACAGCCCTAACCGGTTTGGCTCAGTGGATAGAGCGTCGGCCTGGGGACTGAAAGGTCCCAGCTTTGATTCCGGTCAAGGGCATGTACCTTAGTTGCAGGCACATCTCCAGTAGGGGGTGTGCAGGAGGCAGCTGTTCGATGTTTCTCTCTCATCGATGTTTGTAACTCTCTATCCCTCTCCCTTTTTCTCAGTAAAAATCAATAAAATATATATTTTTTTAAAAAAGTAAAGGTACAGAAAAAGATATTTCATACAACTGGAAGGGAAAAAAAACTGGGGTAGCACTATTTATATATGACAAGATAGCCTTTTAAAACCAAGGATATAGAAAGAATAAAATAAATATAGTACATAATAATAAAGGGATCAATCCAAAAGGGTATATAACCACCCAATCCCTTCCCCTTCACAATCACAACCCTATTGTCCATGTCCATGAATTCACTTTCTTGTTGTTGTGGTTTTTTTTTGTTGTTGTTGCTCAATCCCTCCACAACCCCAACCTCCCCAAACCCACCAGAACTGCATGCCTGCTTTCCATGAGTCTGTTTCTATTTTTCTTGGTGGTTCACTTTGTCCCTTGAATTTCCCATATGTGTGACATCATATCGTACGTGTCTTTCTCTGAGTGACTTATTTCACTTAGCATAATGTTCTCCAGGTGCATCCATGCTGTCACAAAAGATAAAATTTTCTTCCTTTTTACAACAGAGCAGTATTCCATTGTGTAAGTTTACCACAGCTTTTTTATACACTCATCTACTGATGGACTCGGGCTGCTTTGAAATCTTGGCTATTGTAGATAATGCTGCAATGGACATAGTGGTACATATATTCTTTTGAATTAGTGTAAATTCCAAGAAGTAGAATTGCTGGGTCATAAGGCAGTTCCATTTTTAATTTTTTTGGGTAACTCCATACTGCTTTCCACAGTGGCTATACCAATCTGCATTCCCACTAACAGTTCATGAGGATTCCCTTTTTCTCCACATCCTTGCAACACTTGTTGTTTGTTGATTTATTGATGACAGCCATTCTGATTAGTGTAAGGATATATATAATTGTCAATTAAATTTGCATTTCTCTGATGATTAGTGATGTTGAGCCATCTATATGTCTTTTTTTGACTATTAAGGTCTTTTTCCCATTTTTAAATTGGATTGTTTGGGAGTTTCTTGGGGTTGAGTTTTATAAGTTCTTTATAAATTTTGGATATTAACCCTTTATCAGATGTATCATTAGTGAATATGTTTTCCCATTTAGTGGGTTGTCATTTCATTTTTGTTTATGTTTTCTGTTGCTTTTCAAAAACTCCTTAATGTGTTTATTTTTTCTTCTGTTACCTTTGCCTGAGGAGATATATCAAAAAAGATATTGCCACAAGAAATATCTGGGATTTTACTTCCCCTGTGTTCCTCTAGGATTTTTATGGTTTTTGAGTGTAACATTTACATCTTTAATCTATTTTGAGGTTTTTTTGTCTGCACTGCAAGAAGGTGTCTGGTACTATTTTTTGCACATATCTGCCCAATTTCCCCAATGCTATTTATTAGACTATCTTTAGTTCATTGTATGTTATTGCCTTCTTTGTCAAGTGTTAATTGACTATAAAGGTGTGGCTTTATTTCTGGGCTCTCTACTTTGTTCCATTTATCTGTTTGTCTGATTTTATGACAGAACCATGCTGTTTTAATTACTATTGCCTTGTAATATAGTTTGATAACAGAAGAGTGATTCCTCCAACTTTGTTCTACTTTCTTAAGATCGCTATTACTCTTTGGGGTCTTTTGTAGTTTTGTACAAGTTTCTGAAACATTTGTTCTAATTGTGTGAAATATTCCATTAGTACTTTGAAAGGAATTGTGTTGAATCTATAGATTTCTTGGGGTAGTATGAGCATTTTAATGATGTTAATTCTTCCTATCCATGAACATTATATATGCTTCCACTTATTTGTATCTTCTTCTATTTCTTTATTCAATGTCATAATATTCTGAGAACAAGTCCTTTATATCATTAGTTTAATTTATTCCTAGGTATTTTATTTTTTTTTAAGCAATGGTGAATGGGATTTTTTTTCCTTTTCTGATAGTTCATTATTGGTGCATGAAAGTGCAACTGATTTCTGGATATTTATTTTATATGCTGCTATTTTAATTAATCAGTTCATCAGTTCTAGTAGATTTTTTGGTGGAATCTTTAGGGTTTTCTATATACAATATCATGTAATCAGCAAATAATGACTATTTACTTCTTCCTTTCCAATTTGGATGCTTTTATTTCTTCACTGGTCTCTTGCTGTGGCAAGGACTTCCAATAATATGTTGAATAAGAGTGATTAAAGCATACATACCTGTCTTGTTCCCAATCTTAAGGGGACATTTGTAGTTTTTGCCCATTGAGTATGATGATGGCTATTGTTTTGTTGTATATTGACTTTATTAAATTGAAATACATTCGCTCTGTTCCCAATTTGATGAGAATTTTTATCATAAATGGGGACTGGATTTTATCACATTCTTTTCCTACATCTATTGATATGATCATGTGGCTTTTATTCTTTAATTTTTTATGTGGTGTATCACATTTAGTGTTTTGCTGATATTGTACCAATCTTGCACTGCCAGAATAAATCCCACTTGCTCATGATGTATGATATTTATAATGTATTTCTAGATTTGGATTAATAATATTTTATTGAGGATTTTAGCATCCATGTTCATCAGAGATAATGGCCTATTGTTTTCTTTATTTGCCATGTCATTATCTGGCTTTGATATTAGAAAAGTCCTGGCCTTATAAGTGAGCATTTGAGTCTTCTATCCTCATGAATTTTTTTTTCTTTATTGATTAAGGTATTACATATGTGTCCTTATTGCCCCATAACCCCCTCACCCCCTGCTCATGCCCTCACACCCATGGTGTCTGTGTCCATTGGTTAGGCT
The DNA here is from genome assembly GCF_000327345.1 of Myotis davidii. NCBI lineage: Eukaryota > Metazoa > Chordata > Mammalia > Chiroptera > Vespertilionidae > Myotis > Myotis davidii. The sequence continues at coordinate 50,979 of NW_006289098.1, forward strand.
TATATGCATGCATATAAGTCTTTTGGTTGATCTCTCCCCCTTACCCCTCCCCACCCCTACCTTCCCTCTGAGGTTTGATGGTCTGAAAATGCTTCTCTGTCTTATCTTCATGAATATTTTTGGAAGAGTTTAGAAAAATAGATGTTACCTCCTCTTTGAGTATTTGGTAAAATTCACCTGTAAAACCATCCGGTCTAGGGCTTTCGTCTGTTTTTTTATTATTATTATTATTATTACTGTTTCAATTTTGCTAGTTACCACCTGTCTATTCATGTACTCTGATTTTTTCTGATTTAGTTTTGGAAGGTTGTATGTTTCTGTGAATGTACCCAATTCATCCATGTTTTACACTTTATTGACATATAGTTGTTCATAATATTGTCTTATAATCCATTGTATTTCTTTACTGTCAGTTGTTACTTGTCCTCTTTCATTTCTGATTTTATTTATGTGGTTTCTTTCTCTTTTTTTCTTGATGTGTTTGGTTAGATGGTTGTCAATATTTTTTATCTTTTCAAAGAACCAGCTCTCGATGTCATTGATCCTTTGTATTGTTTTTTTAGACTATATTTCATTTATTTCTATGTTGGTTTTTATTATTTCCTTCCTTGTAGTCACTCTGGGCTTTCTTTGTTGTTCTTTTTCAGTTTCCTTTAAGTGTTAAGTTTGGTTGTTTATTTGAGACTTTTATTATTTCCTAAGACATGCCTATAATGCTATAAATTTCTCTCTTAGGAATGTTTCTCTCTGTCCCAGAGATTGTGTGTGTGTATGTGTGTGTGTGTGTGTGTGTTCTCTTTTTTATTCATTTCAAGGTATCTTTGATTTCATCCTTGATCTCATTGTTAACTCATTCATTGTTTAGTAAAATATTATTTAGTATCCATGTCTTGGTGTGTTTTTAAGTTTGCTCTTGTGATTGATTTTAAATTTCAAAGTATTATGATAGAGAAGATGTTTGATCTGATCTCTATCTCCTAAAATTTATTGAGACTTCTTTTGGGTCCTAACACATGGTCTATCCTAGAAAACATTCCGTGTACACTTGAAAAGAATGTATATTCTCTTGCCTGTGGTGGAATGCCCTGAAGATATCAATTAAATCCATTTGATCTAATGTGTAATTTAAGGCCATCATCTCCTTACTGAATTTCTGTTAGAAGATCTATCCATTGATGTCAATGGGATGATAAAATCTCCTACTATAATTCTATCATTGTCAATCTTTTACTTTATGACAGGAGACAAAATAGAATATGTCAACAAAGTTTTGAAATATAGATAGTAGAGAAGTAACATAATTGCATTAAAACTAGAAAAAACAGTGCAAGAACAAAGCAAATGTCATCCCTCTGCAAGAAAACAAAATTATTTCTGAGGATAGGTTTTTTTTTAATTTTGTTTTATTGCTTAAAGTATTACAAAGAGTAGTATATATGACTTCTCTTTTTTTCCCCCTTGACCTTCCCCCGGCCTACCCTACCCCTCAGTGTGTCAATTGGATATGCTTATATGCATGAATACAAGTACTTCGGTTGATCTCTCACCACCCCCCCTCCAATCCTCCCCAGCCTTCCCACTGCAGTTTGACAATCTGTTTGAGGCAGCTCTGCCTCTGTATCAATTTTTGTTCATCAGTTTATAATAGTCTTTATTATCCATAAATGAGTGAGATCATGTAGTATTTGTCTTTCACTTCCTGGCTTATTTCACTTAGCATAATACTCATCAGTTCAATCCATGCTGTTGCAAATGGTAAAAATTCCTTTTTATTTTTTACAGCAGCATAGTATTCCATTGTGTAGATGTACCACAGTTTTCTAATCCATTCATCTGTTGATGGGCACTTAGGCTGTTTCCAAATCTTAGCTATAGTGATGTTATGAACATAGGGATGCATATACCTTTCTGATTGGTGTTTCTGGTTTCTTGGGATATATTCCTAGGAGTGGGATCACTGGGTCAAATGTGAATTCCATTTTTAACTTTTTGAGGAAGCTGCATACTGTCTTCCATAGTGGCTGAACCAGTCTGCATTCCCACCAGGAGTGCACAAGCATTCCTTTTTTTCTGCATCCTCTCCAGCACTTATTGTTTGTTGATTTGTTGATGACAGCCACCCTGACAGGTGTGAGGTGGTACCTCATTGCTGTTTTGATTTGCATCTCTTAGATGATTAATTACTTTGAGCATGTTTTCATGTGTCTCTTGGCTTTCTGAATGCCCTCTTTCGAAAAGTGTCTATTTAGGTCCTTTGCCCATTTTTTTTTTATTAGATTGTTTATCTT